>NC_143129.1:183159432-183493004 GCF_059928025.1 Delphinapterus leucas | reverse complement strand
CTCGAGTGGAGCGAGAGTGGGAGTCCGATTTCCAAAGCATCCAACCCACCTGGGGTGGCAGCGTGGCCCTGACTTCAGGGCATCTTGCAGGCACCCGAGGCTTGTGGAATGTTCCCCCGGTATAGGCAGGGTCTAAAACCAACCTCGAGACCCCAAGGACAGCTCTGCAGTGAGCGCCCCTTGGAGCAGGCCCTAGTGCCAGGGCTGTCCCCTGGAAGGCGTGGACACAGACCTCACCCTTTCTTCCCTGCTTTTCCGTCCTGGTGCCACTTTGGCCACCTGATGCCAGCCTCTTCAAATGGAGCACAGAAGGCCACAGGGGACCGGGGCTGAGACCACAGTTCATTTTAGGGGGCTGGTTCTGAAAGGTTCCCAAACCTCTGGAAATCCCAGTGAACCAGGGAAGTTCCAGGGAGGCACCAGTAAGACCAACCTTTGGATGGAGGCCACCGTGTCAGGCCAGAGGCCAACCCCATTAAGCAGGCCAAGATGTCCCAGCATGAGACTGTTGGGGTCCACAGGACTCAGGGTTAGGGGGTGTTTCTCATCCCCTCTCCCCACCGAGGAGGACTGTGGCGAGAGTCACGTGATCCAAGTGTTCACTTCCTGAGGCCACTTGGAATGATTTCTCAGAAGTCTGCTCTGGAGCAGAGCAGGCGACCAGGGACAAGGGAGGGGATGAGAGGTGGGGATCGGAGGAGGCGGGAGGGAGGGGGGCAGGGAGGGAGGCTGTGCAATTGATCTTGTTGCATGTGAAAGCACACTTGTGTCCGTCCAGGAATCCCGAAGGCCGCCAAAGTGGACAGAGTGTTCAGTCCCCTCCTGAACGCGCCAGAAATGTTTTGTCCACTGGGCAAGAAAACATCCTCTGCTAGCGCGCCCGTGTCTGGCTCGCCCTCCTCGAATGAAACGCCTCTGAGGGCTGTGCTGGGAGGGGCGGGGCGGGGTGGGTGGGTGATGGGATGCGGGGAAGGGGAAGCAGGTCGCTGGCCGACCTCCCTGGGGTACAACAGGAGACTCCCCAGCCTGCCCGCCAGCCCTCAGGCACCCACCTCTGCACCACCCATTTGCAGCCCTGCTCGCTTTGAACTTCTGAATCTTCCAGAGAACCAGAGAGAGATGGCGACCAGGGTGCCCTCTCCCAAGAGCCCGTGTGCCCAGTCCAGAAATGGTGGCAGAATTTAGGAAGTCCCCAGGCCTGCCCACCGTAGGGTGAAGCCCGCGACAGTCTACGGACGCACAGAGAGACCCAGGCAAGGGGGCGGAAGGGCTGGGGTTTGGGATTTAGATTCAGAATATCAGTTGCCAGCTCCGTGTCGCGCTCCTACGGAGCCTCAACTTCCTCTCCTGTAAAGTGGGAATAATGACACCTTCTAGCCAAGCTCATGGTGTTGCAATAATCAAACGAGGCCTGGGTGTGGGGCAAAGCCTGGAGGAGCTGCAAAGCCCAAGCATGCCCGAGGTCTGATTGTTGTAATATGTTTACAAGAAAGCGGGGGAAATAAGCATCTTAGATAAGCCTGCCCCTCCCAGAAAGCACCCGTCCTTCTGGTCCTATGGCTTCTCCTCATGTACCCTGCAGCCATCCCTGGAAGCTGGAGATCCCCTCTGAGTATACCCCACCCGTAGCTTCCTGGAAGGGTGAGCTGGGGATGAACTGAAGCAGCAGCCTGCCCAGACTCACTTCTGGAGGACAGGCCCTTGAAGTCATCCTGGCCACCTAGGAGGGAGAAAAGCAACCTCTTACTGCAGGAGGCCCTGTGGGAATGAGGAGAAGAGGTGCCACAGCCTTTGTTATCCCATTAGGCAAGCCCATCTTGACCCCTTGTCTGTGCCAGACACGTGGGGACACCAGGGATTCAGACTCAGAAAAACTTGGGAGATGGGGCTCTGCATCCAAGTGAGGCAGAGTGAGGAGCAATGGACTCCACCAGGTGATCAGGCCAAGGATGCCCTAGCAGGGTTTTGAAGGATGAATAGGAGTTTTCTGGGGGGAAGGGGAGTGAGTTCATTTGTGTAGGTTCCTCTGTAAAATAGGGATGGTGATAGGACCTGCCTCATTGAGTGGCTCTTTGTAAGGTACAGGATTCAGTTTCTGGCACACAGTGAGTGCCATTTAAGTGCTGGGTAGAAACAGTAATACTACTACTGCTAATAATAATAATGCTGTCTAAGCTCACAGCCTCTCTGCCTCCCACGGGCAGCCCCTTGAAGGAACCTTAAACCCGGAACTTCAGGAATCCGGGGTCCTTTATTCTGCTTGCATACAGAAGTTCTTCCAGCTTTGGGCAGCTCCTGGTCTAGGCTCTGGCTCTGAATTCCCCTGGGTGCTCCAGTCTCAAAACCCACCAGAGTCTATACTCCTGAGAAGAGCCCAGGCTTATCTGTGTGGCTCCTTTAGCCCCGCCCTTTGGTGTCTGGTTTGTCTGGGAGCATCACGGTGGCTGCGTGGAGCCCGCTCAGCGCAGTGCAGAGTGTCCCGGGAAGGGGGTCCTGTGCTCCCAGACCTCTTCTGAGCACGGTGACTGTTCCCTCGGGCACCGGGGCTGTCAGTGGGTCAGCCCCCAGCGATGTTGCTGCTGTACCTTGGGGTGTGTCCGGGGGAACAGGGCCCAGCATCCCCAGGTGAATTGAGGCTGCCTTTCCCCTAGAGTCGTTCCTGAGCGGGAGTCCAGGAGGAGCTGGGGTCTGCCTCTCCTGAGGGATGTGGGTTCAAAAAAGGACTTAGAGGGCTTCCCTGGAGGTGCAGTGGTTGAGAGTCCGCCTGCCGATGCAGGGGACACGGGTTCGTGCCCAGGTCCGGGAAGATCCCACATGCTGCGGAGCGGCTGGGCCTGTGAGCCATGGCCGCTGAGCCTGTGCTCCGCAACGGGAGAGGCCAAAACAGTGAGAGGTCCGCGTACCGCAAAAAAAAAAAAAAAAAAAAAAAGAAAAAGGACTTAGAGTGGAGACCTGGGCTCCAGCCTCAGCTCTGCTACTGGTTGGTGATTCTAGGGAAATGACCCATTTCTCTGAGCCTCTGCAGCCACCCTCCAAAGCAGGTGTGATCACAATGTCTACATCTAAGCAAAAACGCAATCCTGAGATCTCGCCCTGTGCCAGCAGACTCTCTTTGCACACATTAACATGTGCGATCCCGTCAGCAGCCCTCTGTGGCAGGAGCTGCCATGACCTCAGATGCTCAGAGAGGCTCATTCCCTTGCCCAAGGTCACACAGCTGAAGTGGTGAGGCCGGAATTCAAAATCAGGCCTCCCTGACACCAAACCCTGGACTCGTCACCCCAGGCTCTACCGCCTCTCTCAAGAAGTCGAGAGCTTTCTGCCACCCCTGCAGCCATGCTCCCAGTCATTCAGCAGGGGTCCACCAAGCCCTTACTCTGTGCAGGACGCTGTGTTGGGCCCTGAGTGTGGTCCCTGGGCACGGAGTAGACTTGACCTGCCACAGGAATGGGAGGGTGGGCATTGTGTCTGTCTGTCTTCCTCCTTGAACTTGGCACATAGTAGATGTTCAGCAAATACACATGGAGTGAACAAGAGGCTGGGAAGCAGGGCTCAGCTCTTGAAGGCCTGGAGGGCCAGCAGGAGAAACCCCTGGGCTTTCTGAAAGTGAAGGAGAGGCAGCCAAGTCTTCTCTGACCACAAAGGCCCCAGGCCCGGGGAATGAGGCAGGGGCCATGTTAGGACGAGGGCTTGACAATGAGAAGCCAGGGCAGCCTCTAAGACAATGAGGAAGAGGGAACTTCTACCTTCAGCTGGCACTGGGTGGGGGTCAGGGTGGGAGGGCCGGTCTGCCTGAAGGGTTTACCTGTCGTGGGCTGTCCCGCCCTGGCCTTCTGTTCATAGGAGAAGCTGGGACCCAGGTGTCCAAGCAGCATCCTGCACTCCCAAGCCCCGGGTGCCCCGTCCCTGGCAAGCCTGCAGGGGAGCCACTAGCGCCCCCATTCCTCAGAAGCGGAAACCGAGGCTCAGAGGGGTGCCAGGATTTGGGGGCAGAGCTGGTGCTGCCGTGCCTAGCCCCGTGGGAGCTCTCTCCTGCCCCAGTTGGCCCCTCCAGCCCTGCCCCGCTGTGTCCACACAGCAGCCTTGACAGCAGCTGCCTTGTCCCTTGGGGAGGCCTGCATCAAGTCCACTCTTGCTGCCTTCTCTTCCTTCCCTTTGCCCAGAGCTGACATTTCTGTGTTTGGAGCTTAGAAATGGATCCCGGAGCTGCTCACAGAGAGGGAGACTTCCCAGCAATCCTCCCCCAGTCACTTGGTTCGTGCCATCAGCAAACACCCAGCTTGCAACTCTGTGTAGGCCCCGAAGGTAGAAATTGGATCAAGTGACAACACAGAGCAATAGTAGTGCTAACACTGGGAAGCCCTCACGGCGTGCCAGCGCTCTCTTATCCACGCAGTCCTCTCCCCGAGGTGGAGGGTCCAAGTCATCCCCATTTTACAGATGAGGACACTGAAGCACAGGGCAGCTGGCTGCACCGTCCACACAGGACTAAGAGGTTCAGGCCCCAGCCTGCCGGGCTCACACGCACATACGCTTAGCTCCCAGGCCACACCCCCCAGGATCTCAGACGGCGAGGGGGACAGTGAACCTTTACAGCCCACAGAGGTGGCAGTGAGGACCCTTGCCTGGGGTGGGGGCTGCCAGGGCTTCGAGGTGGGCACGTCTGGGATGGGTGCCCCAGGTGGGACCCGGGGAAACACCATCCAGAACAGAGTGAGCAGCCCGTGGACAGGCTCCGAGGAGGGGAAGGGGGGCCCTGGGGACGGTGGGATGCCAGCATCGGGCTGAAGGGTGCAGAGAGGCAGGCAGGGGGCGAGGACTGAGGGGCGATGAGGCTGGTGGCGAGGAAGGCTGGGCTTCTGTGCCCGCCTCTGCCTCATGGGTACCAGGTAGCCCCTTAAGTAAGGGAGCAGTAAGGTCAGATCACTCCAACATTTCTCTCCAGGACACGAACCTGTGTTTTCAAGTCTGTTTCCCCTCATGTCCCTCTGGAAGCATCTTGAAGACAAGACCTGAACGGCTGCCTGGCCTGTGGGAAATGCTCAGTACATATTTGTGAATTGATTGAATGAATGAACAAATGAATGGATAAGTGAATGAATGAATGAACATAGGAGGTATGCCCCAGACACGTGTCTCCTCGATCAGTCACCCAGAGCCTGGCTCTCTCTTGAAGCCCAGATAACTGGGATGACCAGCAAAGGCCTCTGCACTGAGGGTGGGAGCCTCAGGAGACAGCAGCTGGGCGCTTGGCAGCCCCGGGGAGGTAAAGGCTTCTGCAGATAGAGTCCTGGCTTCTCCAGAGGCCCGTCCTGGCCAGGTGGCAGTCCTTTGTCTCCTCCTGCCCCTGAGGGGGAGACTCTGCAGCTTCCCCCCACCCAGCCCCCCATGGATCTCTGCCGAGGGGCACCAGCAGAGCTGCTGGCTTCCCCAGGGCCACATCACTCCTTGTTTTCTCTGAAAGCATCCCTGTGTCCAAAACAAATGAGGACCATTGACCGAGCTGGGTTACCTTGGTCTCCCTGGCCCGGTCCTGTTCCCAGCTTATTTTTATGAGCTGTTTAATCTGCACACTGTCTTCTGTTCTCAATAAATGGGGTTGCGCATTCCAGGATGGCCTCGAATGATAACTCCAGCTGTCTAGACGGAGGCCAGCCCACTGACACTGTCATAAATAAAAATAGCTTTGTCTTCCAGCCTCTTGCCAGAGCCTGGGGAGGGGAGAGCAGACTCCCTGCAGGCTGGCTGGGATACAGCTCCCCGTCGCCCTGCCTGCCTCTTCCCCTGCCTCCAAACCCCAGCCCCGCACCTGGGGGGCCGAGGAGTCCACGCTGCCTGTGGGGGGAGGAAGGAGGCCAGGCACCCCTGGAGGGGCCCACGGGGACCCTGGCACTCCCTCCTTCACGTGGCCTGTGGTAGCTGCTGGAGCAGTGGACACCCAGGTGGCCACTGGAGGCTTTAACTTCGGACTCCAAGGTCAGTACTCCACCCACTGGTCCCTGGGCCCAGGTCTGGGTTGGGAGAGGCTACAGACCCAAGCCCAGAACCAGCGGGGGTTAAACCAAGAGAAGGAGCGCTCCCTCTACCCAGCCCAGACCCCGAAGCCGACCAGGGTCCAGAGCTCTGCTCAGTCCAGGAGGTCAAGGCACAAGGTCAGGATCTTCAGCCGCCTGCCCTCTCCCTTTGTCATCATTTGCCTCAACTGTCACTTGCCCCCCTCCTTCATTCATTCATTCGCTTATTTGGTCTCTGCTTGTCCCTCAAACTCTGACTCAGGTCCGCCCTCGGGGAGCCCTGGGAGCAGCAGGCAGGCGGAGGAAACTTGGGGCATCCCCCAAGCTCAGCGGGGGATGGCACAGCTGTACGTGTGTGTGTGTGTGTGCCAGGAGTGTGCATGCAGGCACCTCTCTGAGGGTGTCCAGGCTAGTGTGGGGCTCCCCACAAGCACAGGCCTGGATTCTCACACTTGCCCACATGGTCTCATATAGGTCAGTTTATATCTACACTGACAACTGTCCTCACAGGTGCCCTTGTGCAATACACAACCTGAACATCTGTACAAGGCAGCCCTGTGCCACTTCCTCTCTCTTGCCCCAGGTCCAGCCAGACTGAGTCTCTGTAACAGAAAATCTAGCTCCTCCGTGGTCAGTGTGGCCTCTGGTGTGGGCTGGGGTAGTCCCGAGGGTCACTGGGTAAAGCAGAAGATTTACCCAGAGCCAAAAGGCAGATGCTTTGAGATGGACCCTGGCCTCGGGGAGTTGTGAGCTGTTCACCGTTTGCCCAGCCAGGCCCACAGACGCTGGGCTGCTGGTCCTCTGCTGTCCCTGCCACCCCAGCATCTTCAACGAGTGCTTGTTGGGAGGCTCCATCCACACCGGGTAGGGCCTCTGGGATCCAAGTCAGAGGAAAATGGGGGCCGCAGGTAGAACAGGAGGGGTCAGTGCCATGAAACTCGTGTACCTGGGCCATTCCCCAGCTCCCCAGAGAAATAGCCGGGCGGGTGCAGGGGTGTCTTCTGCGGGGCTCTCTGGCCTATCGGGACTAAACGGCATCTTTAGGCCGGAATGTTCAGTGGGCAATTCCCCAAACCATGCCGAGCAGCTCCGCCATGAGGAGGGACCATCCCACTCGCCCCTCTGGCTGCAGACAGGTCTCTGCCAGGACCGCCTCAGACAAAGGGGCAGTCCTGGGAGAGGCCTTTTTCTCTTCAGAAAGGAGACTGCACCCTCCTGAGAGCTTTTTCTCTCCTCCCCTTCTCTCTCCCCTCACACCAACAGACAGCGTGCACAAAACAAGGGGATTTCTGGCCCGAGCATTCGGTAGTAACACCATGTTATAAGGGGAGAGTGAGTGAGACGCTTCCTGTTACCCCAGATTACACCCGCCCCCAGTCATACAGACAGACTCCGACCACCAGGGCCAGAGTGCCCTCCCCTTACTGGGGGGGGCCAGCCCCCACCCCAGGCATCTTCCTTCCCTGGCTGCAAGGAAGGAGGTCCTGGGAAATTCTGGGGAGGGAAGCAAAGAAGGGGACACCGGCCACTCGTCCCCCCATTGGGTGATTCTCACGCCTCCAACCTGTTGATGCCGGGTAAGCAGAAGGGGGAGAGCAAAGGAGGAGGCCAAAGAATTAGCATGCGGAGGCCTCTGCTTTGTAAAATTGAAAGTGATTGAAAATCTGCGAGTCAAGGGCCAGGAAGGAGCAGTCTGACAGTGCACAGCTGGGAGGCAAGTGACGGGAGCAAAGTCCAGGCCAGCCACTCCAGGCTGTTTGATGAGCCAGCCGCAAAGCCTGCGGCTCGGACCCGGCCCCTGCAGGGCACTGGAGCATCCTGCCTCACTTACAAGCTGCCGCACTTCCAGGAGCTTGGCTGCCTGTCCTTGTTTTACAGAGGAGGAAACTGAGGCCCAGCGCGGGAAAGGCTGGCCCAAAGCGAGACTCGCAGCCAGGAGGAGGGGGGGCCTGAGTTCAGACAGAGGCGGCTCTGATTCCAGGCTGGCCCGGCCCCTATGCCTCCCCGTGCCCCCCGCCGCCTGGCACCGGGTCGGAATAAGACATGTTTCTTCAACGTCCGACCCGGAGAAAACAGAGCCGTCCCTGCCCCACTCCCACACGTCAGCCTCCCAACAAGCACTTATTGAAGACGCCGGGGTGGCAGGGACAGCAGAGGACCAGCAGCCCAGCCTCTATGGGCCTGGCTGGGCACACGGTGAAGAGAAGGACACAGAGGGGACCGGAAACACAGACTTTAGCTGCAGAGCACCAGCCCGTCGCAGGCCTGGAGGTGGAACTCAGAGGTCGGGATCTCAGGCTCGGACAGGGACAGGGTGCTTGTGAATGTCTGCTGAGGCCCCCGGCAGCCTTTTCTCATCCAAAGTGTCCAAAGTTGTCCCGACAAAAGCAGCGGGCCTCATTTTTACAGCAAAGGAAACTGAGGCCCAGAGGGCAGAGAGGCCAACCAGCCCCTCACACAGCGAGGCAGACAAGGGTGTGGCCTGCTCTCTCACTACATCAGAGCCTTTGTGCGGCGCAGCTGGGGAGCTCTAGGGGCGTCTGGAGCTGCAAGGGCAGACTGTGAAGTAGCAGCCCTGTCCCTCGGGAGGGTTTATGGTGTTGAAGTCCTGCAACCTGCACCCAGCACCCAGGAGCTTGCACCTACCCCCGCCCCCGACAGACTGTCCACCTCCTGCTTCCCGGATCTCTGGCCAGGCAGGACCCCGGCACAAAGGAGGAAGAAGCCCCAGGCCCACGTCTGCCCGCCCCGCCCCCACTGCTGCAGGTGACTGATAAAACCTCCGCCCACCTACCTCACCAAGCTGGAGGACACTGCGCCTGACCTTTCCAGAAGTCTCCATGGTACCCTGACTTCCCCTAGGTGGGGGGGCGGGGAGGTGCCTGCCCGGCATGTGATCCAATCCACCACTGTCTTCCCTGGGACTCCGGCAGGCTCTGGTGGGAAAGCAAGTCTCTGCTGAGAGGCTGAAGCTGGGAGGATGAGAGCCACCTGGGCCCTCCCCGGGCAGAGCTGCTGGAGGATGGAGCCAGCACAGGGGGACGCAGAGCTGAGAGAGGGGAGGGAAACACACCTATTGCGGGCCACCATTTGCACACCTAAATCCAGAGGCGCCTCAGGCCAGGCCACCCCCAGGGCTTCTAAGGCACATGAGCCAGTAAATTCTCTTCTTGCCGAAGCCTGTGAGAGCTGGGCTTCTATCACCTGCAGCGACAAGAGTCTGGAGCAGTCCAGGTGGTCAGACCCCACTCTCCCTGCATCTCCGCACCCTGAAGGACCCCTCTTGGAGGCAGAACTGGCTTTTTCTGGGACCCTGAGAGAAGGAGGGTACTGCCCGTGACTGTGAAGCCCAGAGAAGTCCTACAGCCCCGCACCTCAGCCACATGGCTTTGGGCAACTAATTTAGCCTTGTAGAGCCTGTTTCTTCTTTCAAGTGGGGATGATACTAATTGTAGGGACAGGAGGAGACGGAGTAGGGGCTCAGTGCCTGTAATCGGCATCCCAGCGAGAAGCAGAAGGCTCCTTTGGATCCTTCAGGGAGGGCTTATTCACAAGCTGGGGAACCTCAAGGGAGAAAAGGGAAACGTGGGAGCCAGGGTTGGCACCAGGAGAGCCGTTACCACCCGAGATCCAAGAGGACAATGACGAGAGAGAGGCGTGCGGGGCAGAGCACCTTATCGGGCAGTGACCGTCGGGCAGGGGACACAACCAGTCCAAGAGGGCTTATCCTCCAAAACTCATGTCTCCCCGAACCTCAGAATGTGACCTGATCTGGAAGTAGGATCTTTGTGGCTGTAATCTGTTAAGGATCCCGAGATGAGATCACCCTGGATCTCGGGTGATCCTAAATCTCTACCTGACGTCCTAATGAGAAGAGGACACACAGAGGAGAGGCCATGTGGAGATGGAGGAAGAGATTGGATGATGCTGCCACAGCCAAGGAAGAGCTGGTGCCACCAGAAGCTGGGAGAGGCCAGGATGAATTGTCCCCTAGAGCCCTGAGAGACCGTGGCCTGGAGGACACCTTGATTTCAAACATAATGACCTCCTGAACTGCGAGAGAATACATGTCTGATGCTTTCAGCCACCCAGTCTGTGGCGCCCGTAGTGACCACTCCAGGAAACCAACACAGGCCTTGAAAGGAGGGGCCTGGGAGAATGAACACCTTGTCTCAGCCTCCTGCCTCCCCCTAGCCTGCGGTGGGGCTCCCCAGCCAGAAGATGGAGGGCACAGACCCGCTGTGGTTCATACAGGCAGCCTCTGAGGCGGGAATGCTGAGGCCAGGATCTGGAGGGGCAAGTGGAAGATACTAGATAACAGTTATTATTACAGGACATCCCACCCCGATCCCAAAGGGAGAGCTGTGGTTCTTCTAACCCCAAGGAGGTGGAAACCGAAGCCCCGGGGACCTCGGTGGACCCTGGCCTGCCTGAGGGCATGGGGAGTCCTGCCACCCGTGTCTGTGCTGATGACGGTACTGTAGGTATCTGTGCACGTCACTCTCTGCCTATTATAACCTGGGCATCCACGAGATTTGCCAGCGAGACACCATGTGCTTTCTTTCCCGTGCCCCAAGCCCAAGCCCTCGCTTCCAGATCATCGTGGGTAAAATCATTAGCAAAGAGGGCCTCCCTCGCCAGGAGGGGGTCCAGGAGGACTGAGGTGGGGGCCACCTGGGGAGGGGTAGTTCTCTGTTTCCTTCCAGGCAGTGCAGTGATGGGTGGGGACATCCAAGCAGGGAGCGCTCAGGTTATTATCGCAGAAGCTCCCCAGTCAAACGGTCCAAGGAATAGGGCGATACTTCCTGATTACCCACGACAAGCACTGAAGTGGCTGCCGTAGGGATGAGGCAGGATGAGGTTGGGGAGGACTTCCCGCGCTGCGGCTGTGACTCCATCCCTTTCTTTCCCACCTGAGAAAACGGACCTCGATACAAACGGCAGGGGGTGACATCGTTATTGCAAGTGACAGAATCCCGCCTCAAACTGGGTTAAGCCAGTCGGCGGCTCTAGTGGTTCATGTGTCAGCAAGTTCAGGATCGGGTTGCTCGGGGCTTGACCAGGAGGTCAGGAGGCACCTGGACCCCCTCTCAGTTCTGGGTCCCTGATTTCTTGCGTGGGCTCCATCTCTAGGAGGCCCCTCCCCCTGCAGTGGCTGATGGCCGCCAGCCCTCCCAGCTCCCGTTCATCCTCAGTGATTCTCCTCCACGGTTTCTGCAAAAGTCCCAGACAGAGCCTTTTTGATTCAGGTCACCTGCCCTGGGGCTGGGGAGATGTGATGTTGTGATGTTTTCATTTTCTGGTCACCTGCTCCACTCAGGGGCTGGGGGCTGGGGTCAGTTCCACCCAACACAGGGAGGGAGTGACAGCAGGGACGGGAGGTTCCCAGAAGAAGGTCCAGGAGCTGCCCCCAGGGAATGGGGAAGGAAGGCCGGACAGGGCAGGGCAGACCTCGATGGCCCCCGTGTTAGTTTTCCGTGCTGTTATAACAAACTGCTACAAAATGACCTAAAGCAACACAAATGTATCATCTTACAGTCTGGAGGCCGCAAGTCCTAAAACCAAGGTGTCAGCAGGGCTGACTTCTGGGGCTCTAGGGAAAAACCCGTTTATTTGCCTTTTCCAATTTCTAGAGGCACCTGCATTCCTTGGTTCATGGCCTCTTCCTCCATCTCCTCTCTCCCTCTCTCCTTCTCTTTCTCTGTCTCTCTCTCTGCTCAGGCTGCCATATAAAATAACACTGACTGAATAACTTAAACAATAGAAATTTATGTCTCACAGTTCTGAAGACTTTGAAGTCCAAGACCAAGGTGCTGGCCAATTTAATTCCTAGTGAGAACTTTACTCCTGGCTTGTAGACAGTCATCTTCTCACTTTGTCCTCACGTGGGCTTTCCTTAGTGTATGCACACGATGGTGGGTGGGGGGGGCGGGAAGAGAGAAGAAGGAGGAGGAGGAGGAGGGGAAGAAGAAGAAGAAGAAGGAGAGGCTTTCCTGGTGGCGCAGTGGTTAAGAATCCACCTGCCAACGCAGGTGGCACGGGTTCGAGCCCTGGTCCGGGAAGATCCCACATGCCGCGGAGCAGCTAAGCCTGTGCACCACAACCAGTGAGCCTGCGCTCTAGAGCCCGCGAGCCACAACCACTGAGCTCTCGTGACACAGCTACTGAAGCCTGCACACCTAAAGCCCGTGCTCTGCAACAAGAGAAGCCAATGCAATGAGAAGGCCGTGCACTGCAATGAAGAGTAGCCCCCGCTCTCACTGCAACTAGAGAAAGCCCCCACGCAGCAACAAAGCCCCAACGCAGCCAAAAATAAATTAATTAAATAAATAAAATTTTAGAAAAAGCTTATAGGAAAAAGACTTCAAAAAAAAAGAAGAAGAAGGAGAAGGGAGGGGGGAGGGAGAGGGGGAGGGGAAGCATGGGGGAGGGGGATGGAGGGGAGAGAGTGCAACCTCTCCCGTGTCTCATGAAGACACTAATCCTACCTGATCAGGGCCCCACCATTATGACCTCATTTAATCTCAGTTAGTTTCTTAGGTGCCCCATCTCCAACTATAGCCACACTGGAGTTGTTGGGGGTTGTTAGGCCTTCAACATGTGGATTTTGGGGAGACACAAACATTCAGTCTATAACTGTCTCTCTCTCTTTCTGGCCCTCCTGCCTCTCCCTTGTAAGGACCCTTGTGATCACAGGGGGCCCACCTGGATAATCCAGGTTAATCTCCCATCTCAAGATCCTTAACTTAATCACATCTATAAATCTCTTTTGCCAGGAAGGTCTCATAGTCACAGTTCTGGGGATTCGGAAGCAGACATCTCTGGGCAACTCTTATTCTACCACATCCCCTGCGAGGATTAACCTCATATCCATCTTAATGTTCAAGCCCTAACTCCTACTAGTGACAGATTATTCAGTCTTGCCTCAGAGAACCATCCTGCCTGTTAGATCCTGCCCCGAGTTTTGACCTATGCAAACGGGGCCCAGCACTCAGTCCAGTGGCAGACAGAGAACCGTCTCAAAAAACACCCCAGAGGTGGAGGAACAGAGGCCCAATGCTGCTGAAAGTCAAGAGGACACAGTGGCATCACTGTCCCCCGCTGCCCAGGAAGTCACAGGAAGGTAAAGCCAGGGGAAGGGCCCCCTGGAAGGAGGGAGGGAACCCAGCTGCTCCCTACACTTTCTCAGACCCACCTACGTGGACTCGGGTCAGAATTCCAGACTCAATAAAGAGATTTTTAAAAAGAAGAAAAAGTGAGTGATTTACAAGAGAAGAAGGGGGTGGGTTCCGAAATGGTCACCCTTCCCTGAGCTGGCACGTCCAGGATGGACTTGCGCATTCAGCAGGATCCTGGCGGCCTCTGCTCAGCCACTGGGCCCCAGCAGTGGTGTGTGTGGACAAGGGGCTGGGCCCTGCTGAAGGGTCCCGGTCTCAGCTAACCCCAGGAAGGGGAAGGAAGGGAAAGGGCTCCCAAGAGAGTATCCCGGCCGTGGCTGCTGCCCTGCTGCCTTCTGCCACCCTCGGGGCCACTCTGTAAAAGCCCAGCACCGCCCACGCCGGGTCCTGTCAAGCTAGACTCCAGGGGACTGAGGCCTCCACAGCTTGAGTCCCCAGGCTCGGGCTGGGCCCTGAGGTTTCTTTCCTGGGAAGGAATAGGTCCTGCGGGGCTGGGGGCTGGAGCTCTCCCAGACCCAGCAGGCTTATCCCCTGGGATGGACTCCAGAGCCCAGAATCCCCTGTTCAGCCCTCAGCGACCAGCAGCTGGAGAGATTTCAAAGGACTCTTCAGTGAAATCAGTGAAGCCGAGCAGCGCCCTTGTTCAGGGTGGACAAGCCCGGGCACCACGGCGGCTGCTCAGCTGGCACGGGGCCTCTGGCCAAGGCCAGCCGGCCACACCCTTGGACAAGCCAGGCTTTTCCTGAGTGGGATGAAGCAGGGTTCACATCCTATGTGCCCTGCAGGACCCAAGCGGCAGGCAGGTCATCCGGGTCCCATGGGAAAGGTGGGGAATTCTGGCCGGCAGCCAGGGAGGGGATGGGAGAGGATGCTGAGATGCTTCCAGGCTGCTTCTCCACCCTCTTGAGTCACGCGGGACCATTTGAGACCAGCAGGCAGGTGGCTGGGGGCAGGGGGGAGGGGGCCGGCAGCCAGCGAGTGAAGCTGGAAGAAAGCTGGGAGGAGGGTCCAGCTTCAGCCTATTCACCCCTCCCTCCTTTCCAGGGACGTGGCCCACCAAAGGCCTCATTCTCTGGATGCACCGGCAGGCCCCACCCACAAGGACAGGGGACAAGCCTCCCCAGCCCCAGTGGATCCCAGGGCATCCCACAGCCTGGACTCACATCCCGCCGCTCTCTGCCACCCCCGTGGGCTGCTCCTTCTTCATTCTACCCCCAAAGCAGCCAACACCAAGCCAGGCGGGCGACTGGGTGGCAGTAAATGCCAGGGTCCTCTCCTCCTTAGTATCATGACACACAGTCTTTCCAGTGTCCACTTTGCCCCAGTAGGGTCACTCACAGATTGGAAAGTAAATAATCAGCAAGAGCTGGTTTGCGTGCCCTTGGAGGACGTGACCGAGGAGCAGCCTGGGCTCCCCCCGCCCCGGCCCCACCCCAGGGAGATGCTGGCGGAGCCCCTGCCTGGGCCTGTAAGTGGAGCCGCCCTCGAGCCCCACTCCCTGGGAGGATCACGCTGTCACTCAGATCCGCAGGCTGCCTCTGGGCACCATCCTTGTTTGCAGTTTGGCGCTTCGAGCAAGCGGAGCCCTGTTTTGCCAGCTGCCGGACTGGCAGCTCAGCCCATCCTGCAGCTGGGGGCCCGAGCCGGGAGCCCGGACGAGCCCTTGGAAGTCCCTGTCTCGGCCGACAGCCCTTCCCTCTGGCCTCCCACTAGGGGATCCCACTGCCTCTGGTGTGGACAGACACCCCCAGAGCTCGGAAGAGAACAGCCATCTTTCCAGAAAACATGCAGCCAGGAGGGGCCTGCTGGGAGCCGCTGCCTGCAGCTCTCGGGGCTGGGACCATAGGGGCTGTGGCTCTCTGCAAACTGACGTGGGCTTTGGGGTGCAAAGGGGAACCACAAGACCTCAAGGTGTCGAGGCCAGCCCGTCCCAGCCACCTGTCACACAGGCAGGGCTGAGGAGAACCTTGGGAGGATGTTTAGTGCCAGCTGCTGCCTTGTACCCAGGACTAGAGGTCGGGCAGCTGGGATTAGTCAGAGATTCCGAGTTGGGTCTTTGGCCAGCTCAACCATGGGGATCTTCTCCAAGTGAAAACCTCGGCCCAGGCTTGGCTAGCAGTTGGCTTATGAGCTGGAATCATACCGGCCCACCTGGCTGGACACACCGATGGCCCAGACCACGTGAGCCTCTGGGGCTCCGCAGGGAGGAGGAGTTTGGCTTTGAGATCTCTGGCCCCCGGAGGACAGGAGTGGGCTCCTTCCTGCCAGGACCCAAGAGGGGTTTGGGGACCAGCAGCTAAGCCCCCAATTCAAGCAGCCAACAAATGCCCCTGAATTCTGCTCTGTGCCAAGCCCTGTGGTTGGTTTTGAGATGTGGAAATACACAAAACCAGTCCCTAGCTTAGAGGAATTCCCTGGAGACAGGTAAAATTACAGCATCACAGTATGTCTGCACAGGTGCACAGAAGCCCAGAGAAGCCTCCAGCGAACCACCTGAGAAGTGCCCCGGAGCTGGGCCCTGCACGACGGGCAGACTGGGTCAGCAGGAAGGGGTGAGGATGCTGGAGACAGGGCTCTGCAGGGCTGAGGGGGCCCGGGGCTCATTTGTTCAGCCATCCCTCCCTTTCCAGCGTCCAGGGTTCAGGCGCTAGGAGGCATGAGCCAGCGCGCAGGCCCCCGCCCTGGAGCCTCTGCCGTCCAGGAGGCCGCAGCTGCACCTGCCCGGCCGGCGGCCAGGGGAAGTGACTCGCCTCCCAGGCTCCTGCCGGCCGCATCCCGGGGGAGCCCACAGGAAAGAGTTTGCAAGTTTTACGGCCACTGAAGTCAGCTCAGGCCTGGGCCGGGCGCGGGCCAAGCCGGCCGGTTCTAATTAGGGGATTGGGCTCCTTGCAGGAGCCCTCGGGGCCGGGGGCGGCGCCAGGTTTGCAGAACGGCCAGCACTGTTTTGTACCGGTGTCTCCCAGCAACGGGGGGCACTCTGATACAGGCTGGGCGGTGGGGGGTCGGCACCCCGGGAGCTGGCGAGAGCCGAGGCCAGCCTGCTGCACAGGCCTGTGAGCGGCCAGGCCTGGACACCCTGGGCTGGAGGCGGTACTCCCACTCTTGCGGCCCCCTTGAGGGCTGACCTTGGGGAACAGAGATCCCTGTTGGGCTGAGGGAAAACTGCTCTCCCTTGCCCAGGGCACCAGTGCCAGGATGGGGGCAGGGCCTGCTTCTGGGATTTACTTTATTGCCTTGGGTTGCCCTGAGAAAGCGTTCTACTACCATGCCTGGCACACACGTTACAGTAGGTGTTCAAGAAAATGAAGGACAAATAGCTGGAACCTAGTATCCGGACAATGCCTAGCACACAGTAGGTGTCCAAGAAAGGTACACTGAAGAGCTGAATCCAGTGCTTAGAACTTTGCCTGGCACATAGTAGGAGCTCAATATAAATGTGTTGAACAAAGGAAAGAATGAGGTTTGTCTTCAGCACGATGCAGTCGGCTAGAAGCAGGTACCCTGCTGTGCCCCCCGCCCAGGTTCCCACAGCCAGAGTGCCCGAGCCTGGGCAGGATGGGCCCCAGCGAGGTTCCTGCCCCACTGCTGGGGGTGGGGGTAGGGGAGACGCCGGCAGGCAGCTGGTCAGACAGTGTGAGTCTGGACTTTGAGTGCTATTCCCGGCAGTTCCTCTGATTCACAGCTGTCCCAGGAACAGTCATGGCTGTGTCAATAAATATTGGTGACTCTGAATGACCTCTCCATCTCGCAGGGCCGTTCGGGCCTTCCTGCCCCTCCAAAGATCAAGTCCAGGCCATTGTTATTCCAGCCAGCATGTCACTCTTCTTGCTAGTGAGAGGGCCTTGGAGAATGAATGGCCTGGCGAGCTGATAATCCAGGAAGCGTGTGCCGCGTCCCAGCTTTGCATTTTCACATACCCAGAACTGTCCAGACCTTCTGGGAATTCATGAACCTGGGTGCAGAGGGATGGGTGACACTGCGAGGCCCAGACTCAGAAAGACCCAGAAAGATGCTCAACTTTGACCCTGCCCTTCCCCCCACACCCTTGCCTGGGTATCCCTTGCTTCCCTCTGTGCTCCGAAAGGACAATATCACGTCTCAGATGGACGCCACCTACCGGGCAGAGACAAGCTGCCCTTGCCGTTTTCAAGGTTCACACTTCCCATGGTTTAGACTGAGAGTTTGAATTCTCAGTATTTCCTCAACTGCTCTCCTTTTACGGGGTACAGATTTTATCATGAAAGGAAAGGAAATTCTGTGAGCACACAGAATTAACGGTCGTCTCCAGATTCAACTTCAAGAAATACGGATTCCCTGCTTTCTATATGCCAGGAACTCCGGGGAACAGAACCAAACCCAGGACGGGCTCGGCCTTGCCCTTAGAGTGTGTGCAAAGCAGAGGACTAAAGAAGCCGCTCCATGGGGAAGGATCAGGGCTTTGCTGGGCAACCTCTGGCGGGTGCTGCCAGAGGGGTCACCAAGATGAAAAGGTCTTGCGACCAGACACCACGTGTAATTCTTGCTTGGATCCCGGATTGAAGCAAACTAAGGCCAGTCGCTAATTTTAGGGACTATCGGAGATTTAAATCATGGATCGTATATTAGATAATATTCCTGCATCAAAGTTAAATTCCTGGAGATGAAAATGGAATGTGGGTCATGCAGGAGACTGATCTTGATCTTAGAAGACACTTGCTTAAATATTCAGGAGTGAGGGTAATTGTGCCTGTGATCGGCTTGAATATTTAGGTGTTTTTTGAGGAGGCAGGCACCTGCAGCCTGAGCAGGAATTAGCTGAGAAAAGCAGAGAGAAGGTGCCCGGGACAGAGGGCAGCCTGGCAGAGGCCAGCACTCAGGGGTGGCTGCACGGAGAACAGCTTGGAGGCTGGGAATCTTAGGACGTGGCAGGCAGGATGCAGCAGGATGGAAGGACAGGGGTGCTGGTGGTGGGTGTGGAGAGAAGCAGGGGCTATCTGGGACGTAGAATTGACAGGGCTTGGTGTTGGCTTGTATGTGGGGAGAGGGGGTGCAGAAATATCGAGAGACCTGGTTTCCGGCTTGAGATCCAGGACGATAGAGGTGCCACTGTCAGAGGCGGAGACCCCGGGGAGAAGCAGATTCGGAGCGGGAGAAGGTCAGAGCTCGGCTCAGACCCGCCAAGTTTGGGGCTTGTAGGGCATCTCTGTTAGCGTCCCAGGAATTTGAAAGTGCCTCTGGCCAAATACCCGGGAAACCAGAACTCTGACCTCAGGCATGGGCCGTGGGATGCTGTGTCCTTTGGCAACACCAGGCAGGCAGGCTGGACGCTGCAGAGCTGGGGCCTGATGAGGACGGACAGAGGGACGTCTAGAACAGAAACTGTGGCTGCCCATCCCACATCTGTTTTCCCAGGTTCCTCTTCATCTGCCGGGAGGGATGGGTTGGGCTGGGACCGTGCCATCCCTCATCCCCACAAGGCCCTCGATGGGAGCCAGGATTCTGAGATGCACCCAGAGGCCACCCACCTCCTGTCACGGGTCTGATTTCCCAGAACTCAGTGGAAACGAAGCCACACATTTCAGCCTGGATTTTCTGCGTTCCCACGTGTCTTGTTTATTTATCACCAGGGCAATGCCGGGTGGCTTGGTCAGGTGGGGGCGGGCTGGGCCAGCCTCAGGGATCAGGCTGGGTGCCTGGGCCCTTCCCAGCTCCCTGGAGGCAAAGACCTTTCCCCCACTATATAGTCACTCAGCGCGTAATTACTGAGCACCTACTGTGTTCCAGGCATCATTCTAGATGCTGGCAATAGAACGGTAGGCAAAACAAGAGGCCAATCTATAGTAATAATCATTTTTTATTGTGGTAAATAATTAACATAATATAGATAATAAGGGGTCAGTATATGGTCATGGCTACTATTTATTGAGAACTCAGTACATGCCAGGCACTGTGCTCGGCGCCCTCCATCCCCCGTAACCTTCACGGCCACCTACTGTGTAGTATTAGTATTCTGATCTGACAGATGGGACAACATGGGCTCAGAGAAGCTAGCTGCCAGCCCACCCTCTGGCAGGTGGGAGTTAAGAAGTTTGAGACCACAGACGTACTGGAGAACGGACTTGAGGATATGGGGAGGGGGAAGGGTGAACTGTGACAGAGCGAGAGAGAGGCATGGACATATATACACTACCAAACGTAAGGTAGATAGCTAGTGGGAAGCAGCCGCATAGCACAGGGAGATCAGCTCGGTGCTTTGTGACCGCCTGGAGGGGTGGGATAGGGAGGGTGGGACGGAGGGAGACGCAAGAGGGAAGAGATACGGGAACATATGTATATGTATAACTGATTCACTTTGTTATAAAGCAGAAACTAACACACCATTGTAAAGCAATTATACCCCAATAAAGATGTTAAAAAAAAAGAAGAAGTTTGAGACCAGAGCCTGGTTCAGGTGCAGGTCTGCCCCCAGCGGTCCAGCCTGACACGCCACTTCGGCGTTCTCCCGCTCCTGGGCTCCTCCTTGAGTCTGGATCCCCACCCAGAGGGATGGCTGGAGAAGATGACCCAGGGTAGGTTCAGGTAGGTGCGGGTGGCAAAGAGTCGCCAAACATTGCGAGGGATGTACTTAGACTAAAAAGTTATTTGTCGTTTATCTGAAATTCTAATTTACCTGGAAGTCTTCTTTTCACTTGCTAAATCTGGCACTCTTAGGGGCGGGACTGCAGAGCAACGTGGCAGTTCCCAGCAGGTGGGGGCAAGGGAAGGGGGTTTGGATGAAATATCCTGGGAAGATTCACCTTTGGGCCTGCTATTTATCTATTTATTTGTTTATCATTGAAGTCTAGTTGATTCACAGTGTTATGTTGGTTTCAGGTGTACAGCAAAGTGATTCAGTTATACATATATGTGTATATATCTATATTCTTTTTGCAATTCTTTTCCATTATAGTTTATTACAAGGTATTGAATATAGTTCCCTGTGCTATACAGTTAAGCCTTGTCGTTGATCTATTTTATATACGGTAGTGTGCATCTGTTAATCCCATATTCCCAATTCATCCCTCCTCCCACCTTCAGGCCTTCACCAGTCCCCCGGTGCCAGTCCTGTCAGGCAGGAGATGCGCGATCTCAGTCGAGGACCCACTGCATCAATCATTCTCCCGGGCGGACTGGTCCTGCCACCGGGGATGTGCTTTTAGCTTGTGCCTGCTCAGGCGGGGGTCCTTGCAGGCTTTGAACCTCCTGCCCGGCTCACCCTCCCAGAATGAGGCTCACGCAGATTCTCAGACACTTGAGAACCTTTCCTTCCTGCCGCCTAGAAGTTCAGGAGTCAGCTTCCTGTCTCCTGATGGTTTCGTTCAACCAACATTCGCTTATGAGCTTCACTAGCAAAAGAGTGACATGGAAGCCTGGCTTAGAGCTTACTATTTACAGCGGTCACTGTGACCCTTCTTCCCCATCTAGCCCTGCACATGCTGCCACTCCCCCATCCTCCACCAATTCCAGCCATGCTCTAGAGCTGCCGGGGCCTGTCCCTTCTGCCTGGAACACTATCTCCCCAAGAGAAAGAAAGATAAATGAGCTGGATGACAGCACCCGGCCCAGAGCCGGCACAGACAGGATGTTTTTTGAATGGTGTTTGAATAAATGAATGACTCAGTGCAAAGGGCCTGGTGCCCAATATTTTGCCTGCTAGGCTGGACTCACCCTGAGTGTGCCCCTCGAGGTCACCCCCCCATCCCCAAAGGTCACCTAGGCCCACATCCTGCCCTTCCCACCAGCTCAGCCCAGGTTCACCTGGGGTCTCTGGGCCATCTCCCAGGATGGGTGGGCACTGGACCCAGCCAAACCAGGAGGCCCTCACCTTGGGTTCTCAGATGCCTCACCTGCACACAGGACACAGCCTGTGTGTGTGCCAGGAAGCCACAAGGATGCCCAGCCAAGGTGTCTTGATGGGCAGGGAGAGTGGACCCTGCAGGCCATGGCTACAAGAACCAGTCCCCACCTCGGCTCAGACGCAGGTCACCTTCCCACGGGGCTCCGGCTGCAGGGCCATCGGCTGAACTGACACTGCGGATGGAACACTGTCTCTGCATTAAGAATTTTGACATCCACGCTCACGTTCTGTGCTGTGCTGATAAATGCTTAACAACGGGCTCTCTGGGGGGAGGTGTGCCCGTAAATATATGTACATAAGTTTAGTATAAATTTTACTACAAATAAGTGCTTGATTACCATCCACCTCAGCAAAAGAAATCATTCACATCATTGAACAGAGGGTGCTGTTCTGACATGAAGGCTGATTAATATTTACACTTGTATTAATGCATGAGGAAGAGTGAAACAGTGAAGATATGCATCGGAACTTCACTTTTTTGCTGAATTGCATCACACTGTTTGAACACAGGAAGAATACGTCCTTAATTTTTTGTGCTCTTCACGATGCAGTGACCCGAGACACAACTCACTTTCAAGTTTAACCTGCATTATTACCATTTTTCCTATCACCTTCTTAAACCTAGAAAATAAACAAAACAACAAAGCAAGCCCTGACTAATGGTGTTTACCCACTTCCCTGGGGTAAAGCTTCCGCCAAGGCTGATTCCAAGCCACCAAGGCAGTGTCACTGACCGTGGAGTTGAGAAGAGACACAAAGCAGCCGCCCTTGTACAATGTTTCCACCACGCAGGTGCGACAGACGTAAATAACCTTCAGAGCACAGACAATAGTAAAATATAGTAAAATAATGAGGAAGTGCTGAGTTTTGAGTATTTGCTTTGTTTTTAATAGAATTTATTGAATTGTAAGTTTGTAAAACTGAATTGTTCATGATGGCCATATTTAACTGCTGGCTCACGAAATTCCTGAAAACTGACAATTCCACCCTCATGAGCCGGCCCAAGCTGGCTCCAACAATCCAGTGAATGCACATCTCATCCCCCTACAACTCTGTAGGGTAGGATTTAGTCTCCCTGTTTCACAAATCAGGAAGCTGGGGCTCAGAGGCCACAGGACAAGGGCTTGTGCCCAGGACGGTCTGATGCCATGGTGACATTAGACATGTACCCGTGGCTCAGTGGGGCCGACATGAGCAGGGACTGAACAGCAGGTGTGTCTGGGGAGTTGCTATTGTGTCAGGAATCCATGAACACACTCCTCTCAGTCTGGTGTGGCCTGCAGATGTCACAGCCCCAGGACGTAGAATCCACTAGAATAAAGTTAACAACAGGAGACTTTCAAAAGAAGATAACATGGTGGCAGATTTTTCCTTTCCATAACACAGTACAGGAGAGCTTTGCCCATCTAGTTCTAAAAAGAGGGGTCAAGTCTCATAACCCAAATGCTGAAGCTCTTCAGCCAAAAACATTGAATAGTTCAAAAGCGTGGAGTCAGGCCTCAGGGTTCCTCCAGCTCAGGACTACTGACATCTGGGGCTGGTCATTTCTCTGTTGTATTGAAGGGAGCTGGCCTGTGCATCAGAGGATGTTGAGAGGCATCCCTGGGCTCTACCCACCAGATGCCCCAGCACCCCTCCGCACCCAGAGTTACGACAAGAGCCAAAAGTGTCTCCAGAGGTTGCCAGGAGAGGAGGGAAGAACCATCCCCATGTTGAGAGCCGTCGGGCTTGGGAAAGGAGGAGCATGGAGAACCCAGCTCAGAGTGGACACTTTGAGGGCACAGACTGATGGATGGGCTACATGTGCCCTGGGCCCCAGAGTTGGCCTTGGTTGCTGGCTGAGCAACAGGAAGCCTTGGCAAGAGTGGGAGGAGCCAGGCAGTGGGAGGAGCCAGCAAAACACACTCCAACGTATCTGCCAGCCTTGAGTCTTGAAGTCTGGGCTTTTTGCAGAATGGCAGCCATAGGGATTTGTGTGAGAGAGAGGCCTGGAACGGTGGACTTCTTTCAGACTCACCCACTGTGTCTCTGATTAATTTAAGAGCTATGGAGTCCACCGGGTGCCTGACACTGCCAGGTGCTGGGGATACACAGCTGAGAGGGGAAGAGACCCTGTGCTCTGTCCCTTGCTGGAACAAAAGCTCCATGGGGACAAGAATGTTGGGTTTTGCAGAACCCACAGTAGGCGTTCAATATATACCTGCTGAATGGAGGAATGAGAGATGGGAGTTTTCAGCCTGGCTGGGGGACGGACACATAAACACATAGTTATACGAAGCCAAGGAAAACTTTGTGGACCCCTGAGCAGAATCAGGAAGCATCGGAAGAAGCCAGCCAGCTAGGAGTGCCAGGCAGAAGGCACAGCATGTGGGAAGCCATGAAGGTGAGAGAGAGACAGAGAGAGACAGAGCATTGCTGTCTGAGTGTATTAGTTTCCTACTGCTGCTGTAACAAATTACCACAAGCGTAGGCACTTAAAACAACATGTTTACTCTCTTGTAGTTCTGGAGGTCAGAAGTCTAAAATCAGTCTTGCTGAATGTTATAGACTAAATTGTGTTCCTCCTCCCAAATTCATATATTTAAGCCCTAACCCCTAATGTGACTGTATTTGGAGAAAGGGTCTTTAAGGAGAAAATTAAGGTTAAATGAGGTCATAAGGGTGGGGGCCTAATCCGATAGGACTGATGTCCTTTTTCTTGGCCATGCTGCACGGCTTGCAGCATCTTAGTTCCCCGAGCAGGGATTGAACCCTGGCCCTTGGCAGTGAAAGCGCAGAGTCCTAACCGCTGGACCGCCAGGGAATTCCCAGGACTGGTGTCCTTATAGGAAAAGGAAGAGATACCAGAGAGCTCTCTCATTTTTTCTCCGTATGCACAGAGAAAAGGTCAGGTGAGGGCACAGTGAGAAGTCAGCCATGTCCAAGCCGGGAAGAGAGCCCTCACCAAAAATCAAATTTTCCGGCTCCTTGATCTTGGACTTCCAGCCACCAGAACTGTGAGAGAACAGATTTCTGCTGTTTAAGCCACCTAGACTATGATATTTTTTTATGGCTTACCCAGTAGACCATACCCAGGGCTAAAAGCAAAGTGTCAGGGTTATGTTCCTGTGGAGGCTCTAGGGGAGAATACGTTGCCCGGCCTTTCCCAGCTTCTAGAGGCCACCTGCATTCCTTGTCTCATGGCCCCTTCCTCAACTCGCTCCAGCCTCGGTTCCTGTTGTCACCTCTCCTTCTCTGACTCTGACTGTCCTGCCTCCTTCTCTGACTCTGACCGTCCTGCTTCCCTCTGATAAGGATCCTTGAGATTACAGGGCCCCACCGGAATAATTCAGGACACTCTCCCCATCTCGAGGTCCTTAACTATAGTCACATCTGCAAAATTCCTTTTGCCATGTGAGGGCACATAGTCATGGGTTCTGGGGACCGGGATGTGGACGTCTTCGGAGGACCCTTATTCTGCCTACCACACTTTGGTCAGCCAAAGAGCAGCTTGTGCAGTGTGTGTGTTAGGGGCTGGGGGTGCCATGAGGACACAGAAACAATCTGGGTCAAGACTTTGTGTACCGGGTCTAGTTGTTTCAAAAATCAACTTGAATCGGTTCCTCCTGAGGACCCAAGCCATATCCAGCAGAGTGGAGCAGCAACAATAACCCCTGTGGTCTTCTCTCTCACTTACTAGTACCAGAAACCCAATTCATTCTAGCTTAAAGGGGGAAAAACCTATGAGTTCTGATCTGAAAACTTCACGATGGGCCAGCTTCAGCTTCAGGTACACCAGGATCTATGAGGTCAAATGATGTCATCAGGTCTCCATCCCTCTCTAAGATAAAGTCTCTCTAGGAGCAGATTGTGGGGGCGGGGGGGGGAGGTCACCTGAAACCTAAAACTTGCCGTTTTTCCAATTCACCTGCCCTCACCAGCAGGAAGGAGAGCTCCTGCCCAGCAGAAAATTCCTGGGAGGGCTCTGATTGGCCAGCTTGGGGCATGTGCTTATGCCTAAGCCAATCACTGCAGTCAGAGGTGTGAATGGGTACCCTGATTGGCAGGCTCTGAGTCATGGGCCCACCCCTGAGGAGAGGAGGGCCGGGTCTTGGAAATGCTGGGAACAGCGTGATGGTGGGCTGCTGCTCCCAGGGGATGGGAGGGGTGCTGGTCCTGCAGAAACAGCAGTGCCCCCTGGTTGGGGTGGCCTTGTTGAGGCTCCTCCCAGCTTTAGCTGTGCAGTCATCCTTCCAGTGGACACCCCAGTCTCTGGGTACCTTTCTGTCCCTGAAACCAGAGGAGTCCGATCACAGCACATAGGGTGGTTCAGGCCTCCTTCCTCTGCCTTCTGGGTCACCACCTTGTCCTGGGTGAGCGGCCACCTTGTGGGTTCTGCCACTGATTCTGGGGCACCTTGGTGTCTGAGGCCCCCTCGTACCACCCACAAGGATGTTAGAAATACAATCTCAACCTAAAATAAATGTCTAATAGATTAAAGGGAAGTCGCTAAGAAGTTTTACTTAAATTCCAGCACACCAGGCTTAGACAGGAGGCCAGGTCTACAGAGCATCACTCCATCCCCTGAAGGGCCTAAGACGTAAGAGACAGCATCGCTCCAAGTCTGGGCTAGAGGTGAGCAGTGGGATGACAGAGGTTTCCTTTGAAAACAAACCATATATTCTGCACCCAGTAGGTGATTAGCAGATGTTTTCTGATGGATGTAGGCTGTTAGAGAATGGAACCAAAATAATTCCCATCACTGAAAAATAAAAACGTGGCCATATCCTGTGCCACATCCCCTTGGGCCTTGGGGAAGAGCATCTAGTCTACAAAAGTACTCTGAAGTTCCTCTGTGTGCCAGGCTCTGGAGGGCAGTGCAGCAGGCAGTCCTTGGGTGCAGCGTCCCTCCCTCCCATGCCTGCTCTGGTCCCTGGTCCCTGGTCCCGAGCCCAGCCTTCCCACCCTGTCCTCACCCTGACCCAGCAAGCAGGGCTTGGCTAGCCTGACCTGTTTTGCCTTCTAAGTGGAAACAGTCTGCTGAAAAAGAAAGTCAGCTCAGGGCAGAACCCAGTAACTCTTGATTCATGTTCACCTCTGACCAAGACAGAAACCCAGCTGTGGTTATCAGAGAGCAAGTGAGAGACTGGGAGTGGGAGTGGGGGGGCAGAAGGAGGAGGAGGGGTTACGGGGAGGGATGTTGGGGGGAATAGAGAAGTTCTGAATCACGGGATCTTATTCATGGGGCAGACGTGGCCACAGGATGGGATGGGGCGAGGGTAGGGAGTCCGAGTCCTGTGCTGAGGGCAGGCTGCACGGAGCAGGGCTTCTGCATCCCCTGCCTCCCTCCTGCCCCCCTCCCCAGAGTGCACGGCATTTCCTAGGAAGAGTGGAGGCAGCAACTATCCCTGAGATCAAGGGCGTGGAGATGGTCCCAGGCCTGAGAGGAGTGAGCTGGCCTGGTCTATGGGGGTGAATGAGTCAACAGTCACCTGAATCCTGCTAGCACATTACCAGGGGACCAGGGAGGTGGCCTTGGCAGAGCTCTGGAGCAAACGTCCTCAGCTGAGCAGGGCGAGGCCGGGCAAGGCCCAGCAGGCCCGGGACCCACTGAACCCCCAGGGCCAAACCTGCCTGATTGGCCAACCCATGGAACTGAGATGGAAACCCCCAGCCTGTGGCCAACAACTGCCAAAACCATTTGAAAGGGAAAGTCTCCCACTGGTTAGAAACTTCAGACTTTGCAAAGGTCAGGATTAATTAGCAAATCGGTTGCTTAGAGATCCTTAGACAGGCAGTGGAGGGCGCAGGACCAGGACCTAGAGGCCAGAATGGAGAAGGTGGGCCTGGGGGCAGCCCGTCAGCAAGCTGGTTCCCGGGGGGTCAGCTCTCAGGTTGGCGGTGGTGGCCTCACCCTGGCCCGAGACTCCACGCAGGGAACAGCTCTCGTACCAGGAGCCTGAGCCAATGTCCTAACTCTTCCCATAGTCACAGGAAACTTCCAGGGAACTGGGACCTCCAAGCCCAGAGAGAACGCCTCCAAAATTCCTTGGGATTTTTCTTTTCTAGTCAACCGAGTGTCTATTTATAGATGTGGAAATATGCATGGAGAAAGGACTGGAAGGAAATACGTAAAATGTTCACATGCTTGTTTTCTTCTTTTTGGTGCTGTTTTATAAATCTAAAAAAAGACTCTCAAGATAAGAAAAAAGATTTTTTTAATAAAATTAATCTTGATATAAGTATTCATGCTTGTTATAGAAAAGTGGGAAGGAGAAATTAGAAATCACCCACGGCACTGTCAACCATTAACGTCTCACTGTGTTTTCTTTCACTATTTCTCCTATGCAGACATGTCTGATGTAAGGTTGTTGTTTGTTTCACATAGCCGTGATCACCTTACATTATTACAAACCTTTCTCATGTGACCACAAAATCATCAAAGCATCTTTTAAAATGTCTATCTAATATTTATGCAGTAGATAATACCATTACTCCTGTAGCCATTCTCCCATGTTAGCATACACAGGTAGTTTCCAGTTCTTCACGGTTATAAATAACACTGCTGTGAACATCTTCATCTGGAAAAGTCTTTCATTTTTTGGAGATTATTGTCTTCAGATTCTCACATTTCCAGATGTGGGATTACAGTGTGAAAGGTGGTTACACATGAAGTAACAGGGTGAACTTGAACCCAGTTAGCCTCCCTCCCAACTCCCCAGCCTTTAATCCTAACAAAGGGCGTTGAAAGAAAAATAGGAATGAGGCTCCTCTGGGGACAGGGCAGGGGTGGGATCTCTCCTGCCTCCCCCATGCCCCCTCCCCGACCCCATCCACCCAACACATGTGGTTTTCATCGTTAGCAGTGGTGTCGGCTGTGAGCCCAGCCCTGCCACATTTGACAGGATGCTGCGGGGGGGTGAAGAGGACTGAAAGACTCCCCAGCAGAGTTGGGGAGCTAAGGTCTTAAGAATGAGCAGCTTGGACCATGAGGGAGAAACCCCTTGTGCCACGAGTGGGAAGGCTTCTCACACATCATGCGCCAGCCACATCTTCCAAGTTGGGTAGGGTTCCTGCTGTCAGCAGGAGGAAAAGCACGCTCCCAGGGCTGGGGCCCCGGGGCCCCGGGTTGGCAGTTAGGGCCCATGCAGAGGAACCCAGGAGGTAAGAAAGCAGTGAGAGGCCAGGATGACATAGGGGCAAGTCAGTTCCAGGTGGGCACGTACGGAACTTATCCCCCAGTACATCCCCGGGGACGTGAGGCAAAGCCCCACCCCCCCCCTTCAGTGTCTTGGAGCATTTCCGAAGTTTCTTCACCTTGCAAGTATCCCAGCCCCTGATCTCCCCCACCCCACTCCAGGCCTATCTCCCACCCGACCCTCGCAGCCACTGCCTCCCTCAGGTCCCTCCCTGGTTCCCGTTGTTCTGTGGAGACCACAGCATCCTGTCCTGGCCCAGGAGGGCTGCTGCATATGCCGAGGGTGAGCGACCTCCTGTCCCAGCCAGACTCCACGGGGGGTCCTGTCTCCTGGCTGGCCCAGCCCCAGAACAGAGGGCAGGCTCACGCTCACACACACACACTCGCTCCCACCTTCACACACCCTCTCCACCCTCCCCGTGGCTCAGAACACCTTGCCCTGCTGCCCCACGAGAGGAGAAGGGTCCTGGTCAACAGGACCAGCTGGCTGGTGTCCACTGCCCCCGGCAGCTGCAGCCCCCGCCTCAGCTCCTGCCCCTCCATGGACACAGGGGGACACGCCCAGAGGAAGGACCCAGGTCCCAGCCCCCGTCCCACCACTTGGGAAGAGACTGGGCTCGGAGCCTGTTTCCCTGCCTGCAGGGAGCTTGGGCAACTAAAGGACGTAACGCGTGCTAAGGGCTGGGCATGGTGGGAGCTATGTGAGTCACACGGATGGGATTGTAAGTGGCAGAGTTAAACATCACCACCATTAGAAGACCTCACACGTTAGGTGCCAGGCCGGCACCAGGGCCCCGGGGCTGAGCGCCCTGCCGCTGCTCTCTGTGGCCCAGGCTGAAGCCCAAACCCAGCAGCCCAGGCCCTGCCCAGCTTCCTGCCAGCCAGACACACCCAGACAGCACTCATCCCCAAACTGGGGCAGCTCCACCCTTGATCTGGGGACCCCTCAGCCCCTCCTGCCCAAGGGACTTGATCAATAAGCATTTTATAACTGCCCTCGGCTCTTCCTCTTTGCTCTGATCACCGTGGTGCTTTCCTTCCCTCCAGCCCTGGGGTGCACGCTGCCCCCTCCCCCTTTTCTGGCCTCAGAGCCCCTTTCTGCTCCATCTTTCCCTGTCCTCTCTGCCCACATCCCACCCCGAGCCGCTTCGCCACTTCACACCCATCCCCACCTCCCTCTCCCCCTCCCACCCCCTCCACACCTGCAGACTCTTTCCATGACCTCCTCCCCCTCCCCTCTGACGGCTGACCATCCTCGCCACCTAATCAGACCAAGCTAGCTCCCTGGAACCCGGCCAAAATTTCAGCCCAAGAGAGTCCTGTCCTTGGAGCAGTCTCTCCGCAGACGAGGGCTGCGGTGGGGAACGAGGTGATTCCAATGGGAGCGTCAGGAGAGCAGAACCGGGCGTGACCAGTGTGAACCGGGCTCAAGGGCCACACCTGTGTCCATCCTGCCGGGAGCCCCAGATGGCTGGGGAACTCTCATTGGCTCTGCCCTCCCTCTCTCTGGGGCCAGGCGGTCATCCGAGAGGCACATGTGGGGCAGACTGGGCTGAGGCCTCCTGCCTGTCCTGGAATAGCGCTCCTGCTACACTTGGAGAGATGCCCACAGCCAGGGACAGCGCAAGCACCCAGCCCCTCCTGAGGAGCCGTGAGCCCGTCCCAGGCTGATCTGGCCCATGGCAGCTGGGAGGCCCGGCTCTGCCCCCAGCAATCTCCCCAGGACCTTCCTGTGGGCTGCAGGTGGGGATCCGTACCTCGGCTGGGAAAATTCTACCCTGGCCATGGTGCCCAGGGCACACTCACATTGGTGGCAGGCATTTGAAATTCATCTGCCCAGGATGGTTCACCTCATGTGGGGCTGCTTATCATGAATTCGGTGCCACCAGGTGAGAAACACAAATGCAGTTCACTCTGCTTTGCACTCTGTACAGCATGGCAGCCAGGTTTGGGACCAGACAGACGTGAGTCTGAGGCCCAGCAATGCCTCTTCTTAGCTGTGTGACCCCAGCAAGTTACTTAACCCCTCTGAGCATTGGCTTCCTCACCTGTAAAATGGCGACTGTCAGAGAACGTACCTCTAGGGTTTGGAAAGTGAAATCAGCTCGTGCTTCTAAAGCCAGGCACGGGGTGGGCACTCAAACGTCTCCTCGGAAAGAAGTAGCAGTAGATGCTGTCACTGATATTATTTCTCAGCTCGGAGTATAGGAAATGAGGCGTTGTCCCGGACGCCCAGGTGGGGACAGCAGCCTCAGAGCCCCAAGCCAGGACCAAACGGTGGAATTTGAGCACGAGGCCTGACCCAGGATTTCCCCGTCTTTGCAACCTGGAGCCCACCCTCTCCCACACCCCAGAGATAGAAAGGGAGAATGAGTCCATAGCAGGTTTGTTTCCACTCGCTCTCAAAGGAACAGCAGGCCAAGCTCTGCTGGGCTGCCCACTTGCTTTCGGCTGTTGTCACTGAATGAAGGATCGCGGTAACCCTGCTGGTTTCCAGGGCTTGTGGAGGAGATAACACCCGACTTCCGCTCTGCTTCTCCCTCTTCCAAGAGGGCTGTTTCCTTCCATCCTTCATCCTTTTCTTCTCCAAGAGGTCCCAGGTGGTAAACGGGTGGGTGGATAGACATCACAGTTCAGGTGGAAGCAGGAACCGGTTGCTGTGAGAGATAGAACCGTCCTCCTAGTTTCACCTTCTTTTCCTATGTGAGCCTTTGCCCGGCAGAATTAGGTATGAGAAAACCACTCCCACCCACCACATACACGCACCCCAATTTTTAAAAAGTTTTTAACATCTTAATTGAGATATAATTTACTGACAATAAGCTGTACCCACTTAAAGTGTACAATTCAATGAGTTTTAGCAGGTGAATATGGCTGTGAAACTACCACCGCAATCAAGATAAAAACCAACTCTATTTAATTGGCTACGGGTGGCCCATCTGTATTATTCACGGCGTTTTTATTGGCAGATGGCAGGAACTCAACTCACACTGCCTAGGCAAAGAAAGGGGAATACTGATTTGTGTAACTGGAACATTCAGGAATATATCAGCTTCGGGTATGACTGGATTTAGGAGTTCAAGTGACATCATGAGTGTCCCTTTGCTCACTCGCTTTGTCTCTAAGAAATTCTCTCCCTGTGGCTGACAAGATGGCTGCTGAAAGCCCCAGAATAACATACTATATCTCTTTATCAGTGCCAAGGGAAAGAAATGGTCTTCTCTGATAGCCCTAAGAACTCTGATACAGCACCTCTGGGTCACATGCCCATCCCCGGATGGGGCAGAATCAGCACCACTGATGTGCTGTGAAGGTTCAGTGATGACATGTTTGTAGCTTGAAACTGGCCATGGTGGGAGCACAGGCAGACCTCAGAGATCCTGCGGGTTCGGTTCCAGACCACTACAAATATCACACTTAAGCGGGTCACGTGATTTTTCAGTTCCCCAGTACATATAAAAATTACGTTTACACATAATTTTTATATAACTATGTAGTCTATTATAGACTACATAATTATGTATTCTATTACGTGTGCAATAGCATTATGCCTTTAAAAACAATGTACAAAGCTTAATTTCAAAATATTTTATTCCCCAAAAATGTTAACCATCTTCTGACAACGCCAGGTTGCAAACACACCACGGAGTCAGCCTACCTAAACCAATGAAACAGGTTCTCCTGAGGAAAGACACATTCTGTTACCGAAAGAGGGGAAGTAGAGGGGGGTCAGACAGAAAGAACAGAAGAACTCCACTTTGTTCATGCAGAGCTGCCTAGAGCAGATTTCAGAAAGGAATCTTCCAGGGTTTCCTCCCACCCAAAACCCTCGTGAGAACACTGACCAGGCCAAGGCCGGACCCGCCACAGAAACAGTCCAGCCAACGTGCAGGAGAAGTGTCCAGGCTCTGTTCCCCAGCCTCCACCTCCCCCCACCACTGCCAGTCACGGAAAATTCAGGAACTTTCTGAGCCCGCCACTTTCTGCAAAGCCATACCAGCAACCAGAACCATGATTTTCAGCTTGTTCAGCTATTTTAAAACAACTCTTTCAAAGCAGCCCAGAAATGGGGGCTGTGGCTTGATTTGAGGTTAAACAAATAAGTGTCATTTATCCAGCGACACTCTAGGAATGAGCGATTTCTTAAGGCAAATTCCCCAGCTACGTGCTCCAGAAAAACTACTGCCCCCAATTGCTGGGTTCTAGTCCACTGTTCTCCATTTCTGAAGATATCTGGGTTGCTTTCGGCTGCGCTCTGCACAGAGCATTTGGACTGAGGGTGGGACTGGCAGCCGGGCACACAGCCTCTAGGCTGTGTCAGCCTCCCACCCAGTGCCCACAGGACCCTGGAGCTCCGGGGTATTTCTTGGCCTGCTGGCAGATGGCTCCCCTCCAGCCAAGGGAGCCAGGCCAGACTGCTGGCTATCTGAAGCAGACCGCTTTTCTTCCCATGTTTTGAGGGTAGGCAAGAATGAGAAAAAGGAAGAAAAGAAAAAAAAAAACCCAACAACCACATTCTCAGACAAATAAAACTCAGCTCTACCAGACAGGAAAGCTGAGCTTCTCAGCACATAGGGTGCAGGAGCAACTCAACAGAGAAATTTTCCTTTTCTCTCTGAGAGATAGCAGTCTTTGGGCCCCTGCTGGAAACCTGGGTCAAGAGTTTTCAGCTCTCCCTACCCTACACACGAAGTACCCGGCAGCAGAATCAATGGTGCTCCCCAAGTATGCCATTTGCTCCCCTGCCTTTCCCAGCTGTGCCGTGTGACTAGTTTTGGCTGATGAAATTGAGCAGAAGGGATGCATGTCATTGCAGGCTGAAACAGTAAAAAGCCCAGGCCGTGATCGCTAGTCTCTCTTTCCTGGCCACTCTGACCACGGAAGCCAAGTGTTCCAGACAGTGCGGCTATAAGATGACGGAGATCCCGCCCGCCTGGGTCCCTGAGTGAGTCTGTGGAGCAGAACTGCCTGCTGAACTGCTGGGATGTATAGCGTGAGCAAAACCCTTGTTGTGTTCAGCCACTGAGACCCAGGGTTGGTTTGTTATTGCAGCATTACCTGGCATGCCCTGACTGATTCAAGCTCTGGTGTACTTTGCCATGTTGTCACTGGGAGAGCCCAGCATGCAAGAGGTGGAAAACCACACTTCCTCCCTTTCTGGCCAACAACCTTCACCCAAAGGATTTCTTATATTCAGGGGCCCACGGTTCCCTGTCTCACCAAAGATTTAAGGAACTTCTCTGAGGCTTGGGCCTGGGTCTGTGCCTTCCTTTGAACTTCTTTGCAGCACTTGGTTGAACACAAGCATAGAAATGGTCATCTCTCACATTCTCTCATTGAACAGGAAATGAAGCACTGTCACTGGTGATCCCCCATGAGGAAGGTGGGATTGCCTTAATTCCTATGTTAAAGATGAGAACATTGAAGCTCAGAGGGAGTTAATTCCTCCTGAGGTTGCACAGCTAATTAAGGAACTTGAACCTAGGTCTGTGCCTGTCATCACAACACTGGTATTTCTCAAAATGTAGCTCATAGACTCCGAGGTGGGGCCTGGGAATCTGCATTCCCAGAGCCCAGCGTGCTAACCATTACACCATGGAACTGCACGGGAATATGCATTTTCAAAGCTCCTCAGGCAATAATGATGCTCGCTAAGTCTGAGAACCTTTACACCACCTGCTTCCGTCAGACAAAGCCACCACCAGAGAGGTGGGGTTTGAGGGGCACAGCAAAGGACCACCTCTCCAACTAAAACAACATAATGCCTCCCCTGCCAGACAGCTCGTGAAATTCTCCCCAAAGAGCCCTTTCTTTGGGTTCAAATACAAGTTGTCCTAGAAACACGTGAGGCTTTCTCGTGAATTAACTCAGATTATCCCCAGCTAGGAACAACCGTCTGTAAGACGTCACTCTGCAAGGGAAGTTTCTGCAGGGAAACAAGACCTTGCTCTGAAAGTGTGCATCCAGCTGGAGGCTGCAGACGGGGATGTCCTGGACTGCAGGAAGAGGCTGAGCCTCATGGGGTTGGGGGTGGGAGGAGGACTCCAAGGAGAAGAAAGAAATGCAACTGCAGGAGGTGGTTAAACCCTCACACAGGAGAAAGAGTCAGAAAGAACTGGAGTAAAGTCTCAGCCTTACTATTTACTACCTGGGTGAACTTGCAAAAGTTACTTCATCTCTCTGCGCTTCAGTTTTCTCATCTGTGAAATGGAACTACTCCCAGAACCTACCCGTAGTTAGGCTGCTATAGGAATCAAATGCATTTGCACATCCATAACAGTTATCGTTTATCCATCCCTTACCATCTGCCAGCAGCCGTTCTAAGTGATTCACATATATTAACTCACTTAAACATCACAACTATCCCATGATGTGGTTATTGCTTTACCCATTTTATAAGTGAGGCAACAGAGGCACAGAGAGGTGAAGTAACTTGCCCAAGGCTGCAGAGCTCATAAGTGTCAGAGTCAACATCTGAACCTAGTTGGTCAGACTTCAGAAGCAATGACCCTGGGGACTTCCCTGGTGGTTCAGTGGTTAAGACTCTGAGCTGTCAATGCAGGGGGCGAGGGTTCAATCCCTGGTTGGGGAACTAAGATCCCAAATGCTGTGCGGTGCGTCCAAAAAAAACCCCAAAGAGGCAATGACCCTAATGGCTACATTCAGGGTGTAAGTGGAAGCCTTATCTCAAAGGGAAGGATGCCACTGGAGGAGGGCTGGAGTGGAGTCTGTTGAAGGCTGGAGTCCCCATTGCTCATGTCCAAATGCAGTCTGAATGGCAGCCATAATTATCAACACAAATACCAGCACTCTTGCTCTGCCTCCAAGCCAGGCAGTGTCCTGGGAACAATGTTTTGGTTGTTGTTTTATCTCTTTTGCCTTTTTAGTGCATCCCCTTAAATAAACTGCAGTGTTGCAAGTAGAAGAGGGAACCAGCATGTCTTGAGCAGTTACTACAGGCAACATTCCATATCAGGCAAATCCATGTGTCTCATTGGGCCTCACAATTTCATGAAACAGATATTATTGTCTCCATTTTATGGATGAGGAAAGTGGGCCTAGAGAGGTTAAATGACTTGCAGCAAATCAGTAGCACGGTGCTGCTTCAAACCCTTGTCTGTTGAATCCAGAGCCACTTATGAGAAGTGATGGCAAGCCAGGGCTTTTAGATCCAACCCCCGAAGATGAAGCTCCCTGTTCCTCACCCATTCCTCCACGTGCTGAGTGTTTTTGAATGGCTGCTCTAGGCCAGGCACCAGCTTAGTGACCGTGGCAACCCGGCTTCGGCTTCATTCTATTCAGCAGGGATGCAGGTCTATCTTAATAGTATATTTGGAGAGATTTCTATTGTCCCCGGGATCTGTGAGGGCCGACCATCAGCCCAGGGGCTGCTTCGCGGGGCTAGGGGGACTCAGCCTCCTCCTGGGAGAATCCAGGCTCTGGGTGTTTCAGGAAATGTCTGACCTGCCAGGTTTCCGTGTGACTGATCAGTTAGAGCTGAGGAAGGGGGGTCGGCGGCCGGGAGGGGAGGTTTCCCGTCAGCCCAGCTTTTGTCTCGCACATGAGCCCGAGACAGACAAACCACACCACAGACTCGACCAGCTGTGGAAGCATTGAACAGGAAACCCAGAACATCTGGTGCCCCACTTCCTCTGAAGGCTGTGCAAGTCTGGGTGTGTGTGTGTGTGTGTGTGTGTGTGTGTGTGTGTGTGTGTGTGTGTCCCTGCCTGTGTGCACGTCTGTTTTCTCTCCCTCTGTTGTTTAGTGGGATGGGGATGCAGACAGGGTTGGAAACCACAGGCCTTGTGGTGACAAGGGAGCCTGACACCCGCTCCCCAACCCTTACGGTGCCTCAACCCTTCTCAGACAGTGACCCAGGATCTGACCCACCCTCACAGGCCACCCTCCAACACCTAGCTTCAAGTCACCACGCACTTCAAGAAAAGGATTTTTTTTTCCTTTTGGATTTGGGTGGTTTTAGTGGAATTTGTTTGGGGATGAGGTGGGAGGGCTCTGCTTAAATCTAATTTGGCCTCAGCACACAGACTCACAGAAAGCAGCGTCTGGATGAAGGCTGTTTTTAAAACAATTTGAGGAGAACCTGTGGATGACCTCTGAGGCTGTGTGCCGGTCAGGGGGCTGTTTTCCCACTAGTCGTGTTGTCCTCTGTGTAAGGCCTGAGAAAGACAGGCACCGAGAGGGGAAGAAATGTAAGGAAGTGGAAAGAATACCCCCCACCCCCCAACCAGGGCACGAAGTTTAACTCTCACGTCTGTCATCTTTAGGAGGTAGGGTTATGCTCATTTTTACAAATCATGAAATTGAGGTGCAGATGGAGTTCATAACTCACCCAAGATCATTCAGCAAGAAAGGAGCAGGGCCAAACATCAAGACCAAACCTGACTCCTGGCTGCACCGTATCTCCTAGATCTCACTTCATTCTTTCAATGAACAGTAATCATGCCCCACACACAACTGGTGTTCAATGAATGTTTCTTGAATGAATCAATGAAATGAGCTGTCATGGATGGCAGGGGCTGGCCTCATCACTGTGTCCCCAGGGCTCAGCACCAGTGGGTGCTTCCTAAGTTCCAGAACAGTGACACTTCATTTACCTGGAGGTCATTTACTTAGCCAGGTCAACTGCTTGGATCCTGGCTAAAAGTCTGAACGAAGGTAAAAGGAACCACAAGCTGTCCACAGAAGTCGCAAATGCTTAAAAGTTCAAATACTTGGCTCGGAGACCTTCTCAGGCCCTCAGTCGGAGTCTGGTTACCCTTTCTTACAACTCGTGCTAATAAGTTTGCTTGCTGACCTTACAAGCGTTGGCTGAAAAGCTTCCTGCTAGAGGAAGCTTGCTGGCAACACAATCTGGGAATTCAACTAGCATTTTCAGACTAGTAGGTGGCATTATGGATGGAACAACGCACCAGGAGAGGTAACAGGCGAGACAAACTGCCCGATTCTCCGATATCTGCTAGCTTTGAGAAAGCCAGTTGGAACTACAGCATCTCTGACGATTTCTCTGGCCAAAATTAAAGGAACAGCAGCGAGAGCACGCAGACCTCAACTGTGCTCGCTCACGACTTGGTGTTTAAGAGCTACACATGCGCCAACCTGAGATGACACATGTGCAGTGTCCGAGGCCGTGCTCATTTTAGTCGGCAGAGCCCACTTCTGAGCTGGGACTGACGTCATGCAAAGCGCCGCGGGGGCATGACGTCATCCGAGTGCGCCTCCCACGGTGCCGAAGCCCCCGGGCTCCTACTAAGGTGTTGCTGTGGAGACGGGGCGTCGAGCCCCACTCCCGAGACGGGATTGGAGGAGAGCTGGTCACCTGACGTTGGTGAGGTTTCGAAAGCGCGCGGGAGGCGCTATGGGGCGCTCTCTGCGCGGTTCTCCTGGCAAGTCAGATACTTCCCCGCAGTTCTGCCCGGCAATTTCCGGGAACGCCCTGCCCCCCCCCCAAATTAGAGTCAGAGCCCAAAATTCAATTTGAGGGGCTTCTTGACTTACGGTAGTAAATTTCGGATGTACCGCTTGTCCAAGTAAAGTACAAATTCAAAGTGCCCTAGACCCTATTCTGCGTGGGGCAGGAGGCCCCGTTAAGGCTTAAGTTTATCACTTAAACAGCGTAGGGATGGGAAGAAGAGTCTGGACCAGAAGACTTAGTCCTAGGGGCAACCTAACCTTTTTTTAAAATAAATTTATTTATTTATTTACTTATTTTTGGCTGCGTTGGGTCGTCGTTGCTGCACGTGGGCTTTCTCTAGTTGCAACGAGCGGGGCCTACTCATTATTGTGGCTTCTCTTGTTGCGGAGCACGGGCTCTAGGTGCGCGGGCTTCAGTAGTTGTGGTGCGTGGGCTCAGTACTTGTGGCTCGCGGGCTCTAGAGCTCAGGCTCAGTAGTTGTGGCACACGGGCTTAGTTGCTCTGTGGCATGTGGGATCTTCCCAGACCAGGGCTTGAACCCGTGTCCCCTGCATTGGCAGGCGGATTCTTAATCACTGCACCACCAGGGAAGTCCCAACCTAAACTGTTTGAGTCTCAATTTCTTCTCCGTGAGATCTTTCCCATAAGCATATAAATATATTATTTCTTCCTTCCTAAGAAATCCTTTCCTTGACTCCATTTCTCCCTCCAGTTCACACCTCATCTCTCTCTCCTTTCTCTGAATATCAGAGCTCCTTGAAAGAGTGCCTACAGTCACAGTCTCCAGCTCTCCCCAGGCTTTGTCGAACCCTCTTCCTGCATACTCACTTTCTTCCCCATCTTCTTCTCACCTGCTCTGTCAGCAAAGTTTGAAACCGTTTATCACCTCTCCTCTGAGAAACACTCTCTTCACTTGCCTTGCAGGACTGCACACTCTTGATTTTCTTCCTTGTACTTCTCAGTCTCAATTTATGGTTCCTCCTCATTCCCCTGACCTTTCAATGTAACAGTACCCCCAGGACTGGCTCCTTGGATTTCTCTCTCTTTTCACTTAATATATCTTGGTGACCTCATGTAGTTTCATGACTTTAAAGACCATCTATATGCTGACGAGAGCCTCTCCCCTGAATCTCAATACCTGAGTTTACAACTACCTATTTGGCTTCAAAACTTGGATGCCTAGTCAACTGCTCAAACTCATCATGTCCGAACAGGATTCCTGAGCTTCTCCGCCAAAAGATGCTTCACCCGTGCTCTTCCTTATCTCAGAGAATGGAACCTCTGTCCTTCTAGCTTCTCAGCCTCCAAACCTTGTGTTCTTCATCCTGCATCCAATCTGTCAGCAAATCCTATTGGCTTTTTCTTTAAAATATACCCAGAATCCTACCTCCACGGACACCACCTTAGACCCAGCCCCTCATCTCTCACGGATTATTGTAAATGGGTTGTTGTAATTGCCTCCAAACGATTCTCCCAGATTCTACCTTTACCCCTCTCTTCCTCAGTCGATGTTCACATAATGACAGCCTGAGTAATTCTGTTAAAAGTCATATCATGTGGCTCCTTTTGAGCAAAACCTTCCAAAGACACCCCTCTCACTCAAGTAGAAGGCAAAGTTCAATCATGGCCAGGAGTGTCCTCCACCCCCCGGCTCCTGGCAGCTTGCTGAGCCACCTCTCCTAACTTCAGCTCCCTCACTGCCTCTACTGCAGCCACATAGGTCATTTTGCCAGGCTTCCTTATGCCTCTAGGACACTGGACTTGCTTTTACCTCTGCATGGAGCTTGCCCTCAAATAGCCCCAAGGCTCCCCCTCTCAATGTACACTCAGACATTCCTTGCTCAGAAAGGCCTTCTCTAACCTCTGATTTTAAGTTACACATCTGCCTCCATAATCCCACATTCCCATTGGGCTTCATGGCATTTATCACCTCCTAATATACTATGAAACTTACTTCTTTATCTTATGTGACATCCCTCTCCACATGAAGGCAATGATTTTGTTTTGTCATGGCTGCATCCCAAGTTCCTAGACAGAGACCAGCAAGTGACAGGCGCTCAAGAAGCATCTGCTGGGTGAATGGATGCATTTCAAGATCAGAGGGTTCAGTACTGGTTTCAAGCCAGAGCTTTAGGAGCTTATGTTCCAGTCCTCCTTTGCCACTTAGCTGCTTTGAGGCCTTTAGGAAGTTTAACTGAATCTCAATTTCCTCATTTTTTAAAATTAATTAATTAATTTATTTATTTTTGGCTGCATTGGGTCTTCGGTGCTGCGTGCGGGCTTTTCTCTAGTTGCGGAGAGCGGGGGTTACTCTTTCTTGCAGTGTGTGGACTTCTCATTGTGGTGGCTTCTCTTGTTGCAGAGCACGGGCTCTGGGCTCTAGGCTCACGGACTTCAGTAGTTGTGGCACGTGGGCTCAGTAGTTGTGGTACACGGGCTTAGTTGCTCTGTGGCATGTGGGATCTTCCCAGACCAGGGCTTGAACCCGTGTCCCCTGCATTGGCAGGCGGATTCTTAACCACTGTGCCACCAGGGAAGTCCTCAATTTCCTCATTTTTAATGTCAGTGAAATGATACTTCTTTCATTCAACAATATGGAACCCCCCTCCATGTGACCAGCAAGCACTGTGCTAGTTGCTGGAGACTCTACAGAGAACCTAAATGCACATTTCCTCACTGCTCTGGAGTCTAGAGCCTGAGGAGGGGATACAGATAATATCCCTGTAGTCCTCCAAGTAAGTGACTATTTGCAAACTGTGATAAGTGTGACAGAGGAAAAGCAATATAGTGCTGAAGGGGGAGGGGTGGGGGGAATCTCTCCAGGGGAGTGACTTCTTAACTGTATTAGTCAGCTTGGGCTGCCGCAACAAATACCACAGGCCAGGTGGCTTAAAAACAACAGACATTTATTTTCTCACAGTTCTGGAGGCTGGAAGTCCAAGATCAAGGTGCTGGCAGGGTTGGTTCCCCCTGAGGCCTCTCTCCTTGGCTTGCAGGAGGCTGCCTTCTCCCTGCGTCCTCACATGGTCTTTCCTCTGTGCACTTGCAACGCTGGTGTCTCTTCAGATGGTTCTAATCTCTTCTTATAAAGACTCCAGCCAGATCGGCTTTGGGCCCACACTAATGGCCTCATTTTAACATACTTACCTCATTAGAGGCTCTATCTCCAAATGCAGTAACATTCTGAGGTCCTGGAGTTAGAACTTCAACATATGATGGGGCGGGGGGCACAGTTTAGCTCATGACATTAATTAAGATCCAAAGGATGTTGGGCTTCCCTGGTGGCACAGCGGTTAAGAATCCTCCTGCCAATGCAGAGGACACGACTTCAAGCCCTGGTCCAGGAAGATCCCACGTGCCCCGGAGCAGCTAAGCCCATGCGCCACAACTACTGAGCCTGCGCTCTAGAGCCCGTGCTCCACAACAAGAGAAGCCACCACCATGAGAAGCCCGTGCACTGCAAAGAAGAGCAGCCCCCTCTCACCGCAACTAGAGAAAGCCCACGTGCAGCAATGAAGACCCAACGCAGCCAAAAATAAAATGAATAAATTAAAAAATAAAAAAAGGATGCATAGGAAGGAGAGATGGGACAAGGGGAACCCCAGGGAGAAGGAAGAATATGCACAGAAATCCCATGGCTGGAAGGAGTGTGACAGCTTGGAAGAAATGACAGCCCCATGTGGCATGAGCTCGGGGTGAGGGGTCTTGGTACGAGATACGCTGGGGTTTGGGGGGAGCAGCCCACACAGAGCCCTGGAGGCCACCTAGGCCTGTGGTTGGTGATGTGGTAGGTGTCATCTTATGAAAAGATTCCTCTGACCACGGTGGGTGGAAGGAGGCTGTCCCCAGCTCCAGGGTTGTGGTGTGCTGAGGGCTACCTGATAGGTTACACAGTGAGTGTCTCACTCAAGGGCTCAATAAAGGGTGAACTGTGGGTGTTTTAACAACGCCCCCCCGACACAGCTGATGGGAGACTGATGAAAAGGAGACCAGGCAGGGGCTCAATAAACTGAAGTGATAAACACAGTAAGGAGAAGCATGAAGAAGGACGGAGTCTCCACACTTGGGGGCTCTGGATATAATACAGCTTAGACAGATGTGATTTATGATGAAAACTGAGAGTTTTAGATGAACCTAACGCAAAATAGAAAAGGTGTAGATAGAGCAGTTGAATGCTTACCCCCTATGTCTGTCTCCTAGAAGCCAAAATACAGTGGAAGTGATCTGGTAAGAAGGAGCGCTCATCTTTTTTATTTTTTTTTCAGGACCAGCTAAAATCTTCTTCCCTTAGGTTTTACCTTGGGGAAATGGATACACAGCAGGTAGTCCTAAAAGACTTGGAGGGAAGAAGGGGTGGTCATCTCCCATAGGCTCTCAGTAACGATGGGGGTGTGGGCGGTGTTCCCATTTCATTCCTAGAATTCGTATCAGGAAGTGAAACCCGGTGTCACTTCCCTCCCACCTTCAACTTGAGTGGTGAGTCTGCCCTCTGATGACTTAAGGCAGCAAAGACTCATTGCCTCTTTGCATTGGAGGGAACCAAGATGAGCATTTCATCCCAGTGGCGAAAGAGCAATAACTATCCACTGTGATACTCCGGACAGAGGGCCCTCTGCCAGCGACTGGGAATCTACAGGGCAGCCCATCCTAATCTGGGGTAGAATGAACTGTTAGAATCTGCTTTGTAATATTAGGCCACATCTATGTCTTGTAAGTCTTGGCCTGGCCTTGAGGAGCTACACAGACCATGATCCCTCCTCTTTATAGTGTCAAGTATTTGACAATAGCTGTATGGTCCCCTTCTGAGGCCTCCAAGACTTCTGTCCCCAAACCGAACACCCCCCCTCCCCCCAAAAGGGTTCTTTTCTTGACAGTAATTTTATGAATATCCTCGTACATAAATCTTAACATAACTGTCTTTGGGTACATTTCTATAAGCGAAACTACTGGGGCAAATGGTACGTTTTATAGTTTTTGCTCTGTGTTTCCAGATTACCCTCCAGAAAGGGTGATTTTGTTTGTACCTCTTACAAAAGAGCCTGTTTCCCCACACCCTCGCCACCAAACTGGGGAATTTTCATCCTTTTAAGCACTGCCAATCTGATAGGGGAGAGTGATTATCTCATGCTTGCTTTCATTTGTATTTCTTTGATTACGGGTGAAGTTGGACATGTTTTCCAATCACATCCTATACTTTTGCAATCAAGTTTTGGAGCTGGACGCAGGCGCTTACATGTATTCCAGTTAAATTTTATCTTGCTGGATTCCACCAATCATTCCTTCCTGCTGAGATAATTTGGATCCTGGTTCTGTGATTCCAACATATTGGCCTTCCCACACAGCCTTGTGTTATTTGCATGGTTGATAAGCAGTTATCTTTGGCTTCATCCAAGTTGTTGATAGAATGTTAAAGAGTTTAGGGCCAAGGATAGAACGGCTTGGCAGGTCACTGGAGAAAGCCTTGGGAGGACACCGTCCCATGTGCTGTTAGGATTCTACCTGACCACGCCCAGGAGCCGTGGCCTGTGGGTGGAGCCTTCACCTGGGACAGGGGCCAGGCACAGACTCCAGCCCGGACACTAATCGGCTGTATGGTCTTGAGCAAGTGGTGTCACCTTAGAGGGAGATGTGACACATGATTATCTATTTTCTCTTCAGGCTCTGGAGGCCTTTTTGTCACTATTTTGTCCATAAAGATTTCATGAGAACCTTTCAAACTATTGTCAAAAGTCATCACTCTGGGACTTCCCTGGAGGTCCAGTGGTTAGGACTCCATGCTTTCACTGCAGGGGGCACAGGTTCGATCCCTGGTCAGGGAACTAAGATCCTGCATGCTGCACGGTGCAGCCAAAAAAAAAAAAACGATATATAGATATAGATATAAAGTCATCCCTCTATGGCAAAACGCTCACCAAATTTACTAATCTAATGAAAGACATTCCTTCGATGATCAATATTGACCCTTATGCTCGCCCTTTCTAAATGCTGGTCAACCATTCATGTGATTATCTGCTTTAGAATTTTGCCCAGGATCAACACTAAGCTCACTGGCCTTCCATTTATCCAATTCGTAATTTTTTTTTAATTTGGGACATTTGCCTCCATTCTGCATGATTCCTGAAAGGACTCTGAGCATTGGAAGTGTCCCGTGCTCCCCGCGGAGACAGGGCGGTTCTGCCTCCCTGGTTGTTTTCTTTCATATCATGAAGGGGCACATCACTGGGATTGTCTCCTCTGCTCTCAGCATGGACAGAGGGTCCGGGGAATCTGAGGAGGGTTAATAAATAACTTGGACAGTATTGACAAGGAAGCAGGTAGAATGGCCCAGTTTGAGGGGAAAGAGGGTCTTTGTGAGGCTGAGGTTTGCCAACTGTTCTCGTCTTTGGCTGAAGAAACAGCTCCAGTGGGCCTGGGAGAGGGGCCTCTGGTTATCCAGCTCCGGGCGTAATGAAGAAAACAGACATCAACAGAATCGCCTTGATGACACACGATGGCACTTTTCTTTGAGTGGCTTCCATATCAAAAATCAGACAAGACTATTCTAAGGAAGGAACAGTAAACACCCCCATGTAACAGATAAAGAAACTAAAAGAGAAATTAGGTCACTGATTTAAGTGACATAATGAGTCAGTCCTAACTCTGGCCATCTGACTTCTTACAGCCATGTCTGCGAGGTAGCTGTTGATTTTCACCTTGTCAATTTACCACTAACGTACGTAAAAATGGTCATTCCTTACCGTGTGTTGTTGCTCAGACTAATAATAACCATAAGAATGATAATAAAGACTGATACTTAGCTCTCCTGTATGTGCGCCAAGCACTGTCCTAAGTGCTGCACGTGAGTTAACCCTTTAATCCTGACAGCACCCCTGAAGGGTCAGTGCTGTGTTCACTTGGTTTTTTCACAGATGAGATGGAGGCACAGAACAGAGTTTAAGCGACCTGCCTGAGGTCACACACCCCTGAAGGGGCACAGCTGGGGTTGGGACTCGGGCAGCCCGGCTCCCCAAGTCAGGAGAGGTGAGTAAATGAGGACGAAAATGGAATAGCTAGTGGAAGTTATTTCTCCCCCAAATTATGAATGTCTTGCCAACAGTGGTCTCAACTGCTGTGGAGGAACAAACCGACTCACCCCCGAACGAGCTGCGTGAAAAGGAAGGAGGAGCCACGTGGAAACTGGAGCTCGGGATGTGAATAACCTGTCGGGTGGGCGCACAGGCTCTGCGGAATCCCGAGGGGACGGCGTAAACCGATGGTGAGTGTGACCATGACGTGGGACACACAAACACCAGGACCCAGGATTACACCCAAGCCAGACCCGTGAGACGGGGCCTCGCTCCACGGCCCCCCGCCTTCCAGTAACAGGGTTGCGAGTGCGGTGGCCACTGGCGCAGGGGAAGGAAGGGCTGCAGACCCGGCCAGGACTGGGCTCTGATCGGCAGAGTCCCAGTATTGTCTTCCAGTCGCTAGACTACGCTGCTTTCCAGTACACGATTAGGGACATAAAAACTAAAATGTAAGGAAAGCATTTTCATACAAATAATTTCAACCGCAACGAGGCAAACTGGCTTCTGATGAAGTTGGCAAGGGCAGGTAATGAACTCACTCCAGTTGACATATTGAGAGTTGCTCTCTCCAGATCCAATTGGCAGCTTCATAATTATGGAAACGTCCGTGTTGTTTCCACTTATCCAGGGTTAGGCCTGCTGGTATCTGATTCAGTGTTTACTTCATGAATGAGGTCAGTTCCCAGCACAGCTGGGGTTTCAGCAAAGGAACCAGAGCCGCTGGTCAGCAGACAGCGTTCCCAATCACCTCTGAGCGTGGATGTCAGGGCCGCCTTCTCACAGCTCACCCACGCTGGCCACTCTCTCTGGCATTTTCTGGGGCTTGGCTCTGCTCCCTGCTCTGCAGACGGAACCCGAGCTGCAGCCCGAATGTGATGAGATCACATCCAAGTTTCCCACAGCCCAGCGGTTCACTCTTCAACCTGCCCCCCCGCATTGCGACATCTCGCCCCTTCTGAGGTTCAGAACTGCCAGGAAACCGGGTCGCTGTTTAAAATTATTTATTCCAGGCTGGTTCCACTTGTGTGGCGTGGGAGTGACTCAGAATACCTTGGAAGCCACCTCCAGAGGTAACTATGTCCCACAGGCCAGAGCATTCTCTGGGCCAACTCCCCACACTGGGGAAAACAAGAACAAAAGCTCACGAGGGCTCAAAACACTCGTTTACGGAGTGACATCCCCAAAGTTCACGGAGGTGACAGGGAAGCCTGCTGAGGGCAGAGAGGAGGGGCGGCGCTCCACGGCAGGGCTCGGCTCCAGGTGACTGCGGCAGCAGCAGCAGGGGTCTTCAGCGTCATCGATCTGCTCCCCTGCGTCCTGAGCCGCAGCCTTGGGACAGCAAGCAGCGACAAAGCGTGGGGTCCAAGTCTGGAGCGGCTTTCTCAGCTCTGGCGGGGATGGCTTTATCTCAGTGAGAGAAGGTGGTAGGAAGCTTAGGGACAGCGATCTGGTTTGGACTGCACAATGATCGTGGGAATCATATGCTGAGACAGTTTCACGCAAAATCTGTGGGCTGTGGGGGGAATCTGGAGTAGGACGTGGTTTAGGAGCATGAGGCAAAGGCAGATTCAACAAGGAGGCTTCCTCCTTCTCACGCTGACAAGGCAGAGTATGTGCCACGACCCACGTTGTCACCGCCTAACAGACCGGGGGGCTGCTGACACAGATGCGAGAGAACAGCGTGGAGGAGCCACAGTCCCAGATGTGAAGAGGTGAGCTCTCTCCTCCATTGACCTCAGCAGAGGGCGTTTTAGGATAAAGACTTCATTCTCTCTCTCACCCCAAGGGTTGGTCCAGCGGCCACAGGAGACTTCAGAACGTCTCTGCCCACCGGAGGGTCTAAAGAGCCTGTTCGACTCGAGTCAGATTCAGATCACTTCCCTGACATGCTCCCTCAAGAGAAAACCTGCCTCAGCCCCAAGATGTTCCGTCCACCGATTCCTGCGACCCAGACCCCCGTTACTTGCTGGCGATTCTGTTGCCCGTTGTATCCACTGTTGTCATGTCAACTTCTAATCAAAATGATCTTTTCCCTAGAATATGCTTCTGGAAGTTTTTGGAGATGAGGCCCTAAACAAAGTTCATTCCTTCACCCTCTCTGGCCTCATCACCTTGGCCCTCCGCCCACTTGGCTGCAGTTGCTGACACTTGGACGTACCAGACACACATGCACCCCAGGGCCTTGGCACGCGCTGCTTCCTCCGCCTGGAATACTCTCCCTGGGTTGTCCACGTGGCTCCGTCAATCAATCCCTTCTTTTAGGTCTTAATCCACATGCCTGCTGGCCAGTGAGACCTTTCCAACCACTCTCCTCCCCAGACCCTCCCACGTGTGTCCTCCTTCCATACATGTTTGTCCCTGGAGCTTTTAACCCCATCTCAGACAGCACCCACTGCCTGTCTGTTCTCCACCTACCTCCCCCATTGGAACGCCAGCTCCACGCGGGCAGGGATTTTTGACTCTTTTGTCCACTGTCGCAGACTCATACCTGTAACAGTGCTTGGCTTATCCACCCTGAAATATTTACTGAGTGTTCCCTGCACACCAGGCACCAATCTAGACACTGGATGTTTTTGCAAAAGTTTGTCCAGGGCTTCCCTGGTGGCGATGCAGGGGACACAGGTTCGCACCCCGGTCTGGGAGGATCCCACGTGCCGTGGAGCGGCTGGGCCCGTGAGCCATGGCCGCTGAGCCTGCGCGTCCGGAGCCTGTGCTCTGCAACGGGAGAGGCCGCAACCGCAAAAAAAAAAAAAATTGTCCACTGATTGAGGCATTGTCTCAGTAGGTCCTATAAGCTGAAAGAAGCTGTGTGTCTCCTGATTCCTCGCAGAGATTTGAGGACTTGGATAAATACTTTGCCTCTCTCCCTCTCCTTCGCTGCCCCCTTGCTTCTGTATATTCTGCTTTCCCAACAGACACAGGAAAGGGGGCTCATTCCAGAGGAAAGGCAGAACCTTCTATGATTTAGGAGCACAGGTGTTCGCTCTGCCGGGGCCAACTGAGCCTGCTTTTTACGAGCTTCTGAGGAGGAAATGCATCTGACGTGTTGTCACCTCCCGGTTGTTAAGAGAGAGCCCTGGGACTGGTTGAGCTGTGGGCGAGGCAGGCGGCCGGGCCGTTACACAAGCTTTCCAGAGACATGGGGGGGGAGGGGGGAGGTTGGCGGGGTGAGCTGATGCCTCAGCCACAGCAGAGGGACTGAGGCTGCAGCCTGCAGCCAGCAGCCTGGCTGGAAAGTCTGCGTAAAGGACACCTAGAGGAAGAGGGGCCTCCGTCCCTCTCCACCTCGCTGTAACCCTGCATTTCTCACCCCCTCCCCACCCCAGAGATTTGCAGCCCGGGAGGCTCACTGCATCTTGATCATTTAAAAGCTCGCTGGTTTCTCCCAACAAATCAGAACTTCTTTTCTTTCCTCCCTTTTGAAAAGCCTTTTGTGAGATTGGGAGTGACCCAAAAGTAACCTCTCTATTCCTGTCTGAAGGGAAAATATTTCCAGATCAGAGTGAGCAGTCTGCAGTGCCAAGCCCGGGCATATATGAATACTCGATTATGCCTCCTAAGCCGCCAGCCGGTCTCAGTTTCAGAAACGAACCAGAAGCAGAGAAAAGAACTTGCGAATCAAGAGGTTTATTATTTTCCCCTATGCAGTGTTTTGAAACCGAAGTTTCCACATTTTTAAGGGTTTGATGTCATAAAATTCCCATGTATGACTGCATTTTGGAAAATGGAGTCATTGTGTGTGTGTCGGAATGTGAGAGGTTTAGCATATCACTTAGAACCAGGAATCTGAGATGCACAGACAAGACAGGCCACTGGGCATTTGCTGTCATGAGTTCATGTGATGGTAAGACTGTTCCGGGACAGTCTGGAAGTTAAGTGTCAGTCTTCCGAAAAGAACTGGGACCTCTGAGTGCCAGCTGTTGTTATGACAAGTGCAGTGTAAGCAGGTTTCTATTTAAAACGTTCACAGCTGGTACTTGACCATTTCTTGTTTTCCAAAGGGCACCCTCTCTCCCTCGGATTTTTTTCCACGCTAGTCTGGTTTAACCCAACCTGCTGGGTCCAACCCAACCCAAAGGCATGAAGAGAAGGACATTGATAAAAGGAGCAGGGAAGGTGTGGTCTTGTGCTGCTGGAACCAGGCTCAGATGAAGACAAGACAGCCCTTGGAGACAGTGCTGGAGGGCGAGGGGTGGAGAGCCGCCAGAGATGGCGAGGAAGGAGTGTTTCCCTGGCTTTGCGTGAAAGAGGCGGCAAAGGCAGACACCCAGGACTTATCCCTTCACAGCCTGTCTGGTAAGGCCCTTGGGTGCCCCCTGGGATCCAGGACGCCTAATCTAAGTAAACTCCAGATCTGTCGACAGCAGTTGCCTATGGCGGGCAGGGGACACTCAAGAGAGGAAGAAGGAGAATTCAGAAGTGGGGTGCGCGGGGCTGGAAACGGGGAAATGGAGGGATCTGCAGCACAAGCAATCGAAGGCAGAGACCAAGGATGAGCTGGGTGTCAGGACGGGAGCCCAGAGTCTTTGTTATCATTTAGGTCCCCAATCTTCCTCGCCTTAATTACGGAATGAAAAGTGGTGAGGCTCGGATACTCGAGGACCGGGGCTTTAAGGCTGTGGATTTGGTTCCTATATTTCCCCAGTTGTGTAAGACTTCTCCCTTCTGATCTTCAGAGGGCCCTCCTCTCCGTCCTCCCACCTCCATTCTCCCTCTTCCCTCCTCCCTCCTCCTTCATCAGCCCTCCTCCCTCTCTTCTCCATCCTCCCTCCTCCCCCTCCCTCCTCCCTCCTTTTCTCCATCTTCCTTCCTCCCTCCTCCCTCCATCCCCTCCCTCCTCCCTCTTCCCTCCTCCATCCTCCCTCCACCCCCTCCCTCCTCCATCCTCCCTCCTCCGCCTCCATCCTCCCTCCTCCCTCCACCCCCTCCCTTCTCCATCCTCCCTCCTCCCTCCTCCCTCCTCCCTCCGCCCCTCCCTCCTCCCTCCTTTTCTCCATCTTCCTTCCTCCCTCCTCCCGCCTCATGTCCCTCCTCTTCCTCCTGGGCACAGCCAGTCACAAAGGGGCAAGAGTGACACCAGCGGGGACAGAGGTGTGCTGGAGCTGGGCCTGCAGTAGTCAGCCCTGGAACAAGGCAGCGCTTGTGTATATAGAAGCTTTTCAAGGCGGTTTCACAGATACAGGGACGTTGGAGTGAGAGGAACAGAGAAATTCCAGAGATTTTTCACGTGCAGGCGGATATTTCCTTTGAGAGTTCGTAGACTAAATACTACTCCTTGTGTCTGAGGGACGGTGTATACTGCTGACCTGGCAATGTTCTCTGCGCGAGGCAGGCACCAGGAGCCCCCGGCGGCCTGGAGGGAGATGGAGGCAGAGGAAGGCGAGGCCGCCTGAATAAATGTCTTTATGGAAGAACATCGGGGGTGTTCTCCCCCCGCCGGACAAGACATCCATTTCAAATATGGAGGAAGAACGTGTTGGCAGATCTTGGGAATGAAATGGGCTGGACTTCTCAAGATAAATATACCCAGGCCTCCCTATTAACCATTTTCACATATGTACATATATTTTCATCGACTTTATTTTTTAGAGTAGTTTTAGATTTACAGCCAAAGTGAGTGGAAAGTACAGAGAGTGCCCATCTACCCCCTGTCCCCACACGCACAGCCCCTCACTATCAACGTCCCCCACCAGAGCGGCATGTTCGTCATGCTCAACAAACCTACACTGACGTCACTGTCACCCAAAGTCCACACCTCACATTAGGGTTCACTCCGTGTTTTGTATATTCAAAGATGTTGACAAATGTATAATGACATGGTGTCACACGGCCTAAAAATCCTCCGTGCTCCCCGTATTCATCCCTCCCCTGCCTCCAACCCCTGACAAACACGGATCTCTTCACTGTCCACATGGTTTTACCTTTTCCAGAATGTTCTATAGTCGGAATCATGCAGCCTTTTCAGATTGGCCTCTGTCACTCAGTAATGCATGTAAGGTTCCTCCATGCCTTTCATGGCTTGATGGCTCCTTTCTTTTTCGTGCTGAATAATATGCCATTGTCTAGATGTAGCCATTTTCATATATATTTAAGCAGCCAGATTTTTTAATGGGGTGACATAAGTTACTAATAAAATCTATGATAAGATAAAGGCAACACTTGGCTTAAATGGAACAACCTCTATATCAACCCTATTAATATGAGGGCTATTATCAATCCTTCTGGTTGTAATAAGTAAACTGAGGCACAGAGACGACCTGACAGTTAAGTTAGTGTGGGGAGAGCCATAAAAAGAACAGAAGAGTCTAGAATCCCAGCTGTTTGCTCTAGCTCAGATCAGAGCGTAATAATACATTAGTAGTGTGTTTTTTTTAATATAAATTTATTTATTTATTTTTGGCTGCGTTGGGTCTTCGTTGCTGAGCGTGGGCTTTTCTCTAGTTGCGGCGAGCGGGGGGCTACTCTTCGTTGCGGTGCACGAGCTTCTCATTGCGGTGGCTCCTCTTGTTGCGGAGCACGGCCTCCAGGCGCGCAGGCTTCAGTGGTTTTGGCTCGTGGGCTCTAGAGCGCAGGCTCAGTAGTTGTGGTGCATGGGCTTAGCAGCTCCATGGCATGTGGGATCTTCCCGGACCAGGGCTCGAACCTGTGTCCCCTGCACTGGCAGGTGGATTCTTAACCACTGCGCCACCAGGGAAGCCCGTTAGCAGTGTTTTAAGTTGATAAATGTGGGGAGGGGGACGGACCCTTACTCCCAGCTCTTCAGGTTGCCGGGCAAAGGGAATTCCTTAGAGTAACACTCCTTGCCTCTCCCCCTCCCCGCACCACTTCCTCCTTTCACCCCAGGGGAGGAGGAGCCACTTTCTGAGTTGGGTAGATAGGGAAGAACTGGGCATGCTCAGAGTATCCCCCAGCTCCTCTCTGGGATAGCCTGGCTGTGGAGCACGCACTGGTCAGCTGGTCAGCTCTCAGCCAGCCTGTGTAAATCAGCAGGTCCAATTCAGGAAGGTGACATCAGCAAGCCCACTGGCCCACACACCCAAGCCATGTCCTACAAACAGGTTCATAAGAATAATGACACTAGCATCCCAATCTCATTTTCTCTGACTCCTACCTCTGACTGGTTGTCCTGATTTAAGTGGGGAGGACACCCACTTCCAAACCTATAATGTCATCATGAGTGGCTCTGACAGGCTCTTAGCACCTTATCAGCCAGATTCTTACTGGTGCCAAAGTGTCTCCACCATCACTGAATCTGGTAACTCTGAAGCTATTTTAGGCCCAAGGGACAAGATTTAGTGAACTGAGGTAGTAAATTACATTAAAAGCACTGAGCTAGCCTGGAAGCACAGCCAGCCTACTTTCAGGTAATCATTTGATCCCTTAGAGAAATCCAACTGAAAAACTAATTTTAGACCAGAAATTTAACTGCTTACAGCCTATACAACAAGTCTATCTGGAAATGTCTACATAGAACCAACTGCAAACTAAAATTTCCATGAAAGAAAACAGATATTAAGACTACATCCAAATTTTTATCAGTAGTTGCAGAAAACTTCCCTCTTCTGCCCTAATGCTTCTTTTTTTATTCCTAAATGATGTTTTTTTTATTTATTTATTTATTTTGGCTTCGTTGGGTCTTCGTTGCTGCACATGGACTTTCTCCAGTTGCAGCGAGCGGGGGCTACTCTTTGTTGCGGAGCATGGGCTCTAGGCGCGCGGGCTTCAGTAGTCGTGGCACGCGGGCTCAGCAGCTGTGGCTCACGGGCTCTAGAGCGCAGACCCAGTAGTTGGGGCACACGGGCCTAATTGTTCCACGGCATGTGGGATCCTCCCAAACCAGGGCTCAAACCCACGTCTCCTGCATTGGCAGGTGGACTCCCAACCACTGCGCCACCAGGGAAGCCCCCATCCTGATGGTTTGATACACATTTTCATGCCTTGAGTCCATCCCAGTACATCCAGGTCATTTGGTAACATCTGAGTTCTCTTGAGCCAAGGTTGAAATACCACCATGGCTTATTAACGTCGACAGCGACAGTAAAAAGTGTAATGTTTCTGTATCTGCCTACGTAGGGACTACACAAGAACCACGATGAGCCCCTTGAGAACAAAATCTAATTTACATATATGTCGTGTGTCTAGTCCACACAGCATCATTCATGAGAGCCCATTAATATTTGACAATTAGGGGAAGGAGGATGGCGATGATGATGGAAAAGGGTTTCCCGAGCTCAGTTACCATCTTGGCTGAGGTGGGCTGCTCAGTGAGACAGACACTGACTCACTGTGACTAACAAGTTACCATTCCCAGCCCCCTCCTCCCTTGTCTACCTCAACTCAGGCTGCAAGAGCCAAATGCACCTGGCCCAGTTCTACCAAAGGACACAGGCATGGATGTCTTCTGGAGGCCCTCTGCAAGAGGTTTTGCTTTTCTTCTATGAGGTGGATAGAACTGGTGATGCCCCTTCCCCTTCTCCCTGCCTTGACAGTGGGCATGATTCCTGGAGCAGCAGCAGCCAATCATGACCATGAGGTGACCAACCAACTCTCTAAAGCTGCTAGTAGCCTAGTGCACAAAAGCTACTCTAGCTGCCAACCTTCTCTCCCCTGGGTGTAACTATGGCCATCACAGGACATCAGAAATGCCTGGAACGTCATTAATCCAAAGAAGACAAGCTGCACTATTAAAATTTACTGCTGGCCTACTACCCTCAGCTAATACGAATGGAACAAGATGTTAAAAAGTGATTCTGTTTCAACTCTGGCGAAGGTCCTGAGGCAGTACCAGTAGGTCCCAACTACTCTCATGTTGCAAGGAGGCACTAGACCACGTCTGCATGGCCTGCAGAGCTGTGGCCACCCACGGGCTGGAGGTGGCAAGGCCTAGAGGGAGAGATTGGAAATTAGATGATTTCTTTAAAGGTAGTTGTTGGATGCTGTGACCCCAACTGTGGACGAGAGGAGGGGGCCTAGTATGGAGGGCTTTGAGGAGGCCATTCACAGGGCTGGCATACGTGCCCAGTAGTTTGGGGGACCAGACAACTGGTGTCTGTCACGTGCCCGAGAAATCTTAACAGCAAGAAGCCCTAAAGTTGGGACTTCCTTGGTGGTCCAATGGTTAAGAATCTGCCTTCTAGCGCAGGGGACTCGGGTTCGATCCCTGGATGGGGAGCTAAGATCCCACATGCCTCGGGGCAGTTAAGCCCGCGCGCCACAACAAAGATCCCGCGTGCCACAGCTAAGACCCGACACAGCCAAAGAAAGAAAGAAAGAAAGAGGCCCTAAAGTCATTACAGGGGAGGTGGCTGCACAATTAGGGACAGAGTCCCACCCCTGGTTTTCCCACGGAGCAGAGCTGGCCCCAGAGGGCTGCCGGCAGAAAGGGGCTGAGCCATGAGGCTAAAACACTGGCTGAGCAAGTCTCCATCCCCCTCGAGGGAACCACATGTGAGCCAATCCCCCAGCTCATGGGGAGTCTCCAAGAAACCCCAAAGCCCATCACAGCTTTGAGTGGCCAAAGGAGGTAATGGCTGATTACATGGGGCCCCAATCACTGCACCCTGGAGGGAGGGGCCCAGTGAGTGGGAGGGAAGAGAGTAGACAGAAAATGTGGAGAAACCAAGTGTGAGGGTTCATTTTATGTGTCAATTTGACTAGGCCACGGGGGGCCTAAATACTGGGCCAAACGTTATTTCTGGGTGTGTCTGTGAAGGTGTTTGTGGACGAGATCAGCATGTGAGTCCGTAGACTGACTGAAGCCGATCGCCCTCCCCCCAACCCGTGAGTGGGCCTCATCCTATCCATTGAAGGCCTGAGTAAGAAAGAAAGTTCCCTCTCTGCCCGACTGTCTTCCAGCTGGGACATCACCTGCTCCTGCCTTTGGACTCACGCTCGCACTGGGACTCACGGCTTCAGCTCTCCTCAGTCTCCAGCTTGCTGTCTGCAGATCTTGAACGGCTCCACCTGCATGATCCGTGACGGTCAGTTCTTTAGGGTAAATATATATCTCTGTCTCCTATCCGTCCTCTGGAGACCCCAGCCTAAAACACAGGGGGAACTTCGAGAAGGGCGCCTCTGCCGTCTCCCACCGCAGGTTGCTGGCGGGGCGCGGAGTTCTGGAGCTGAGTGGGAAGAAATGTAACCTCTATACATCCATGTTGCACAGAGACCCTGTGGACTTGAAATGACCAGAAGACTTTCTGCCATCCAGCGGCTGCTGGAAGGTCACAGAGCTGCAGAGATTGCCCTGGGGAGGGGGGTGGCGGTGGCTAGAGAGAAACCAGCCCCCCAGGAAGCGTGGGAGGGGCCCTGGAAACTGAAGAAGAGAGTTTCACTCTGCTGCGCCCACAAACCCCATCAGCACCGCACCTCGTTTCACAGACCTGGTGCGTGATGCCTGCAGTTGATTTGTGGTTTTAGGCAGAACCCAAACATGTCCCAGGTCCCTTCTCCCAAACGCTAAACTCCTTTCTCCCTCCTTGGCAATCTGTGTAGGTTTTAGAGCACAATAACGTGTGGAATTGAGACCTCTGGTTTATTAAAAGTAAAAAGCAGCTTCAAGGAGCATAGAATTACACAGTTCCGTTTTAAATGTGCTTGAAAAGCAACTCCTTCCAAAGCCGTATCATTTCCCATCCTGCAAGAACCCCGCTGGAATTGGGAGGGTGGCCTCAAATCGAGTTCCAAGCTGTGTCTCAGCCGGTGAGAGACACGGCAGACAGTGTGTTGAAAACCACCAGACCAGGAGTAGCTGATGTTTATCTGTCTCTGTCGAATTCCCAGGGATACCACGGGGGTTTCCAAGCCCGTGTGGGAAGCGTCGCCAGCCTGTGTCCAGAGGTGCCAAAAGCATGAGATTGGGCAATTTCTGCGTCTTCACCCCCGCGGCCCGCATCTCGCTCGGTGCTGGCTCTCTCCGAGTCCTCTGGGCCCCTGGGCCAAGGCAGGCTAGATCCAGCTGGATACTTATAGCGCCGCCACATGAGGGTAGCTAGTGGGAGCAGGTGGTTTCTGAGAGGGGGAAGGGAAGCTGTTTATACCGGGAGTTGGATGAAAATTAGCCAGAGGGCGGGCTGCAGCCATAGTTGGTGTTCCTTGCCTTCTCAACGCTGGGGAAAGTCCTCGGGACCCTCAGGTGAAAATACCTCTCAGCCTCGCTGCCTAGACAGTTCAATTCAGCAGGTGCCGGTGGGGCACCGGGTGCCGGGTAGGCCCTGAGGTAAGACAGGCCCCTCTCCTCGTTACAGTCCAGGAGGGGAGAACTTGTGAAAGTAAACCGTGATGATGTGGTCCAGCTCTGCCCGCTGAGAGCGCCTCGGGAACACAGACCCCAACGTGATGGAGGCTGCTGGGCCTTGGGGAATGGAGATGGGGTGGGGAGAGGGGAAGGAGTGGTCAGGGAGGACCACAAGGCCATGACTGCTAACCTGGCTTGGTGGAATGGACAGGAAAGGTCCAGGGAGGAAGGAATAGAATTCAGGGTGTGGAGGTTTTGCAGCCTGACCTGGTGCATTCTGGGAACATCCAGAAACCAGACGTGACCTGAGGGGAGAGGGGCTTCCTGAGGGATTTCGGAGGCGAAGGCTGAACAGGTGAGCAGGGCTGGGCCGAAAAGGGTCACTGTCCATGCCCAGGAATGCGCACTAATGCCAACTTCGCCTTCAGGCAGGAGGAGCTGGCAAAGCTTTCTAAGCCGGGAAGCGGTCATTATTCCAGGGAGCAGGGGAAACTGTGGATCTGTGGGCAAGTTCCTCCTGTGTCTCTGGTGGCACCACTCCTGGCACAGCCGGTACAGCATAAATGCCTGTTGAAAGAGCAGACTCACCAATCTACACCCCTGTCTGGAGGTAATGTGTGCAGACCATCCATGAGATGAGTCCAGGCAGACTTGCTGGGCGCCGGATGGCGGCTGCAGGCACCGTCCCCTCCAGCCCCTTAGGCGGGTCCAAGCCTCCCCAAGGTTTCTTCCCATCTCACTTCTCTGCCCCACAGTCCAGCTCTGCTCTGCCCCCGCTCTGATTCTGCCCGTTGCTTTATCTCCACCTTGGCATCCACCCTGGCACGGGTGTGGCCTCAGGCCTTCTATTTGAAACCCAAGTAATAACCATAACAACAACAAAAGACACTCCCTGTGCTCTGGCTGAAGGTTTGGGGAGTTGAAGCAAGTTTACAAACGCTAACAACTTAAAACGGAGTATTAGCCTTCTGCTTGTTCTTAAGCATCCGTAAGCCATTTCTGCTTCCCCCCACTTCTTGCTTCTTCCTCTCCCTCCAGGCTTCTCCCCTTCTCTCTCTTCCCAAGTGCCTGTTCTTTGATTAAGCGGGATAGTTTGAGGTGTTTGGGGTTTGGTTTGGTTTCTTGGTCTCCTTTCCTGCGAACTCTGACCGGTTCACCTTTCACCCTTTAGTGGTGTACTTTCGTAAACAAAGACCTTTTGTTCCCTAAGAAGAATGCTGGTCCCGTAAGGTAAGAAAGTCATTTTTCCCATATCACAGCATGATGGAGCAGCTGTGTGATTTAGTTTATACCTGGCACCATAGGGGACAAGAAAAATAAGAACTGTCCTTGGGGCAAATGTTGGAAAACGACAAAGATTCTTTGCTTGACCAAATTTTTTCAGACTCCTGAACCTTCTAGGCCCATCTGTGCCCTTCCTTGTAAAATCCGGTTTTAGCAAGAACCCTGCTAAGTCAGTTCAGCAAGAGCCCCCCAACCCTTGATATCTGATCGGTTTCTTATACCCCACTAGCCCCCAGGGCTGTCTGCCCAACCTGGCCTGTTTTCAGCAAGAGTCCTCTGAGGTTCGTTTAGCCAGAACTCCCCTAAGCCCTGATGTTTCCTCTTAGGAATTTTCCACCCACCGACCCCACCCCTGCTCCTTGGCTATAAATCCCCACCTGCCTGCGCTGTGTTCAGAGCTAAGACCAATCTCTCTCCCACTGTAAGACCCCACTGCAGAGGTCCCTGCGCCCGTCGCCATGGGCCCCCTTTGAATAAAGTCTGCTTTCCCATCTTCAACAACTGTCATTGAATAATTTTTTCTTTAGCAGGAAAAAAGACTTAACCTAGAGCACTTTGACTTTGTATTTAATCACATGTTCCATGGGTGGCCACACTGTATAAAGTGTAGAAAGCAGAGGTGAAACATGCCCGTGGTGCTGGGAGCAGAGAGGACGGGAAAAGCGCTCTTCCCCATTACCTCGTATGAGAAGAATTAACACTCCAGGGCAGCTAATTGGTCTTCCGAGATGGTGCTGATGGAGGGAAGAGGAGGGGCTCGCTGGGTCAGCTCTGGGGATGAGGGAGAGTGGGGAAGGGCAATGACGAAATGGGGAAGGTGGAAAGAGAAGCCATTTGGAGGAAGGAGAAAATACAAGTTTTTTTTTTTAATCTTTATTAGAGTATCATTGCTTTACAATGGTGTGTTCGTTTCTGCTTTATAACAAAGTGAATCAGTTATACATATACATATGTTCCCATATCTCTTCCCTCTTGTGTCTCCCTCCCTCCCACCCTCCCTATCCCACCACTACCAAACTAGTGGGAAGCAGCCGCATAGCACAGGGAGGTCAGCTCGGTGCTTTATAAGTTTTAAATGTATGAAGTAGAAGAAGCCGAGAGGCAGCTACCCGAGCTGTGAACAAGAAGTGCCTGGCAGCACCAAGGCCAGGGCCGGAGAATGCTCTGGACCAGCAGGTGTGGGCCGTGCTCAGCAGAGAACATCTCCAGGGGCAGCACCTGGTCCTCAGCCCCCAGCGGGTGTCAGATTCTCAGTGTGCCTTGTCTTAGAGGGATTGGGAACTTGCTGAAAGTTCTGGTATGTTCCCGACCCTTCGATGTTTGACTCAAACTCTTGGTTTCTTCTTGGAATGCTTCAAAGGTTTTCAATGCAAATCCAGACTTTTCCCCCCTCACTTATATATTTCTGTTCCATATCCATTTGGCTTGGTCAGGGCTTAGCAGAGGAAGCGAGGAAACACACGAGCTGGGTGCCACCGGTCCAGCCACTCTGAGCAGCGCCCCCACCCACCATGATTCAAGGTAATGAGGCCACTTTGGAGGAGCCTTAGAGACATGCACTAGGACAAGCACGCAGAGACGTGCAAAAGGCTACAATGCAAGTAAGTGTCTTTGTGACAAAGCAGTGCCAATCCCACCAGAGGCAGACACAGGACCCAAGGTAGAAGAGGACAGTAAGAGAGAGGCCCCAGGTCTGCAGGGCTTGCTGGGCCCTGAGGACAGGTCACAGGTGAGCAGGGAAATGCAAAAACACCAGGGCAAAGGTGGCAAGTTTTTCATAAAGCAAACCTACATTTCATTTAAAGGCCATCTGGGGGCTTCCCTGGTGGTCCAGTGGTTAAGACGCCATGTTTCCGCTGCAGGGGGCACGGGTTCGATCCCTGGTCCAGGAACTAAGATCCCACATGCCATGTGGTGCAGCCAAAAAAAATAAGGCCATCCGTTGGTCATTCATTCTAAGAGTAAACAATTCCTTGGGAAGAGCTTTCTGTTTCAGAAATGATCAGCTCAGCATCACTAATCATTAGAGAAATGCAAATCAAAACCACAATGAGGTATCACCTCACACTGGGCAGAATGACCATCATCAAAAAACCTAGAAACAATAAGTGCTGGAGAGGGTGTGGAGAAAAGGGAGCCCTCCTGCCCTGTTCGTGGGAATGTAAATTGATACAGCCACTATGGAGAACAGTATGGAGGTTCCTTAAAAAACTAAAAATAGAACTACCATATGACCCAGCAATCCCACTACTGGGCATATACCCAGAGAAAACCATAATTCAAAAAGACACATGCACCCCAATGTCCATTGCAGCACTATTTACAATAGCCAGGTCATGGAAGCAACCTAAATGTCCATCGACAGATGAATGGATAGAGAGGATGTGGCACATATATACAATGGAATATTACCCAGCCATAAAAAGGAACAAAACTGAGTTATTCGTAATGAGGTGGATGGACCTAGAGTCTGTCATACAGAGTGAAGTAAGTCAGAAAGAGAAAACAAATACCGCATGCTAACGCGTATACGTGGAATCTAAAAAAACGGTACTGATGAACCTAGTGGCAGGGCAGGAATAAAGATGCAGACATAGAGAATGGCCTTGAGGACACAGGGCGTGGGGAGGGGAAGCTGGGACGAAGTGAGAGAGTGGCATGGACATATATACACTACCAAATGTAAAATAGAGAGCTAGTGGGAAGGAGCTGCATAGCACAGGGAGATCAGCTCGGTGCTTTGTGACCACCTAGAGGGGTGGGATAGGGAGGCGGGGAGGGAAGCTCAAGAGGGAGGGGATACGAGGATATATGTATACATATAGCTGATTCACTTTGTTGTACAGCAGAAACTAACACACCATTGTAAAGCAATTATACTGCAATAAAGATGAAAAAAAATTTTTTTAATGATCAGAATAGGGACTTCCCTGGCGGTCCAGCAGTTAGGACTCCTTGCTCTCACAGCCGAGGGCACGGGTTCAATCCCTGGTCGGGGAACTAACATCCCCGCAAGCAGCGCAATGCAGCCAAATTAAAGAGAAAAAAGAATAGTATGTGTCTGTTGCCCTTAAAGTTCTTACTTGGCAAAGCAAGAAGTCAGAAACATTAAGTCCTTCCAATTAAAAAGGAAAACAATGGCTCTGGGAGGCCGTGAACTTGAGGGCACCTCTCCATCGCCCAGCTTGGCACCGGCAAGTGAGGCCCTCTGCAGGGAGAGCTCCAGAAGGAAGGCCTGCGAGGAGGAACAAGTTTTTCTGACTTCTTTCTGGGAACGAGACCGAGCTTCCTTTTCTCTCCACGCCCCCAGCCCCGCAACAATCACCACATGAAATCTCTGTTGTAAAAATGTCCCAGGGCAAAAGCTTGCTCAAACTAGGCTCAGGGACGTGCACAGAGGCCGGTCCCATCCGGGCCAGTGGTGGCCAGAACACAGATCCCAGGGGACCAAGGGCCAAGCTGACCTGTAGAGGCCCTGTTTGAAACCAGAGCTGCTTTTCCATCCAGGGCCCCCAGCCATCCCAGGAGTGGCCTGGGGGCTCTGCAATTAAAGTATTAGATTGTGATGCCTCCTGGGCCATCCTCCCCAACGTTCCGGGCTCCCTGGAGCAGGTGGGTGGGGATCAGGTGGGAAAGCCACCTGTATTATCAGCGACACGGATCCCAGTGAGGCCAGAAACACCCATGGGTGGAAGAGGCACAGTGAGACCGGCCACCTGGGGAAATAGAAACAACACAGACCCCCAGGCCAAGAACGTTGACTGCTCTAGGGCCTCGCTTCTGCTGCCCGAATGCAAACTGCACTGATGGGCAGAATGGGGCGGGGGGAGGGGGGTAGGGACCACCCCAGATTGCATCCTTGTGACTTTTACACACACAGGCGCTCACACAGGTGCACACACACCGTTTTGTGGTACGACCCCCTCCCTTCGCTCACCTGGTGGGAGAGTTGAGATCCCTCTCCAAGGACTCCTGGGCTGGGCTCCCCCAAATAGTATTCTGAGCAGCTTTCACGCATGGGGCCCATCAAGGGAGTACTGTGACAACGGAGAGTCTGTCCTTGGACACCCTTCCCTGGCACCCCTGGCCGAGGACCGTGGCCCACCCCCTGTGTGGCTGAGTGCTTCCGTCCTGGTCTCCTTAGAACGACCAACAGCACCAAGAAGGAAAATGTCTTGGTATAGTTCCTCGGCGTAGCAGCTGCATCCAAGATTAACAGGTCTGTAAACAGGCTCTTTTTAGGGAAAGGCTCCATTTTTTCCAATGTACTTTTTTCAGACCTCTTTACCACTGAAGATCCCAACTGGGGTTATGCTGTCCTTGGAAAAGGGGGAAATTATTTTTGAGTCATTAAATGGAATGGAAACGAAGAAGGAAACCCCGTTTGCAGTCTGTTGTTCAGTATAAAAGTTGGTTATTTGATCAAAGAGCCCTTGTCAGGTCCACTGAGTTTTCTCTCATAGAATCATCAGGCTCCCCAAGAGGCAACCTCGATGCCGGTGAGTAGTTTGCAAAATGGTGATTGTGAGAGTCTGGAAGGCACGCCCACCCACTCTCCTGAGCCTCTGAAATCTGGAAGCGAGACCAGGGGAGCAGTAAAGGAGTGTGGCGCCCTCTGGCGAGAGCGGATAAAAACTTCCCTCCAGAGCGCCCAGAGTGGGCGCCCGTGGACTCGGGCCTCCGTCTCCTAAAGCCGAACATCTTCCCACCTTTGTGCAAAACCCAAGATGACTAGTTTTGCATGTGGCCCTTCGGAGTCTGCATCCTCGGGCAGTGTGGAGCTGACGTGGTTCAATCTTGGAAGACCTAATTGAGATTTTGGCCAAGTGGGGAGGGAAGTGTTTATCCCAGGGGAGATACACAGACCATGGAGGGGCTGAGATCACGGAAAGCCAGATGGCTGAGGGGTCCAGGCCTCGTGGTCCCAAACGCTGACCACAGAACTCAGGCAAGGAAGCCATAACCAGCCAGCTGTCACTACTGGGGCTCCAGGGTTTTCTTCCAAGATAAGGAAGGACCGGGCAGACACCAGGAAGCCTCCAAGTTGAACCAAGCATCTCTGTCCATCTGGGATCAGAGCACACTTGTCAGATATGATTACAGAAATTCCCAGGGAAGATTCAAAACAAAAGCCACATGCTTGTGCAAGGGCCTGTTCTCGGAATAACCCAACACCAGGACTCGTCTTCTGGGTCAAGTGGAAAAGTTTGCGAAAGGCCAAAGAAGATGGATTCTGTGCTTTCCAGGCCCCAGTTAAAGCCTAGAGGAAGTTATAGGGAGTGAGCTCTGGACGCAGCCCCGATGCTGCAAGAGTCTCTCCAGGCTCAGATTTACACGCCTGACGTTTCCAGGTCCCAGACCGAGATTCCATTCAGGGGTGGATGATTTGATTCCCGTAAATAACATATGTGGCTGCGCAGCGTTGATCAGGGGATCTGGGCATGAGCCGCGAGTCACCGGGGATCCAACAGGAATTTCTCTCTCCGCCATATGTGTTATTTGGAAGCTGAGCTCCTTCCAAGCATTCTGATATTCCTTGGAGGGATTGGCCACAGACTCAGAGCCAGGCAAGAGGGGCTTCAGTGGACCCTGACACGTGGAGGAGGCCGGCGCCCACCTCCTGCAGAGGGTTTGAGGGTCCTTGAGTCTGGGCTCTAGGAAGGCCCAGAAGGGACCCTGAGAAAGAAACTCAAAAGATTCCTTCACAACATTATGGGCCCCACTAGAGACAGTCTGAAGCTTGCATGTACCCTCTGGCCTTAACATGCCAGATTTTAGATAGTTTTTTTTCTGGAAGTACAAGAACACCAATGAGCAAACTTGAAAACATCCTTGTACTTTCAGTTTTTTTTCTGGAAGTACAAGAACACCAATGAGCAAACTTGAAAACATCCTTGTACTTTCAGTGGAGCAGGAAAGCAAAAGCTGTCTCAGATTCAGAGCCTTGGTGGTGGTGCTGGGGGGAGTCTGCCCTCCAAGGAGGGACTTGGGCTTGGGGGGAAGAGGCCTCCACACTCCCTTCCTCCCTCTGATGTGTCCATCCATTCTTTTTTTTTTTTGCGGTACGTGGGCCTCTCACTGTTGCGGCCTCTCCCGTTGCGGAGCACAGGGTCCGGATGCGCAGGCTCAGCGGCCATGGCTCACGGGCCCAGCCGCTTCACAGCACGTGGGATCTTCCCGGACCGGGGCACGAACCCGTGTCCCCTGCATCAGCAGGCGGACTCTCAACCACTGCGCCACCAGGGAAGCCCCATCCATTCTTTTTTTTGGGGCCGTGTGGCATGTGGGAATATCTCAGCTCCCCAACCAGGGATGGAACCCGTGCCCCCTGCATTGGGAGCACAGAGTCTTAACCAGCGGACCAGCAGGGAAGTCCCAATCCATTCTTCATCTTTGTGATGTCTACAGCTCTCACCCCTATTCACTTTTTTCTTATTCTCACTTTTGTGACATATACATTTTTTACTGAGATATTCACACACAGTACAAGGCGCCCTTTTAAAGTTATACAATGCCGTGGTTTTTAGTATACTCACAGAGTTGTGTAGCCATCACTACGGTCCATTTCAAAACACGTGTATCACCCTAAAAGGAAACGCTGTGCTCTTTAGCCATCACCCCCAACCTCCCCATCCCCTCTAGCCCTAGAAAGCCACTAATCTACTCTCTGTCTCCATGAATTTGCCTATTTTGGACACTTCATATGAACGGGATTGTACAATATTCTGCTTTTTGTATCTGGCTTCTTTAGTTAATATTTCAAGGTTCATCCATGTTGTAGCATACATCATTACTTCATTTCTTTTTAGGTATGAATAATTTTCCATTGCATGGAAATACCACATTTTATTTATCCATTCACCAATTGATGGCCGTTTGGGTTGTTTCTAATTTTTGGCTATTATGAGTAATGCTGCTATGAACATTTGTGAACACAATTTTGTTTACACATAGTTTTTCATTTCTCTTGGGTAGACACCAAAGAGTGGAATTGCTGGATTATATGGAAATTCTATGTTTAATCTTTCCAGGAACTTCCAGGCTGTTTCCACCCCTAGTCACTTTACATCTAAGAGTTGGTCAGTCATGTCTGGCAAAACAATAACAGAATCACTGGACCTTTCCAGAAAGATTCTAAACAAGTACCAGGGTTAAATTTCAATTTTAGCTAAGAAAGTTGGCTAACTGGCTGCTTTGTAGATGAAATTAATGGTAATACTTTTTAAAAATCCCATTTCGTTTTAACTTTTGCTGAGAAATATGCTAATTCAATTTGGCACGTTATAATTTCATCCCTTAGAAAGAAGGGAGCAGGGAAGATCATCTGACTTTCTTTGTCAGCTAGGATGTACCATCTTCAAGGATCGCTCATCTATTCACTAATATTTTTTTAAATGGAGTCGAGTTGATTTACAATGTTGTGTTAGTTTCAGGTGTACAGCAGAGTGATTCAGTTACACGTATATATATGTATTCTTTTTCAGATTCTTTTCTGCTATAAGTTATTACAAGATATTGAATATAGTTCCCTGTGCTGTACAGTAGGCCCTTGTTGCTTATCTATTTTATATATAGTAGTGTGTAGCTGTTAATCCCAAACTCCTCATTTATCCCTCCCTCCGCCCCTCACTAGCACTAATTAAGGGCCAGCTGCAGGTCAGGCCTGGGGGCTGGGTGCTCCAGATCCACAGGCGAACAAAATAGACAGTGTCTTTCCCTTCCTGGGCTAAGTTGTAGTGTGGCAGAGAGAGTCAGACAAAGCAGACAAAATTATTTCTTTGAAGGTAACAGAGGAATGAGAGAAAATTACAAAGGTGTTGGATGGCCGGGGGTAGGGGTGGGCTGCTTCAGACAGGATGGTCAGGGAATTCCCTCTGAGGAGGTAGATTAGTTTTGCTGCATAACAAGTTACCGCAAATTCAACAGTTTAGAACAATACCCATTTATTCGCTCTCAGTTCTGTAGGTCAGAAGTCTGGTTGGGCTCGCCTGGGTTCTATGCTTAGGGTCTCACACGGCCAAAATCAAGGCGTTGCCTGGGCTGGGGTCTTCCCTGAAAGCTCTCAGAAAGAATCCACTTCCAAGCGCATTCCAGTTGTTCACAGAATCCAGTTTCTTGCAGCCATAGGACTCTGTCTTATTCTGTTGGAGCTGCTGTAACAGAATACCATAGACTGGGCGGCTTACACAACAAACATCTACTTCCCACTGTTCTGGAAACTGGGAAGTCCAAGATCAAGGTGCCAGCAGATTCAGGGTCTTGTGAGAGGCCACTTCCTTGCTCGTAGACAGCTCTCTTCTGGCTGTGTCCTCACATGGCAGAAGTGGGTCAGGGAGCTCTCGGGGGTCTCTTTTATAAGGGCACTAATCCCATCCTTGAGGGCTCCACCCTCCTGACCTAATCACCTCCCTAAGGCCCCACCTCCAAACACCACCACACTGGGGACTAGGTTTCAACATCTGAATTTGGGGGAACACAAACATTTAGTCTATAGCAAGGACTGAGATAGGAACTCCCTGGTGGTCAAATAGTTAGGACGCTGCACTTCCACTGCAGGCACCACGGGTTCAATCCGTGGTCTGGTAACTAAGATCCCGCGAGCCCCGTGGCTCGGCCAAAACAAAACAAAAGCAAGGACTGAGGTACTATCTTCTGGCTGGTGTCAGCAAAGGGTTGGTTACTCTCAGCAGCTCTGTGGCACCCACATTCCTTCTCACGTGACCCCTCTATCTTCAAAGCAACAGTAGTATCCAGTCTTCCTCGTACCTTGCAGCCCTCGACTTCTTCTGTCACCAGCTGGAGAAAGCACTCTGCTTTTAAGGTCTCGTGTCTTCCCACCTTAAGGTCAGCTGTGTCATAGAACATCGCACAACAGCAGGAGCGATGTGATGTCTCCTCATATTCACAGCTTCCAGGGTTTAGGACATAGAATGGGGAAGGGCATTTTTATAATTCTGCCAAGAACAGAGGTTTATTTGTTTGTTTGACCTAGAGATTATTATATATTTTAAATTAATTTTTTTGGAGTATAGTTGATTTACAATGTTGTGTTAGTTTCTTCTGTACAGCAAAGTGAATCATTTATACAACATATATCCACTCTTTTTTAGATTCTATTCCCATATAGGTCATTACAGAGTATTGAGTAGGGTTCCCTGTGCTATACAGTAGGTCCTTATCAGTTATCTATTTTATATATAGTAGTGTGTATATGGCAATCCCAATCTCCCAATTTATCCCCACCCAGTCCCCCCTGGTAACCATAAGTTTGTTTTTTACGTCTGTGGGTCTGTTTGTGTTTTGTAAACAGGTTCATTTGTACCATTTTTTTAGATTCCACATATAAGCGATATCATGTGATATCTGTCTTCATCTGTCTGACTTACTTCCCTCAGCATGACAATCTCTAGGTCCGTCCATGTCGCTGCAGATGGCATTATTTCGTTCTTTTTTATGACCGAGTAATATTCCATTGTATGTATGTACCACATCTTCTTTATCCATTTCTCTGTCAGTGGACACTTAGGTTGCTTCTATGTCCTGGCTGTTGTAAATAGTGCTGCAGTGAACTGGGGGTGCAAGTATCGTTTCAAATTATGGCTTTCTCCGGATATATGCCCAGGAGTGGGATTGCAAAAGCAGAGGTTGACGCTGAGACCTGGAGCAGGAGGAAGAGGTGAACATGTGGGCTTTGGAGGCAGCATCCTCTCTGGGGGAGGAAGGTGCTTGGTCTGTGTGAGGGACGGAAAGGCCAGCGTGGGCTGCAGGAAAGCATGTGACGTGGAGCATGGCTTGAGAGGGGGTGAGCTGCAGGGCGAGACCCTCTCAACCATCAGGGTTGTGGTAGACAGCCGTGGACAGGACAGAGCTGGAAGTAAACCAAGCCCAGGACACTTGGAGGAGACTGCCTTTGAAAATTAAACCCCTGAAATTGATTTTTTTTAAAAAATAGCTTGATTAAGATATAACTGACACACAATACACAGCACATAGTTGAAGTGTACAATTTGAAAACCTCTGACATACGTATACATTCATGGAAACACCTCCACAATCAAGCTAATGAGCATATCCATCATGCCAAAACGTTTCCTCAGGCCCCTTGTTAGTTCTTCCTCCTACCGCTTCTGCTCCCCCATGCCCAGGCAGCCACTGATCTGTCACTATAGATTGGCTTGCGTTTTCTAGACTTTTACATAAAAACAATCATACAGTATTTTGTGGAATGAATTGTACCCCCCTTCCCAAATTCATATGGTGAACTCCTGACCCCCATGACCTCAGGGGGATTTCCCTGGCGGTCCAGTGGTTAAGATTCCACGCTTCCACTACAGGGGTTGCAGATTCATCCCTGGCTGGGGAACTAGGACCCCGCATGCCACACGGTGCGGCCGTTAAAAAAATATATTAAAACATAAAAATTGAACAAATGTAAAATATAAAACTGGGAAATAGTGTCTTTAAGAGGTAATTAAGTTAAAATGAGGTCATTAGAGGGCCCTAATCCAATATGACTGGTGTCCTTATAAGAAGAGGAGATCAGAATACAAACACACACACAGGGATGACCATGTGAGGACACCAGAAGGAGATCCATCTATAAGCCAAGGAGAGAAGCCTGGGAAGAAACCAGACCTGCCAATGCTATGATCTCAGACTTCTAGCCTCCAGAAATGTGAGAAAATAAATTTCTGTTGTTTAAGCCACACAATCTGTGGTACTTTGTTATGGCAGCCCTAACAAATTAATATAAGTATGTGTGGGTTTTTTTCTTTTTTCATGAGGCATAATTATTTTGAAATTCATCTATGTTTTTGCATATATCACTAGTTCATTTTTTTTTATTGTTGAGCAATATTTCATTGTATGGATATACAATTAATTTATCCACTCACCTGTTGATGGAGGCTCAGGTTGTTTCCAGTTTTTGATTATTATAAATGATGCTGCTATGAACATTTGTTTTTGTATGGACATATATTTCCTTTTCCTTTGGATAAATTCTTAGGAATTGAATGGCTGGCTCATAAGGCTGGTGTATGTTTTTTTTGTTTTTTTTCTTTCTTGCGGTACGCGGGCCTCTCACCGCTGTGGTCTCTCCTGTTACGGAACACAGGCTCCAGACACGCAGGCTCAGCGGCCATGGCTTACGGGCCCAGCTGCTCCGTGGCATGTGGGATCCTCCCGGACCGGGACACGAACCTGCGTCCCCTGCATCGGCAGGCGGACTCTCAACCACTGCGCCACCAAGGGAAGCCCAAGGCTGGTGTATGTTTAACTCTTTTTAAAACTGCCAAACTATCTTCCAACGTGGTTGTACTATATTTCATTCCCACCAGAAATATATGAGACTTCCAGTGGCTCCACATCTCCATCACTTGGCATGGTCAGTCTTTTTAATTTTAGCCATTCTAATAGGTGTGTAGCCGTTATCTCAGTGGTTTTAATTTGCAGTTCCCTAATGAGTAATGATTTTAGCATTTTCTCATAGGCTTATTGACCATCCAAAAATACAAGCTTATTAAACAAAATAAGCATTATTTATTTGTTCAAATATTTCACCCATTTTTAATGGGTTCTTTTCTTAACTTTTGAAAGTTCTTTATATATTTTATCAGACATATGATTTGTAAATATTTTCGACCAGTCTGTGGCTTGTCTTCAGTCTCTAACAGTGTCTTTCAAAAAAATAGAACTTTTAAATTTGGATAAGCTCAATTTTTTAATTTGTTATTTTATGGATTGTGCTTTTGGTGCCATATCTAAGAAATCTTTGCCTAACCCAAGATTACAGGGTTTTCTCCTGTGTTTTCTTCTAGAAGTTTATAGTTTTAAGTTTTACATTTAAGTCTGTTTGGGGTTAATATTTTTAAATGATGCAAGGTATGGATCAAGGTTCTTCTTTTCTTTTTTTTTTTTTTTTTTTTTTGGCATATGGATATCCAGTTGTTCCAGAGCATTTGTTAAAACGACTCTCCTCTTTCCGTTGAATTGCCTTTGAAACTTTGTTGAAAATCTGTTGTCCATGTTTGTTTGGGTCTATTTCTGGGCTCTCTATTCTGCTTCACTGATCTATTTGTCTTTATGCTAATACCACACTGTCTTGATTACTGTAGCTTTACAAGGCTTAAAATCAGGGGGTGTGAGACCTCCTCCTTTGCCCTTCATTTTCAAAGTTGTTTTGGCTATTCTAAGTCCACTGCACTTCCATTTGAATTCTAGAATCAGTTTGTCAATTTCTACCCCAAAAAAGCCTGCTGGAACTTTGACTGAGATTGCATACAATCTACAGACCAATCTGAGAATTAAAGACTTGACAGTATATTTTAAATTAAGATATAATTTACATACCATAAAGTTCACCATTTTAAAGTGTACGTTGGGTGGTTTTTAGTACGCTCACGACATTGTGTAACCATCACCACTATCAAATTCCGGCACATTTTCATCACCCCAAAAGGAAACCCTGTACCCATTAGCAGTTAATTCCCATCGCTCCTTCCCCCCAGGCAACCACTAATCAACTTTCTGTCTCTATGAATTTGCTTCTTCTGGATATTTCATATCAATGGAATCATACAACATGTGACCTTTTGTGTCAGGCTTCTTTCACTGAGCAGATTGTTTCCCAGGTTCATCTAGGTTATAACAGACATCTTAACAGTATTGATCCACAGCACCTAAATCAACGGAGAGGTAGACCAACCCGGAAAGTTTGCAGAAACCTCTCTAAAAAAAAAAAAATCATTAGTTTATTATAAGAAACATGGAAATTATTTACACGATGAAAAGATTTCAGAACTTCAGTGGAATGGGCACCTTCACGTGATGCCACTTCAATAGTGAAGTATTTCAGTCTACATATTTTCCAAGAATGTCACCATCTCTAAATAAGAAGTAATCCTTGTCATCTAGAACTACTTTGGTGCTTCCACATTCTAGTAGAACTTTATCTCCAACTTTAACGCTAACTGGTGGAATTTCTCCACCCTTTCCTTTAGAGCCCAATCCAACAGCTACTACTGCTGCTTGCAATACTTTCCCTTGAGATTTTTCTGGAAGCATAATGCCTCCTTTGGAGAAGACGCTTTTTAGAATGAACCCCCTGGAATCAGCTTTTGTAACACATATATCTGCTTATATATCTCACTCAAAGTAAACGATGTGATTCGTTTCCGGTTAACTGAGGGGACGGCTGGCTGGTTAAATAAATTCATTGAACTTTAGAACTGACGGGAAACTTAGAAATTGTGTAGTGAAGAGGTTGCAAACTGGTTGCCCAGAGGCCAACTTGGCAACCGGAGGTGTTTGTGTGGCCTATACAGGATGTCCTTAATTTGTGAGCCAACATTTCAGAATTTGGGAATTTTCACAAAAAATTCTTTAAAAAAATCAGATGTCTGGCAGCCCAGGGCCCGCATTTTGCCTGAAGGTGATGGGCTGGCTGAGGGGAGGAGCCTCTTTTCCAGGTCTCCTTGGTCTCACCATCCCACAGGCCACCTGTGTCCCCAGACCTGCCCCCTTCCCTGTCAGGTTATCTACCCTGCCTGTAAAGAGTTGAGTTTGTTCCTCCCCTAATAGTCAGTCTCTCCTTTTTATAGATAAACCCCGGGGAGTTTACCCCATTTTGCAAATAGTGAGTTAGGGGCAAACCATGAATGCTGACATTGAAGCCTGCGCCTTTTCCTGCTGTGAACATCTCCTCCACCAAGGTGACCAGCTTATCCCAGTTTTAGAACATAAAGTCCTGTAGGCTGGAATCCTCTCAGTCCCAGATAAACCGGGATGGTTGGTCACCCTCCCTCTCACTTTCCATCCTTCTCTCCCAACAAAAAACATATCACAAGGGAATTCCCTGGCGGTCCAGTGGTTAGGACCCAGTGCTTTCACTGCCCAGGTTCGATCCCTGGTCGGGGAACTAAGATCCCAAAAGCCGTGCCGTACGGCCAAAAAAATAATAATGATGACATGACATAACACAAAAAAGTGGAGGTTTTTTGACCTAAGATTTCATCTTTCCTCCGGCCAGCTTGCTGGGCCAGACATGGTGCTGTCAGCACCGCCATCCCCGGCTGCTTCCTAGTCCAAGCGGTGTGCGGTGGTGCCATCCTGACAACAGTGCCTGGGGGGTACGTTCTGGGCTTCCAGGGGCGGCGCGGCTGACACCAGGCCTGGTGGTGGAGTCCACCTGGCACTGAGGGGCCTGGGTCCCAGCTGCCAGCAGCACGCTCACCCTTGCTGCCAGATGGCAGAACGCACCCCCGTTTATGACTACGTGGCTGACTGCACTGGGAACCCAGCAAGCCAATGATGGAAGCTGTAAAGAGAACACTGTTATTTGACTTTTCATACTTTCCCAAGTAAATATGACACTCACGGCTGCTTGAATTACTAATGCCTTGGATGTGAGGGCCGAAATCTGTTCCCAAACAGACTCCTCTTTTTTTTTCCTCTGTCACCTAGGTGCTCGGCATTGTTGTCGAAATGTTTTCCTGGGCTCACCCATCCTGGTAACTCAGTACATTCCCTCGGAGAGAACTTGGCGCCCGGGAAGCCCGGATGGCCCAGCAGCCTCACTGCCCAGCGCCTCTGCTCCAGCTCCGTCCGCGTCCAGCAGGCAGCTTGCCGCGGGCAGGTGACCCCCACCGTCCTGTGATCAACTGCAAAAGGTAGCAGTGGAGAGGCAGACACAGGCCCCTTTCCAAGGAGACACTGCTTTGCACAGGCAACTTCAGGTAGAAAGGAAAGAACCCTGCCGGACACGCGACCTCCAGGCCCCACTCTGGGGCACTTAACTCCTTCCTTGGGCCACCTGGGGACAGCCAGAGAAGGTTCCTGGACCCAAGGGGCTCTCGGGTCTCTGCTGTCTTTATTACTGCTTAGAAAAGCTAGTAAACAGATGGTTTGGTTTAGAGAAAATATGCAGCCAGGGTTTAAAAGAAAAAAAAAAGCAGAAAAATGAGGAGAGGAAAGGGAAAGGCAGGAAGGCTTGTACACAGCAGGACCGGTGACAGCTCGTAAATCCCAATGCCACTGGTTCTGCATGTGTCTCTGGCTGGGCTTACTGGGTCCTCACTGAGCCCATCTGTCCCAAAAGAAGCCCCAATAAAACCAATCGCAGGTAGAAAACGCACTCCTCCCTCCTCACCATCCCACACGTACCCGTGACACTCTGGTCAGATGGGGCTGGGGGCTCTTAGAGCCACAGAGGTCACGTGGGCCGCCCTCTGGAGGGGCCGGTCACACCGTGGCTGGTCACAGGGAAGCTGTCCCTCCGCAACGGTGACGGACGATGAGCACCCTCGGAGACGCCCCTGAGCGAAAGGAGCCGAGCCCACGGATCTCCTGCGGGAATACCGAGGACGAAGTGGGCGGAGGGCGTGGTTACGTCCCTGGTGGTGACCTCAGCCGGGATAAAGCCGCCAGCCCACTTGGATGCCGAGAGCCCTCCCTCAAGGAAAAGCCCAGGACGTGCGGGCTCAGGATTGAACCCCAGGACGGAGACTCTTAAGCAAGGAGGGGCCAGAGATGCCCCGTACCCCCTCCAGGAACCCCCTTCCCACGCCCTCAGCATCTCCCGGAGGGTGACATCGGGCTGCCAGGATACAGTGGGTTGGGGAAGGGGGGAGCACAGGGAAATCGGGGTGCGGCACCGTCTTCATGTCAGCAGTGCAGTATTCCAACCCAGCCCCAGAGGAAACGTGTCCCACATCTAAGGCAGAGAAGCCACGAGGTGCCAAAAGAAGCAAGGTGCGATTCCTAAGGATCTGTAAGAAACTGAAAAGAGCAAGGCTTCTGCGTTCAGGGTCTCATACAAGGTGGGCAGAGGCTTCTCTCTTTTACTTCCGCAAAAGCAACATACACGGGAATAGGAAGAGGACGGGACCTGCAAGGAGCTGGGAAGGGGGCCCCAGGCAGACGCAAACAGGAGGGACCACTCCAGGTCAGCCCAGGGCAGGGCAGAGGGCGGTCTAAGGCAAGGCTGCTCCAAGTGTGGCCCACAGACCTGCGTTGGTCAGCGAACAGCATGCCCACAACCCACAGAATAAGGATAGAAATCGAGAGTCAGCACTCAGAAATTTCTATATGCCTTTTGCCCCTCGTTAGGTTTGTCCTATTAGATCTTGTGAAATGCAATTTTGTGACCATTGAGTCTAATGATAAGAAAAGAAGTGGGAGCTTGTACTTTGGATGGCTTTTATTTCTCCCATTTCTTTTTCTCACCTGTGTCATGGCTATTGTATTTCACAGAGACAGCAGTCTGTGATGGCCTGGAAATGTTGAAAACTGGTCCTTCTCTGCAGATACTCACTGGCCCAAGGGATGTGAAGCACCAAGAAAAAAAACCCCCCCTCAGGACTTCCCTGGCGGTCTGGTGGTTAGGCTTCCGCACTTCAACTGCAGGGGGTCCGGGTTCAATCCCTGGTCAGGGAACTAAAATCCCGCAAGCTGACACCCCCGAATAAGAAAGAGAGAGAGAGACAGAAAAAAAGAACCCCCTCCTCGATCCTGGGACAGAGAGTGAAATCCACGTGGCAGCAGGGGCTACACAGGGGTACTGAGCCCAGGACTGCCAACCCCACCAAGACACACAGGTTAGGGTAATCCCTGCCCTGCCCCGACCAGGCATAAGAACGAGGGCGATCAGAGCCAGGCCTGCAGTGGAGAGGTTCACTGGACAGTAAAGAGGATGTGGGTGCCCCCAGCGTCCTGCCACGAGACACGAGGACTTCTGGGAATGGGGCTCTGGAGACCCACTGGGCAGGCTTTGTTGTGACCCCGCGGCCCCCTCCTTTCTCCCATCATGCACGTCAGGTGGAGACTCGAGATCCACAGCACAAGGGAAACGGATGCTGTGGCTTCTTTCGAATATCAGACCACCCCCGCCCCATTCTCTACATGCTCTCCATCCCTGTCCTGACACCCACATGGCCTGTGGGACAGGGAAGGTGTCTTCTCCTCCTCTGCGTTCTCTCTTCCCCGGAATGGTGGTGAGAAGGGCCACGGGAACCTCCTAGAACCTAAACATGCTGTTGGCTTCAACCCAAGATGGAACATAGCGTACGCGTCCCTCTATGTGAAGTTCAAAACCAGGCAAAACTGTGAGCCGCTAGGATCATGGTCACCCTGGGGGTATAGTGACGAGGGGACAGGGGACCTTTGTGGGGGCTGCTCTTGTTGAGGTGCTGGTGAAAGGGAGAGTTCACTTTGCAGAAAAAAAAATTGCACCTTTATAACTTGTCCACTTTCCTCATGTACATTATGCTTCAATAAAACATTGGAAGAGCCTCTCGTTTCCAACCATAATGGCGAAAACAAAATAAAATATCGGGGTAGGGCCTTGCTCGATTCTCTTCCTGCTGTGTGAAAAGCGCCGAGCCGTAGGCCCCCCGAAAAGAACAGTTACCCTGTAAGAGAAGCTGGGATCTGTTTTTTGGGTCACTGTTTTCCCAGGTGGTCGGGGGGGTGGGGGGACGGTTGACTCATTTTCCTTTCTCCCCTCCTGCCCTTGTCCCCTCCATGTGGGGCTGGCCGGGGGCCAAGGGCTGGGCGATTTCGGCTGTTGCCTTGGTAATGCTTAAATATTGGCTTCAGGTTATGATGGTAAAATAAACAAGCAGAAGCCTTGGGGAGCTCTAAGTGGCCCTGCCCGGTGTTCCAGATGCCTGTCAAAGCCCTTGCGAGGACTTGGACTTGGCTCACCAGCAGAGAAGCATGGAGCTCTCTCCTGGGGAACAGAGCACAGGTTAGGCGCCACGTGTGTCCCGGATACTCAGGGACCCTTCACCATACTAGATGCCCGGTCTCGACAGACTGTCCTAAAATCCTTGCTCATGGTCGTGTGGTGATACAGAGGCCGAGAACCCCAATCCAGAGCCTTGGGAAAACTTTCTCTCTGAAGGTGGGGTGGGCACAGAGGAAATTCATGGAGCTAAAATCACTGCTGAAGGTAAGATATACTCACTTTCAGAAGGTGAGGGCCAAGAAAATAAGAGTTGTTTCTAGAGCCCAGAAGCCACCATGCCCTGACTCGGGGGCGGGGTGGGGGTGGGGGACACCTCCAGGACCCAGGAGCAGGTGAGCTGAGATTTGCAGAAGTGGCCGAGAAGATGACAACCCTGGTCCAGGAAGTAGAACAGAACTTCGCCCAAGATAAATTCTCCATTCCAATCCCGGCTCTGTTGCCAAGAAGCTCTTTGACTTGGAGGTGTATAACAGGTCCTTAGCAGCTCTGGGCCTCAGTTTCCCCATCTGTAGGCCATTATTTTTATAGACGGAGGTGAGAGAGAGAGTGGGACTCCAGCCCCGGGAACAGTCCCTGCGAAGCTCATCCCATCACACGCTCCCTGGGCAGCTGTGGCAGACGTGCAGTGCGTATTCCAGGATTTACGATGCGGCTGCCCTCGGGGAAGTGGAAACTGTTCGCCTCGCCCATTCCGAAGCATCCAAATAATAAACCTCCACTGAAGTCCTGGCTCAGGCAGTCTGCTTGTCCTGCTGTGTGTGCAAGGGAGGGAAGAGCACACAAGCTTGGGCAGGGGTGGGGTGCGGACAGCTCCCTCTGGGCAACGTTGAAGCATGAGGGCGGTGCTGGGAGGGGCCCTGAGTGTTTGACACCAGCATTAGGTCACCACTGTCTTGCCCCTGGGGTGTGATATGTCAGCAGGCAGCCACTGGCGCGCATGCCATGATTCGAGGGGCGGGCATTCCTCGCCCTGGGCCAGGGCTGCCCTTCCCGGCCCTCTCCTTGGTGCTGTCCCCTCGCGGCTCCCTGCCCAGGCTCCAGCCTCTGGAAGCCAGGAGGGAATGGAGTGAGGCAGTGCACCGGCAGGGCCGGGCCCGGACACACTGGGCATGCTCCTTTTGACTGGTTGGTCCTCTCCAGAGCCACGGGCTGCTCCCTGAAAATTTATTGAGCTCTCTGCTGTTCCGTCTACACAGTGATTGAGCCCTTTCTGTATGCTGTGTGTCAGATGCTCTAGGTGTCGACTGTCCTTTGAGGCAGTGTTTTTGTTTCCTAGGGTGCCCACTACAAATGACCATAAACAGGGTGGTTTAAAACAACAGAAATTCTTTCTCTCACAGTTCAGGAGGCCGGAGGCTGGAAATCCAAGCGTTGGCAGCCCATGCTCCCTCTGAAGGCTGCTGGGGAGAATCCTCTCTGGCTTCCTTCAGCTCTGGGGGCTCCAGGCCTTCCTGGGTTATGGCCACATCACTCCCCTCTCTGCCTTGTCTTCACATGGCCTTTTCCACTCTGTGTGTATCTCCGTGTGTCCTCCTCTCCTTTTCTTTCTTTCTTTTTTTTAATTAATTAATTAATTAATTATATTTTTGGGCTGCGTTGGGTCTTCGTTGCTGCGCACGGGCTTTCTCTAGTTGCGGCCAGCGGGGGCTACTCTTCGTTGCGGTGTGCGGCCTTCTCACGGCGGTGGCTTCTCTTGTTGCAGAGCATGCGCTATAGGGTGAACGGGCTTCAGTAGTTGCGGCACACAGGCTCAGTAGTTGTGGCACACGGGCTTAGTTGTTCCATGGCCTGTGGGATCTTCCCAGACCAGGGCTCAAACCCGTGTCCCCTGCATTGGCAGGCGGATTCTTAACCACTGCACCACCAGGGAAGTCCCCTCCTCTCCTTTTCTTACAAGGACACCAGTCATCAGACTTAGGGTCCACCCTAAATCCAGGCTGATGTCATCTGGGGGGTCCTTAACTAATGACATAGGCAAGGACCCTGGTTCCAAATAAGGTCATATTCGGAGGGCCTGGATGGACGTGAATTTTGAGAGCCCACTTTTTATTTTTTTTATTTTTTTACTTTTTGCCTACACCTTGCGGCTTGTGGAATATTAGTTCCCCCACGAGGGATCGAACCCGGGCCCCCAGCAATGAGAACACGGAGTCCTAACCACTGGACCACCAGGGAATTCCTGAGGGACCCCTTTTTAGAGATGAGGAAACCGGGGACCAGTGAAGCAAGGTGGTTGGTCCGGAGTCCCCCAGCTGGAAGGTGACAGAGCGGAGTCAGGATTCAAACTCAGGCCCCATGACCCCAGGACCCACTGTAATATTTCTGCCGGAGCCCAGCATCTGCAAGAATTCCTACCCTGCACGTCCAGGCAGGAGGTAAAGCAAGTAGGAAATCCTCAGCTTTCGGGAGCAAAACATAGTCCCATCCTCCAGTCACTCTCTAACTTCAGCTGGTGAACAAATCCCCGAACGGAGTTTGTAAAATCCCTCTCAGAGGTTCTGACCCAGTCAGCTGGATCTGCATTGTAAACAGGACCCTAAACCCCAGATGACCAGGTACAGGTGATGCAGGCGGGTCCAAAACCGTGACCTGAGAATCCCCGAAGCATCACTGAGATCAGACCCTGGGGTTAAGATCAGCCCGTCACAGCTCAAGGCAGGAGCAGGGAGCACAGCTCAGCCAGAGCGACCGCTGCCCGTGTCTGTGCCAGATGAGCCCAGAGGGCCAGGCCTGCCAGGGACCAGAGGGCCTCATCCCACCACAGCCAGCTGGTGCCGAGCAACCCAAGGAGGAGTGTTTGGATTCAAACTCCCATCCCTGAAGGAGCTAATGCAAGCTCATTCTGGGAGAGCCCCAAGGCAGCTCTGGGCTCTGCCCAAACCCCAGCATGGAGGATTTGGAAAGGCCCAGAGAATGAGCCAAAACCCTCTTTCCCCTTTACAATTCCAGCGCCAATAGCTTTTCCCCAAGACCAGCCCTTTCATAGTGGCGTCATCTGTGCATCCTCAGTGCCAAGCGATGATGGAAATCGGCATTCCAAGTCTTCCCGGCCAATTGGAGCTGCAGCCTCGTACCCTACGGAGTATAGCTCCTGTCCACCACCCAAAGCGGGGAGGAAAACAGGTACAGCTGGTGAACAAGACGTCCTTGGCATCTCACTAGAGCCCTCTGTACCAGGTCTCATGAAAAGACATGAGCTCAGCTTTTGGACCAACCACCCAGGTCTCCAGGGCCACTGCAGTGGGCAGTGGCTCTGCCAGTGGCCACACCCAGAATCACCTCTGGCTTAAAATTCACTGCAAGTCCCAAACCCTCTGAGGTTTAAGAAGGGAAAGAACAGGGGAAAAAGGAAAGAAAGGAGTCGCACCATCCAGGTGGCCCTGTGAAATAAGGAAGCATTCCAGGATGCCTGGAGAGTAGACATCCACTGTGTTTGGGGTTCGTTTGTTTGTTTCTAACAAACATTTTTTTAATTGAGGTAAAATTAGTATATAACATTATGTTACAGATGTACAACAGGGTAATTCGAAATTTGTGTACACTACAAAATAATAGACCACAATAAGTCTAGTTACCATTATTACCATACAATCACGTCCCTTTGCCGATTTCACCCACCCCTCCCCCTTCCCCTCTGGTAACCTTTTATTTTGTATTAAGACATGGACATCTATGTTCCTTTTGTTCTTTTTTTTCTTTTTTTTTTTTTTTTTTGCGATACGAGGGCCTCTCACTGTCGTGGCCTCTCCCATTGCGGAGCACAGGCTCCAGACATGCAGGCTCAGCGGCCATGGCTCACGGGCTCAGCCGCTCTGTGGCATGTGGGATCTTCCCGGACCAGGGCACGAACCCGTGTCCCCTGCATCGACAGGCGGACTCTCAACCACTGCGCCACCAGGGAAGCCCCCCTTTTTTTCTTTAACTTCCTTTTTTTTTTTTTTTTTGGGCTGTGCAGTGAAAGCACCGAGTCATAACCACTGGACCACCGGGGAATTCCCAACATGGACCATCTAAAAGCAATGATGCTGGTGTGTCCAAACCAGGTTTCTTCCTCTTCCCCATTGCAATTTATCTTTTCATAATTTTCTTATTCCTCTTAGCACATTCAGGGTATAACATATTATCTTCTAGGTCTGGGGATGGGAAAGTGCAGGCAGGTAACATAAAGAGAGAGATCATCCCCCAGGGAGTGTCAGGCACCCAGGCCTGACCTGCACGGAACTGCAGGCGAACCCAACCTTCTGTGTCTGCCAAGAGCGGTCTGCCAGGGACCACACACCACTGGACAGCTGAGGCTTGCGGCAGAAAGGACTCAACAGAGGTGGGAAGGGGCTGTGAATTCATAGCCTTAGGCTGAACGTTCTTGGAGCAATTCTTGACCATGCTGCCAACATGGCTTCCTGAGCTGAAGTTATCACTCCAACCACAGTAGTCCTTTCCTGCTCTCCCTCATCCTACTTTTCCGAACACTTGTTCTATTGGTCACCATCTCGCGTTTCCTTGAACGTGACTGCAGTCTGGACTCCTGTGATGATTGAGGAATATACTGATCCTTTTCGGGATAAGCATGTTTCTGGAGTCTCAGATAAACCCCTATTTTCTGGCCAGCAGTACAGTTCCATAAGGTGTCCCAACTCACTTTATTAATTGGAGGCATCATGGTCGGCAAGGGATAAACTGGTTTACTACAACTAGATTTGGGGCAAGGCTTGAACCCTTCGCTTGTTTCAGGAGGATGAGCTTGATCATTTGTATTCAGTGGTTCCACACTGACTTCTTTTTTTATATTTTTGTTTATTTATTTATTTCGACTGTGCCGGGTCTTAGTTGCGGCACACGGGATCTTCGTCGTGGCCCGAGGGATCATTTAGCTGCGGCATGCAGACTTCTTAGTTGCGGCACGCGGACTTCTTCTTAGTTGCGGCGTGCGTGCGGGATCTAGTTCCCTGACCAGGGATCGAACCCGGTCCCCCTGCATTGGGAGCGCGGAGTCTTACCCACTGGGCCACCAGGGAGGTCCCTCCACGTTGACTTGTGAAGTTGAAGAAACACCTGGTTCCCTTTGACGGTCTTCAACAATTCCCTCATTAACTGGAACCAATGTAAGAGTCACATTTTCTTCATCTAATGTCTCTCCAAAGAAATTCTTCTCGTAATTTGGGTATGCCATTTTTCTGGGGTTTTTAAGCAATTTTTTATTGAGGTGGGATTCACATAACATAAAATGAACCACTATAAAGTGAACAACTCAGTGGCATTTAGTACATTCACAGTGCTGTGCAAACACCACCTCTATTTGGTTCCAAAACATTTTTATCACATCAAAAGGAAACCCCCTGCCCATTAAACCACCGTCACTCCCGTTACCCCTCCCCCCAGCCCCTGGCAACCACCAATCTGCCTTTTGTCTCTGGATTTACCTGTTCTGGACGTTTCATATAAATGGAGTCATACAATATGAAACTAGACGTCTGTTGTTCGTAGCTGCCCAGTGCTCCATTTCCCCCTCTTCTGATCGCAGCGACCATATTTCACTTTGGGGAAGCCACCCCACAGCTCCCCTAAGTCCACTTGGCTGCCCACCTGCTGCGTGCAGGGGCGGGCGCATAACTCAAACCTGGCAAATCAGTCAGCGTGATTGGTTCAGGGATGGGCTTGTGACTCAATCTCCCCCAATGAGAGCAGCCACAGGACTTCTGGAGCAAGCGGCTTCTCTGCTTGGCTCACTGAATCAGCAGAATGGGAGACTGAGGTTGCTGGCAGCCACCTTTGTCACCACGGAAGGAGTGCCCACCTGGGAAAGAAACGCATCTGAAGGAAAGCAGAGACAAAGCACTGAATCCGTGCAAAGGACTCGTGTGTCCGAAGCAAAGAAAGCCAAACTGAGGGTGGGGGTTTGCAACAAAGCAAGGGTTTTGTTGCAGGGTGCCAAGCAAGGGAATGGGAGACAAGTCTCAGATCCACTCCAACTTGGTCTCGGAGTTAGGGATTTCTAAAGGGGAAGAACAAAGGAGCTGGGGTTAATCACCTGTGGTCTATGTGTCTTTGAACCTGTGGTCTGTGGCCCGGGGGCATCTGTGTCAACATAATCTGTACAGGTCATCTTGACCTGGAAGGTATCCCAGAACATCACAGAAACGGTGATGCTTATTGGAAAGCTGTGGCTCAAGGCCCATGACCTTCGCTACTCCTTATTAATTAGGCAAACATGTGATCAAACAGGTATGGCCTAGGACAGAGAGGAATAAGGAGACCAAGAACAGAAACCTGGGTATTATTTTAATTATAAATTATTCATTATAATAACTAATAAGTTTTAATTATAATTATAGATTTTAAAATTTTTAATTTTAATTATAAATTATTTTAATTATAAATTAGTCGGTTTCAGCGGGAGGCTGGTTCTTGTCCACATTGTCTGAGCACCTGGATCCAACTCTGCCTGAAGGTAGCACTATCCTCAAAACATTTCACTTCTGAAAGTCGATCACATCCTGTTGTGATCAAGCTGATTGGAACTGGGTTTCTGTAATATGCAACTAAAAGAGACCCAAACAATACATGTGGCATTTCACTCACCTGCCTTTTCATACTCCCATCCTTTATGAAATAAAATACAACTCCTTAGCAAGGAACATACAGTCTTCCTGATGCAGCCCTGTTTCCTTCTTCCTTCATCCCATGTAACACCCTCTCCTCGTTTATTATGCCAGCCACACAGTTCATACACACACACACACACACACACACACACACTTACACACACAAAAAATGCTTTTCCTGCCTTAGGGTCTCTGCTCTTTCTGTCTCCTCTGTCCAGAATGCTCTCATCACCCCCACCCAACTCCCAAACACTTACTCATCCCTTATCACTTGATTCAGGCATTACCTCCTCCAAAAAGTCTTCCCTGACTCAGTGCCCCACCTCTCCTCCAGCAGAAAGGCGTGTCCCCCGGGCTCCACACCGCCCTGACTGTGGTTCAGTCACAGATCTTGCCCACACGTTGTTGTTCATTATCTGCCCAAGTCTGGTCTCCACCCACACCCCGCCCCACCCTCCCCCCCACCCCCCAAACAGGGATCCTCCGGGGCCAAGTGTGTGCCTGGCTCTGCTGACAGTACACTGCTTGGGCCACAGTGAGGCTGAACTGCTTTATTTTTTTTTCCTTTATTTTTTTGGCTGCATTGGGTCTTAGTTGCGGCATGTGGGGTCTTCGCTGAGGCCTGCGGGATCTTTCCATGCAGTGGTGTGGGCTCTTCGTTGCCCCGAGGCATGTAGGATCTTAGTTTCCCGACCAGGGATCCAACCCGCATCCCCTGCATTGGAAGGCGGATTCTTTACTACTGGACCATCAGGGAAGTCCCCGAACTGCTTTAAAAGAAAGCTTATTTCCCAAGTTTTTCCCAAAGATTTAAATTTATACAGCAGCCTTCACCCAGGCAAGCATCAGCTCTGCTCTGTCCCGTGCTTAAGGATGCAATGTCTGAATAGAGACACAGACATAGAAACCAATGTATGGATACCAAGGGGGAAGGGAGCGCGAGGTGGGAGGAGTTGGGGGATTGGGATTGACACTATACACTATTAATGCTATGTATAAAATAGAGAACTGGTGGGAACATACCGTATAACACAGGGAACTCTACTTAATGCACTGTGATGTCCTAAACGGGAGGGAAGCCCAAAAGGGAGGGTCTATATGTATATGTGTGGCTGATTCATTTTGCTGTGCAGTAGACGCTAACACAACATTGTAAAGCAACTGTACTGCAATAAAAATTAATTAATAAAAAAATAAAAATTCAGATTCTGAAAATCAAAAAAAAAAAAAAGGATGCAGCGTCTAATATTTCAGTGATTGGTCTTTGTTTTGGCTGAGGTTGGACTCTGGAGCCCTTCCCTCTCTGGAGCCACACCACCCCCGCCCATGGTTGGGGGAAGGCGAGAATGCGGAGAGATGGGACCCGCTCACAGGGAGGCCTCTGACTCCTACTGTTGAGGCCCGGGAGCACGGAGATCTCTCCCCCAGCCTGGGATGATCCAGATCAGGCCCTTCGATGCCACCCAAAGCCTGTCTAAGGCTTTTCGTAGCGGCCACAATCATGTCTTTAAATGTGAGAGCCCGGAGGCTGTCAGAGGGAGTCACCTGTCGTCCCCCCTTCCTCACCGATGACTGATCTGCAGACCGGCCAAGGCAATCATGTCCGGCCTCTGTCTGCCTCGGGCTAGCTGGCTCCATGCACTTAAATGCAATGGCTGAGCCTCCGTGAGCAGAGAGGGGCGTCGGGAGGTGACAGTGGCAGGGTGGGGCTAGGAGCCTGCCAGGCACGCCTTTCCTTGTTTCTGGGTGTCCCAGAAGGGACCCCCCCTCTGGATGCCGCTTAAGGTGTGAGCAGGTGGGGTGGGGCTGAGCTGGGTGCCGGGGACGTTGGGAACTGGCTATCCTGAGTCAAAGGATGAAGATGCACGGGTGCCTTTGCCTCAATAATAGGCAACTTCGGCTGGTTCCCAGTGGTTTCCTTCCCCTACCAGTCCCTCCAGTTACTTGTCAGGGAGTAAAAGTTGCCTCTCTGGGGCTTCCCTGGTGGCGCAGTGTTGAGAGTCTGCCTGCCAATGCAGGGGACACGGGTTCGAGCCCTGATCTGGGAGGATCCCACATGCCGCAGAGCAGCTATAGGCCCGTGAGCCACAACTACTGAGCCTGCGCGTCTGGAGCCTGTGCTCCGCAACAAGAGAGGCCGCGATAGTGAGAGGCCCGCGCACCGCGATGAAGAGGGGCCCCCACTTGCCACAACTAGAGAATGCCCTCGCACAGAAACGAAGACCCAACACAGCCATAAATAAATAAATAAATTTAAAATGCACAGTATTCCAAACTGTATAAAAATAAAATTATAAAAAAAAAAATAAAAGGAGGGCTGTATATTTGTAGAAATGACATTTAAAAAAAAAAATGTTGCCTCTCTGGACACTTCGTGCCTCCTGCAACTGCTGGTCTAACTTCCCTGGACCAACTGCACACCGGGGCCCTAGAATTCTAATGACCCGGCCCATACTAGGACTCACTCAGGGAGAATGGGTCCCACTGTTCTGGCAGGTATTGGGGAACCCACTCTTGGCTTCTCTCCTGGGGTCAGCAGGTCAGAACCGGGCGCACCGGAAGCCTCATCCTCTGAGAAGCCAAGCCACTCACCAGATAGCTGCCTGCATTTGAAGCACCTGCATGGCCCTTGTACTCCTCTCCAGGGTCACTCAGTGACCCTACAAGCTCCCGACCAGACCCAGCTGCCCCAGCGGACGAGCACGGGACCCAGCTGCCCCGGGAGTCAAAGGTTGCTTCTTAAGGATTCATTTTTCCAGGAACAGTCTATTCATGTGGGAGAAGAGGGATGTTTCATTCACTTATTCATTTATTAAACCTTCATCCAGAGCCACTATGAACCAGACGCTGTGCTAGGTAGTGTGTGGGGTGCAGAGATTTAAGGCAGTGCCCACCCTGGACCCAATAACAATAATATGAGTTAAAAATAGCTGAGTGCCCAGGAAATCCCTGGCAGTCCAGTGGTTAGGACTCTACAATTTCACTGCCAAGGGCCCGGGTTCAATCTCTGGTAGGGGAACTAAGATCCCGCAAGACGTGCAGCATGCCAAAAACAAAACATATTTGCTAAGTGCCGGAAAAGCACAGTGACAGAGCGCTCTGGGACCTGGGAGAGAACGAGAGAGCCGGGGTCCCTCCGAGGCTCTCGCCCTCCCTGATTTAGTTTATGTGACAAGAACTTACAGAGCCTTTGGTGCCAGGCGTTGTTCTAAGGACAAACACTAAGCCATTTCATTCTCGTAAGAGCTTTGTGGGGTCGGTATTATTATAACCATATTTTATGGAAGCTGGGGGGCACAGGGCACAGAGAGGTTGAGTTGCCCAAAGTCACACGGCTGCTAAGTGGCAGAGTGCTGTTTGTACCCCAGCAGTCTAGCTGTGGTCCTGCTCTTAGCCAGCCCACCAGGATCTAAATGACTCTGAGGTCAGAGGTCAGCCGAGCCGAGGGCTCCACGCAGGGCTGTAGGGCTCTCAGGCTGGAGAGTTCTGTCTCTGTCCACCAGCAATCAGGGGTGGACTCCAGGAGCCACATGGGTCCGTGCAGTGCAGAGCAGGAGGTGGCCTCCCACCCCTCAGAACAAGGTTTTACACCCCCATTCAACTTGAATGAACCGTTTGTTTTTGAAGGGAAAGCAACACAATGAAACCTGACACTGGGTAAAGGGCCTCTCCTTCTACCAGTGAGGGCGGATGGGCTCTGAGAGGGAGCTCCAGGACCCATGCGGTCCCTTCTGCCTGGACCTCTGACCACCACGTGAATGCCAGCCAGAGAGAACATTCCGAGGCCCCGGCGGCCTCATCACCTCTCCCAGGGGTTTGGGAGGGAGCCTCAGAGGGCGGCCCGGCTAGGAGCTTGCAGCCTCCCTCGTGAGAGCTGACTCTCTCCTGGGAAAATGGACGGGTGAAATTCTAGAAGCAGGAGTGGATCATGTTCCAAATGGTCTCTGCTCTCAGAAAGGGGCACCTTTTGGATTGGGACAGCCTCACCCGGATGGAAACTCCACCAGGGCCCGGCTTCTGTCTTCTTCACCATGTCTGTCATCCCAAAGCCCCACAATCGTCCTGTAAAAGACAAGACAACCAGCTGTTTAAGTCCACAGGTCCCACCACCCGGTTGAGACCATCACTCTGCCACAGCTGCTTTGCCTTGTTCAGTACATAAGGATGGGCTTGGCTTGTCCCAGTAAAACTTTCTTTATGGACACTGACATTTGAACGTCATATTATTTTCACATGTCATGAAATAACGTTCTTCTTTTGCTTTTTATCCCTCCTAAGTGTTTAAAAAGGTGAAAACCACCATTAGTCTTCAGGTTGTACAAAAACAGGTTGTAGATGGATTTGGCCAACGACACCTGACATGGTGGCTGCACAACCCTTGGGATCAAACCCAAGCACAAGGCTTCTCACACTCCACCAGTTAGGGCCCCCTGGACCCTCCATGGACCCCACGTAACATCTGCGGTTCTCAGTTCACACCTCTCTTGTGGGTTCTTCTGGATCATTCTTCCTCCCTTTCCTACGCTTGATTGTTTTTGTTTGTTTGTTTGTTTTTTGCGGTACGCGGGCCTCTCACTGCTGTGGCCTCTCCCGTTGCGGAGCACAGGCTCCGGACGCACAGGCTCAGTGGCCATGGCTCACGGGCCCAGCCGCTCCACGGCGTGTGGGATCTTCCCGAACCGGGGCACAAACCCGTGTCCCCTGCATCGGCAGGCGGACTCTCAACCACTGCGCCACCAGGGAAGCCCCGCTTGATTGTTTTTAAGGCCCAGTTCAAGCATACCACTTCTGGGAAGCCTCTCTCAATACACAGTCAGGTTTAGATGCCCTTCTCTTTATCGCTTGAGCCGCAAAACTGGGCCCCGGTGGGGTTGATGCCAAGTCTGAGGACAGTGGTTTGCTCGCTGGCCTCAGGCATCAGCCTGGAAGCTCCTAAGTGCAGAGCCTGGGCTTTCCATCCCCATCCCAGGGCCTCCACGGGGCTTGGAACATGGTAGGTGCTCAATAAAGTCTTGTAGGAAAAATTCAGCCTTCCTCTTCCCGCTCCCCTTCTCCTTCCCCCCTCCCCCTCCCCCTCCTCTCCTAGTCCCTAAGGTTGTTGGTCCCCAGGGCCCAGGCCTGGGCTCTTCTTTTCTCCATTCACCCTCACACCTTCTGTGAGCTCACCCCACGTCGGGGCTTTAAGGTCATCAGCTTCCCACTCATATCTCCAGGTGGATATGGGGCAGGCATCTCGAGGTTTCCATGCCCCACACCTGCTCCTCTCACAGACTTCCCCATCTCAGGTGCCATGCCCCCAAATCCTGGGGTCGCCCCTGAGCCCTCTCTTCCTCTCACAGCCCCTGTCTAATCCATCAGAAAATCCTATTGGCCAGACTCTCAAAATACATTCACCACCTTCACTGCTCCTGCTGGCCCCAGCCACTGGCCTCTCACCTGATGGAGGCCGAAGCCTCTTAACTGGTCTCCTCTCTCCCTGGTCTCTGCTTGACCCCCCTTCACACAGCAGCCAGAGGGACCCTGTGACAGCACAAGCTCTCAGGCAAGTCACGCCTCTGCTCAGAGCCCTCCCGTGGCGCCCATCTCCATGGACGAGTACATGATCTTAAGAGGGGTCTGTCTGCCAGGCACCACTGAAGCGCCTCACTCATTGTCCCTCAGGAGAGCCCTGAGGTAGGGCCTGAGAAACAAAGGCCCAGGGAGGTTAAGTAGCTTGCCCAAGGCCACACAGCTATAGCCATGATAGAACTCAAATTCCTGACACTGGCCTTCCTGATCACACTCTCTGAGGTCAGCTGCTCCACCAGAAAGGGAGCACCTTTGTCCCAGGTACCCTAGTCCCCTCCTTCTTTCTTTCTTGTAAATATTATTTTTCAATAAGTACTACATGTATATGGCCTCGAATTTAAAATGTATACAAGGGGGGACTTCCCTGACGGTCCAGTGGTTAGGACTCAGCCCTTTCACTGCTGGGGCCCGGGTTCAATCCCTGGTCGGGGAACTAAGATCCCGCAAGCCATGTGGCGTGGCCAAAAAATAATAAATATATTTTTTTAAAAATTTTAATGTACACAAGGGAAATACAGTAAATCTCTCTCCAACCCCTGTCCACCCACAGCCACCCACTTCTCCTCCCAGAGGCAACCTTCTGGAGTTCAGCGAAGCACCGCCCTCGTAGGTGTCACGGGCATGGGGTCATGCGCCGTGGTCTCCGCGTTACACGTGCAAGGTCTGGGAGCGCTGGCTGCCTCTGATCAAGTCACTTGCTCTGTGCGGGCCTCAATTTCCTCACCAGCGAATCGGGGGACCAGAGGAGATGATGCGAATACTTCTGCCGCTCCGAAGGTCAGCTTCAAGTAGTAACAGTGATAAAGGAGGTAATAGGCATGCAAGTGCCTTGTCAGCCGGAAACGTTGAGGCATCATGACCCCGTGGGCAGAGGAGCCACAGAAATCAGAGACTGGCCTGGGAGCGACCAGCCCAGTGTGTGCTCGGCTCAGACCTGAGGCCAGAAGGGCATTGCTTGCTTACCCCGGGATTCCAACAGCATCCCCTTCATCTGGTCCTCCATCCATCCTTCGCTCCCTGTGTGGATAAAGATGCTCTCCAGCCGGCTCACGCATCTGCTTCTCTTTGCTAAGCTCTCTTCTAAGCCTGTGTTCACAGGCCAGAGCCCCGTCCACCGCCCTGAAGACCTGGGCTGCAAACCCACACGGCATTTCCAAACTTGTGAAAGAGACAAGGGGCCTGGAGATGAAACATCTGAGTTGGGGAGGAGGTGGCCACTTCCAACAGAGCAGCTTCTAAGACTTTGATCTCGTCAAATGTTAGCTGTATCGAGCCCTGGAGCATGTCTATGGCCCTTGGGATCCTATTATCCTCCTAAACAGGCTCTTTGCCCAGAAATCATCTTGATCCACAACCTATCACTTTCTTTTCATAATATCACACCCTTACTCCTACTTACATCCTCCCAGACTTTCCCAACCTCTCCTTCCATCTGGGACCCTTCACATCTGCCAGATGAGGCCGTGTCTCCCCAAAATCTGTGCTACGGCCAAGCTGTCGTTTCATCTTTGCTCATAATCAGGCCCTCCAGCCTCTTCATCACTTTTATTGCCTCTTCTCCTCAAAATTCCCTCCAGGGTCGCCAGTGCACTCTCCATGTGAAGACCCAAAAGAAAATTCTCCCAGTGAGAAACATCCTCTTATCTCCAAGGTGCTATTTTTGTGCAAGGACTTCTCTTCAGCCTGACTGCAGACACGATTTTGGCTGGATCGAGCGTATTTGCGATACTCGTGGTATCACATGCTCTATCTGAGCGTGGGTTTTCTCCCCACTCCCAGCCTGCTTTCCTGCTCTCCCTGGATCCTCTTTATCAAGCTGTAAGAGGAAACTACTTTGTGTTATGATCTGTTTCTGCCTAAAGCACATTCAACCTGAGGAACAAAGCCGTGGGGCTCAGCAGGTAATCCTGGAGCCCTGGGCCCGCGCCAGCCACCTCTGCTGGTCGTTCCTGCATCCCAGGGCCCCTGCAAATGTCCGTGGAGCATCTTCCATGTGGCAGGTAACGCCGGAGGGCTTGGCCACATTATCTTATTTCCTCTGAAGCAACAATCCTAGGGGCTTTCCATTATAGGGAGTGGACACTAGGGTTGGACGGGTTAAGTAACAAACTTGGCCATACAGTCGGGAAGCAGCCGGACTGGAATTTGAACCCAAGGCCTCACCTTTCCTGTGGAACCCGTAATGCCTCAATGGCTGTGGCCGATCAGCCGGGACACCATGGAGCTGGTACTTCTGGTAAAGAGGGACTTTTTCGGGCTTCCCTGGTGGCGCAGTGGTTGAGGCTCCACCTGCCGATGCAGGGGACATGGGTTCGTGCCCCGGTCCAGGAAGATCCCACATGCCACGGAGCGGCTGGGCCCGTGAGCCACGACCGCTGAGCCTGCGAGTCCGGAGCCTGTGCTCCGCAACGGGAGAGGCCACGGCAGTGAGAGGCCCGCGTACCACCAAAAAAAAAAAAAAAAAAGAAAAAAAGAGGGACTTGTTCTCCAGACACTGCTCTACCTCCAACAGTAAACAGCCAATGCGCTTCTGGTCTCTGATCCAAGCTGAGCAAAAGATACTCCAATGACTGCACTCGTGCATCTACTTCCCCAAGAACTGCGTCACACCGTCGGTCCTTAATGAGATGAGAATGCAGGAAAACTCCAGATTCGGGGCCCAGAACTTTCCTGTACTTGAGCACTTGGTGTTTGGTTCTTCTAGGTAGGCCTTAACATTTACCCCTTTAATATTAAATACATGAAACAAACTTGGACACGAATGTTCATAGCAGCACTATTCACAAAAGGTGGAAACCACCCACGTGTCCGTAGACAGACGACTGAATGAACACAGGGTGGCACAGCCGTGCAATGGAATGTCGCTCGGCCATAAAAAGGAATGAAACGCTGGCACACGCCACAGCCCGTGTGAACCTTGTAAACGTGCTCCGTGAAAGAAATCAGACCCAAAGGGCCACATATTCTATGATTCCATTTTATTTATGTCCAGAGGGAATTCCCTGGGGATCCAGTGGTTAGGACTCTGGGGTTCCATGGCAGGGGCCACAGGTTCAATCCTTGGTCGGGGAACTAAGATCCCGCAAGCCACGCGGCGTGGGCAAAAAAAATTTTTTTTAAGTTCTTTTCTTCATTAAAAAAAAGAAAAGAAAAGAAATGTCCAGAATAGGTAAAGACAGAAGGCAGACAAGTGATTTCCAGGGGCTGGAGGGAAGAAGGAACCGGAAGTGGCTGCTTAATGGGTGGGGGGCTCCTTTTGGGGTGATGATAAAGGTCAGGAACTAAATAATGGTCATGGTTGCACAACACGGTGAATGTATCTAATGCCACTGAAGTATACACTTTAAAGTGATTAAAATGGTAAACTTCATGTTATGTGTGTTTTACCACAATAAACGAAAATTAAATGGGGCTCCAGGCTGCCATTGCAGACCCCTCTTGGCGGACACAACAGCTCTACCATCCTTCACTGGGTAAAGTGGCTGGAAGGGAACCTGATATGATCTCGTACTGCCCATTTGCCCATTCTGCCCTGCAAGATACGATGGAGGCCCAGGCGTTTTCCTTACAGCAACGAAGCGGAGTTAGCCTCAGGGGGTCTTGTCATTTGTAGACAGTATGATGGCCGAGATCTGCTTCAAAATAATACAGGATGGGGATATGTGGAGGAGTGAGTGGAGATGTAGGCAAAACAGGACTGGCCACGAGTTGACCATTGCAGGTGCTGGCTGACAGGTACGTAGAGATGCATTATAATATTCCGTCCACTTTTGTATATGCTCACCATTTTTCATAATATGAAAATGGCACTTTTTAAGCTTTGGCAGAAATTTTTGAAAATATAGGAAAGTTTACGGACTGCAGCAGTCATCTAGAATACCACCACCTGGAGACCATCCCTGGTGGTGTCTTTGTTCCATCCTCTCCGGGTCTTTTCCACACGCACGTGCAAGTCATGCTCTAAGTTCTATGCTTTATCACTTTGGAAGCTTATCATCAGTGGTACCTGGCTTTGGCTACTAAGTCCGTGGCATGCTGTGCTCAAAGTGATACCTGTAAGTGCTATGAAAAGCAGAGCAAGGAAAGGATTTTGGAAGTGCTCGGGGTGGAAGGATGGGGTGGGCTGCCTTTTTAAACAGAGTGGTCAGGGTGGGCCTCCTGGAGAAGGTGGCTTTTCTCAGGACTTGAGGCGAGACAGCTGGCCATGGGTTCATTTGGGGGTGTTCCCAGCAGAGAGGTCAGCCAGAGCAAACACCCCAAGGCCAGCAAGTGCCTGGTCAATTGGAGGCACCATGAGAAGGGAGGGAGCAGGGACTAGGCCATGAGGTCAAAGAGATGAGGAGGGTGTATTTGTTTTCTGACGCTGCTGAAGCAAATCATCACAAACTTAGTGGCTTTTAACACATCAGTTTATCTTCCTGTGGTGTCCTGAGGTCAGAAGTCCAAAACAAGTCCTGTGGGGCTAAAATCAAAGTGTGGGGAGGGTTGGTTCCCGCCGGAGGCTCCAGGGCAGTCTGTTCCTGCAGCTTCCAGCTTCCAGAGGCCGCCCGCATTCCCTGTCTCATGGCCCCTCCACTTCTGCCTCTGTGGTCACAGAGGCTTCTCCTCTTCTGGGGTCAAATCTCCCTCTGCTTGCCTCTTATAAGGACACTTGAAACCATACTTAGGGCCCACCCAGATAATCGAGGATGATCTCCTCCTCTCAAGATCCTTCACTTGATCACATCATCAATAGACCCTCTTCCCAGGTAAGGTGACATATTCACCGGTCCCAGGGGTTAGGACATGGCCATCTTTTGGGGCGCTGTTATTCGGCCCACACAAGGGGTCTGATCAAAGAGGGTCCTGTGAACCTTGTACAAACTTCAGCTTTTTCTCTGAGTGAAATGGGGGCCGCAGGAGGTTTTGAGCAGAAACATGATCCGATTTATGGTTAAAAGGATCAATGTGGCTGCTGTGTTCAGAAGATTCTAGAAGGGCAAAAGGGAGACTCCATAGGGGGTTATTACAGTAATCGGGCGAGGGGAGGTGGCGAGAACAGTCAAATCCGGAACATCTTCTCATGTCACGTAGAACTGAAAGGATTTCCTGACAGGTTGGATGTTGAGTGTGAGAGAAAGAGCCAGGGATGACCCCGATGTCTTTGGCCTGGGCAACTGGCAGGATGGAGTGCAGGTCACAGGGGTCAGGAGCCGGTTGGGGTGGGGAGGGCAGAAGTGGATTTACAGAAGTTAGGTTTGAGCTTCCTGTTGGGCAACTCGGCAAGATGGAGAGGGAGGTGGATGGGGCAGTCTGGAGTCAGGGGACAGTTCGGGCTGGACTGATGGCTGGGAGGCACCTGGGGGTGACCAGAAGAGCAGGGGTCCAAGGGCTGGTTGTAGGGCACACCAGCATTGCCAGCTGGCAGAGGAGGAGGGACCAGCAGGGGGAACTGAGAAGCAGCCACCAGAGAAGCAGGAGAAAACCAGAAGAGCATCACCCGTGACCCAAGAGCCATTTCAGGGGAACGGTGAGGGCAAGAGCAGCCCAGAGCCTGAGACTGGGAACGTTCCAGATCTCGCTCTGCACCCCAGTTCTAGAAGGAGACCTCAGATCTTCTGCCCACTTGGGTGAAAGACGGCCCCTCAGGTTCAGTCTTTTTTTTCTCTCACCATTTTAACCATTCTAAAGTGTGTAATTCACTGGTTTTGAGCCTATTCACAATGTTGCACAACCGTCACCACCATCTGACTCCAGAACATTTTCATCACCCCAAAAAGAAACCCCACCCCCAATGGCAGTCACTTCTAATCCCCCTCCCCGCAACCCAGGCAACCACTAATCTACTTTCTGTCTCTATGAGTTTGCTTATTCAGGTCATTTCCTATCAGTGGAATCATACAATACGTGGCCTTTTGTGTCTGGCTTCTTTCACTGAGCATCATGTTTTCAGGGTTCACTCATGGATCAGCACTTCATTGCTTTTTATGGCTGAATAGTATTCAGTACGGCTATACTACATTGTATATTGTTGATAGACATTTGGGTTGTCTCCACTTTTTGGCTATTGTGCATAATGCTTCTATGAACATCTGTGTACAAGTTCTTTGTACAGACCTATGTTTTCAATTCTCTTGGGTGTAAACCTAGTCTTGGAATTGCTGGGTCTTGTGGTGACTTTAAGTTTTTGAGGAACTACCAGCTCATTTTCCACAGGGGCTGCGCCATTGTACAATCCCCCAACCATGTATGAGGGCAGTCAGAGTCTTTTTGAACTGTAACTGCTCATCACCCTGCTCTAATTCTTTGTGTGTGCACACATGTGTGTATGGGGTGGGTGTGATCCAGTGGACCCCAACCTCTTTAGACTCTAATTTTAGAGAAGCCAGTTTTATCGATCAGTCTAGAGAGTATCATGGCAACCTGCAGCTTCCGTGTTCTGGACCAAGCTCGCTGAGGGAGGGGCAGGAGGCCCCTGGGGTGTCCCGTGATGCTCTCATTTCCAGGGTGAGAGAGAAAAAAGCCTCCTCGTTCATCAAAACCACAAGGGGATGTCCAGCGTAGAGAAATCTACAGACGGAAAGTAGATTGATGGTGACTTAGGGCTGGGGACAGGGGATGGGAAGATAGTCGGGGGATAACTAAACCATATATGGTTTCCTTTTAAAGTGATTTAAAAAAGAACTAACACTGTAGGAGGTGATAGTTTCACATATCTTTGAATATACTAAAAAAGACTGCATTGTACACTTTAAGTGGGCGATCCGTATGATATGTAAATTATATCCCCCAAAACAATTGTGTAAAAAAAACCCACAAGGGAGACTGGAGAAACTCTGGGACAGAAGCCAACAAAATAAAGTTCTCTGAAGGAAGCAGCAGTAAAGCCCAGTTTTCATCTACAAGTTTTCAGCAACATTCCTGCACTCTCGGTCCTCGCCTTGCCTTCATGCACATCTCTTAGGTTTGTGCCCAAACTTTCCCCCACGGAGGAGTCAAGTCTCAGCACATCTCACAGGAGGTGGAGAAAAGAGCCAGGAGGACCTGTCCAGCCCCTCTGCTCTGGGTCAATTCACGTGGTCTCAGCCGCCCCCTGGTGGACACTGGGGACTGAGCCTTAGAAAGGGGCATACGGAGGGAGCTGGCGGCTGGACCAGTCTGAATAGCCTGGCATACTCTTCCCAACCCACAGGGGTACCTCTTGGTGTCTGGGTCCCTTTGCACCCAAAGAAGGTCAGTTCTAGCCCCTGTGTGACCCTTTTTAAAAAATTTAAATCCTTTTTATTATGGGCGTTTATTATAGAGAATTGCAAACATTTTTAAAGTAAAGAAATAGTCTAATGAACCCCTACGTAGCCACAACTCTGCTTCAACAATTACCAACGTGTGGCCAGTCCCATCCTCATTTTGTCTTGACCTCCGTCCACTCCCTCCAACTGTATTATTTTAAACCAAATCCCAGAGAGCATAATATTCCATCTGTAAATATTTCTGAATGCATGAAAGATAGACTCTTTTTAATCTCATCACAATACTATCACACCTAAAAAACAAATCTTCAACATAATTAAATTACTAGTGTCATATTATCAACAGTCTCCTCAATGCCAAAAATATTCGTGTTTTTTTTTTTAAACAGACTGAATCAGGATCCACTAAGTTTGGTTGGTCTGACATTTAAATTTCTTTTAGATAAAAAGGTTATAGGCTCCCTGTTCATCTTGCATCTTATTTGTTGAAGAAAACTGCTCTTCTATTTTTTCCAGCTTTATTGAGGCATAATTGACAAAAAATTATATACGTTAAATGTACAACAAAAAGATTTGATATACGTATACGTTGTGAAATGATTACCATAATCAAGCTAATTAACACACCCATCACTTCACGTAGTTATGTGGGGGGGGGTGAGTGGTGGTGGTGAGAAATACAAGGATCTCTGAGATCCTGAGTCCAGGTCTGGGCAGGTGAGGCCCCCGCTCGGTTCCCAGGCTGGCCCCAGTCTACACAGGGAGCCCTGGACCCCTCTCTCTTAGCTGCCCCTCTTCCCTGAGCTCGGAGGCGCTCCTCTGTTCTCCTTCCAGAACAGTCTGCCATCCTCCAGCCCTGGTGGCCCCGTCACACAGCCTGTTTGCTGGCAGCACTCTGATATCCAAGGCAACATCAGTGATTTTAAATATTGTGACCGATTCAGATGTCACTTTGGGCCAACTTTGCCCTTTGAAATTTAGATAAACATGGCTCAGATGTCCTGATTTCACAACCGGCTCAGGTCCAGACTAAAACCCCAAATGGACACATGACACACAGTGTTCTCCCCTCCTCCCCTGTGGTTCCCACTCTGCTCTCCCAGCAGTGGCGGCGGTTGGGGGACCTCCATTCAGCTTCTGGTCAGCAGACCTGTGCCCCTTGCCAGTTTCCTCCAGAATCCAATCACACTTAGGATGTCCTGGGATGGGTAGCTTTACTAAGATACTAATGGCCAGGTGTGTGGGGCTCCAGGGCTCCCTCCTCAGAGAGCTCGAGGGTGGCTCTTTAGCTGGGCTAGAGCTGAGGGCACATTGACATGAAAGTTGCCACCAGTCAACTGAGGACAGCACCAGAAAATAATCCAGAAAGATGTTATTAATAAATACTTTTCCGGGACTTCCCTGGTGGCACAGTGGTTAAGAATCCGCCTGCTGATGCAGGGGACACATGTTCGAGCCCTGGTCCGGGAAGATCCCACATGCCGCGGAGCAACTAAGCCCATGCGCCACAACTACTGAGCCTGTGCTCTAGAGCTCACAAGCCACAACTACTGAAGCCTACGCACCTAGAGCCCGTGCTCCGCAACAAGAGAAGCCCCCACTCACCGCAACTAGAGAAAGCCCGCGCGCAGCAACAAAGACCCAATACAGTCAAAAATAAATAAATTTAATTAAAAAAATAATAGCATTTAAAATTTATTTATTTTTTTATCTATTTTTTTACACCTTTATTGGAGTATAATTGCTTTACAATGGTGTGTTAGTTTCTGCTTTATAACAAAGTGAATCAGTTATACATATACATATGTTCCCATATCTCTTTCCTCTTGCGTCTCCCTGCCTCCCACCCTCCTTATCCCACCCCTCTAGGCGATCACAAAGCACCGAACTGATCTTCCTGTGCTGTGCGGCTGCTTCCCACTAGCTATCTATTTTACGCTTGGTAGTGTATATATGTCCATGCCACTCCCTCACTTTGTCACAGCTTACCCTTCCCCCTCCCCATATCCTCAAGTCCATTCTCTAGTAGGTCTGTGTCTTTATTCCCGTTTTACCCCTAGGTTCTTCATGACATTTAAAAAAAATTTTTTTTAATAAATGTTTAAATAAATAAATAAATACTTTTCCTTACAAACACGTTACTAATAGGGTTTTTTAAAGTGGAATCTAGAATTTTCCCCTAATGACCGATCAATTACTTCACCAGTACATTATCATTTTCTCTTAATTTCTTCCTTTCATGAGTTAACCAGTAGTCCCATCAATCTGGGAATTTGAAACACGTACTTTGCCAATTTTTTTATCCTTATTTGTGGTTGCTGGAGAAGATGGGAGTGGGTAAATCCCCTCCAAGTGCTGGCACTCAGCGTCCCTCAAAAACCAGGTGGCAGGGCCCTTCTCTGGACTTCCTGCCCCTTGAGGGAGGGTCCCAAGGGAGGACCTGTCTGTGTACCCAGCCCTAGCAGTCCGCCTTAGTGGGGTGGGCTGTCCAGGGCTGGTGTGGGCTTTCCAGGGGGGAAGGGGTTGTCTCCTTCCACCTCTGCGGATGTGTCCTGGGAGAGCCCAAAGGGCATGGGGTAGGCGGAGATAGAGGACCAGGGGCAGGGTCTCCATCCCAGGTAGATTTTGGTTATGGGTGTGTGAAAGGGTTTAGAGCAGAATCCTGCAAGCATCCACCAGTCCTGTCCTGGGGATGGCGACCCCAGGACCCGAGAAGAGGAAGCTGGGAGAACTCAGCATGGCCACCTTTGGGGACCTTGATTAGCACGTCATAAACCGCTGGCAAAGCAAGCTGCAGGCAGCTGCAGGGGCGAGTGTGGCCAAGAGACGGCCAGAGCGGCCGCTCCCGATGCGGCCACCAGGCGGCGCAGCGGTGCCAGCAGGAGCTCGGGGAATTGACAATTCCCTCCCGCCAACAAGGCCCTCCCGCCACTGCTGTCCAACTGTCAACCCCGGGTCATCCACCCGTGTCACCTCGGTAATCTTCACCGACGCCCACGGGAGGTGCGATCGCCATGTTACAGACAGCCACAGACTTGGCAAGTTTCCCCGCTGAAAAGCGGTGAAGCAGGACTGGAGCCCAGAAGCAGTCTGCCCACAGGTGGGAAACCACCCAGCCCTTGTTTTTTATTTTTGCTGCTGCTGCTGCTGTTGTCGGCTGCGCGGCATGTGGGATCTTAGTTCCCAGACCAGGGATCGAACCCACGCCCCCTGCAGTAGACGCGTGGAGTGTCTGGACCACTGGACCGCCAGGGAAGTCCCCACCCAGCCCCTGTTTTATGGTCACCGTTGGCACCTCAAGTGTCCCCTCCAAGGCTGATGAGGCCTGGGGAGATGAGGATGACCCGGGCAGGCATGGATGTGGGACAACGGCGGTCCTTCGCCTCTCTGGACAGCCTCTCCTGGGGGCCCTTCTCCTGTGAGCCCCAGCTTTCCTTCCACTCCCAGCTCAGGGGCTGATGACCAGGGTGAGGGGTTTTTTGGCTCAGTGAACTTTTTTTTTTTTTTTTTTTTTTTTTTGCGGTACGCGGGTCTCTCACTGCTGTGGCCTCTCCCGTTGCGGAGCGCAGGCTCAGCGGCCATGGCTCACGGGCCCAGCCGCTCCGTGGCATGTGGGATCTTCCCGGACCGGGGCATGAACCCGTGTCCCCTGCATCGGCAGGTGGACTCTCAACCACTGCGCCACCAGGGAAGCCCAGTGAATAATTTTTTAATGGACTTTATATTTTAGAACAGGTTTAGGGTCACAGCAAAATTGAGGGGAACGTTCAGAGATTTCCCATTTACCCCCTGCCCCCTCATACTCACAGCCTCCTCCACTACCACCATCCACCACCAAGTGGTACTGTGGCTACAGTCAATGAACCTACGTTGACACGTCATCACCCAAACAAAGTTCATACCTGACTGTGCGGTTCATTCTTGGTGGTGTACATTCTATGGGTTTTGAGGAATGTATAAGCACAGGTATCCATCATTGGAGTGTCATACAGAGCAGTTTGATGGCCTAAAAATCCTCTGGGCTCCTCCTATTAATCCCTCTCTCTCCCCATCCCCTGGCAACCACTGATCCTTTACCATCTCCACAGTTTTGCCTTTATCCACAATGTCATATATGTAGTTGGAATCATAAAGTATGTAGCCTTTTCAGATTGGCTTCTGTCACTTGCTAACATACATTTAAGTTTCCCATAGTCTTGGGACTTCCCTGGTGGCACAGGGGTTAAGAATCCGCCTGCCAATGCAGGGGACACAGGTTAAATCCCTGGTCGGGGAAGATCCCCCGCGCCGCAGAGCAACTAAGCCCATGCACCACAACTGCTGAGCCTGCGCTCTAGAGCCCGCGAGCCACAACTACTGAAGCCCACGTGCCTAGAGCCCATGCTCCGCAACAGGAGAAGCCACCGCAGTGAGAAGCCCCGCACACCGCAACGAAGAGTAGCCCCCGCTCTCCACAACTAGAGAAAGCCCGCGTGCAGCAACAAAGACCCAACACAGCCAAAAATAAATTTTTAAAAATACATTTAAAAAAAGTATGATGTTAGCTGTAGTTTTTTTGTAGATTTTTTTATGAAGTTGAAGAAGTTCCCCTCTTCCTAGTTTGCGGAGAGTTTTAGCCATGAATGAGTGTTGGATTTTGTCAAATGCTTTTTCTGCATCTATTGATATGATCATGTGATTTTTCTTCTTTACGCTGTTGATGTGATAGATTACATTCACTGATATTTGAATGTAGAATCAGCCTTACATACCTGGCATAAGTCCCACTCGGTCATGGTGTTGAGAGAATAGCGTTATGCGCTAGCCCTGTGACAGGTTATGCATCTCAAGTGCTTCCACACCCGCGCACCCCAACCAAGTCGACGAGTGAGATTGCAACGCTCACCCTGACTCATGCCTCTGATTTGGAGAACTCCCTCCTTCCCTCAGTTTCCAACTTTTTAGAGCAAGTAGACATGGCCAGGAGCCCGCAATCCTGACACTTTCCTCCTCTCTCCTCTGCTATCTCGGGGCTCTGCCCACTTGAACTGGAAGCCACCCCAAACCTTAGGCGACAGGTCAGGGGCCTAGCAGGTCCGGATCGCCCTCCTGTTGACTCTACATCCCCTACATGGTGAAACACAGGCTCCGTGGCCGAGCCCCTAGGCCCGCACAATGTCCCCAGCTGGTCTTTTCAGCCTTGCTTCCTCTTACCTCACCACTCCAGTTCCCGGCCCCTTAAACTCTGGCTACAACAGACAATAAATCAACGGGCGGTGCATTCATCCTGTACTTAATTACCAAGAGCCCCTTTACGCCAGGCCCTAAGCTTGGTTCTGCAATACAAGGCGACCTAGACCCAGTCCGGGCTCTCAGGAGCCTTCAGTGCTGTGGGAAAGGGATGTGAGTAAACCAACCCCTGTAACACAGTTGGGGAGTCAGTGCCAGAACAAGGGTGACACAGGGGTCTTTGGAAGCTCTGCAGTCTCCAGCCTCTCTGTTCCTTCTCTTCTACTCACCTTTTTAAATGTTCTTCCTGGGGAATTCCCTGGCGGTCCAGTGGTTAAGGACTCGGCGCTTTCACTGCTGTAGCTGGGTTCAGTCCCTGTTGGGGAACTAAAATCCCACGAGCCACAACCAAAACAAAAAGTTCTTCCTGGATTCTTGGTGCAGCAAACTCCTATTCATCCTGCAAAACTCAGCTCAAATGTTTTCTATTTCATGAATCGTTTCTTGGTTGTCCTTTCTGCTCAGGCAGACTTAATTGCCCCTTGGTCTTTGCTTTTATAGCATTTGATGCATGCTCCAAGGCCCACCTTTGGTTCACGCTACACTGGATATTCCTGACCCCAAGTACAACTCCCTAGGAGAGTGTAATGCTGGTCCCTATGTGGCCACCATGTCCCACCAGGCAGCCTGGGCTTCTGCTTTCAGCTCCAACTGCATCCCCCCAATTCTCCCTCTGGTGCCAGCATGAGACCTTCCCCAGTCCCCCTCCTTTCTGCTGCAAGCACTTTAATCTCCAGCCTTCTCCCAAGACTAGAGAAGCATCATTTAAAGCATCCTTGAAAGCGCTCAGTGGCACTGGGCATTGGGAGCCCGGACAGGGCCACCCTGTACGGTCGGGCGGGATGTGCACATCGCACATCAAAGGGGGTACCATTCACATCACGGGCACGCTGGACATCATAGATATGTGTGTTTAGTGCACCAGTTTCTTGACAATCAAGGGTCTTGAGGAAGAGATACCTTTTACGAATTTTCACAGGGCAATGGCCCTGGGCCTGAGGTAGCCGAGGCTGGAGGAAGCCAGCTGCCTCGGGTGCTGAACAACACTGAGGACGCTGGGCCCAGGGAAGTCGAGGGAAGGAGGGGGAGGGGAGAGCATGGCTCCAGATGCAGCCTCAGCCCTGGGCTTCCCCCTGTTCTGGACTTTGTGCTCCTGGTGGCTCCCACTGGGCCAGGTACGAGTGACTACTGATTAATGGAGGCCTCCAGGCAGCTGTGTGTGGCTTTTACCATGAGCTGTGGGCGTGTAAACTTTTCAAAGTCAAGTGTGGGTGAAGAGGCATCTAGCATGGAGATCGAGAACAAGGCTGTGGGTGTGGTGAGCAACGGGTTCAGCCCCAGCTGTACGTGACCTTGGACCAGTCATCTCATTTCTCAGCCTCCACATCTGTGGGTTTGGGGCAGCGAGGCTATCCACCCACCCCACGGGCCTTTTGCGGAGTAGAAATAGGACTTTGCATGTAAATCGCTTAGCACATAAACCTGGATATGGGTGACCATCAAAGAATAAAACAGCAGTGGGATGGAGGCCCAGCAAGAGGCACTGGGCTCTGGGACCTTTAGGAGACCACAAACCTGTTTTAATTACTTTACAAAATCGGAAGAAAAAAAGTGAATATATTAGTAATGAACGTATAGTGGCAAATCCAGCCTGAATTATGTTTGTCTTTATACCAATGCACTTATAAAATATATCTTAAAACAATTTTAATGAAGGAAGGGACCCAGGAAAGCAGAAATTCTCAGGGCCCGTGGAAGTCACAGCACAGCCCTGAGCCCTACAGTGTGCGAACGTTCTGGACACCCGTTCTTCGGGGATGTCAGTCCACTTTGCAAATAACAACGAAGCTCTGAAAAGGACACACATCTTCCAGGCAGATGCTCTTGGGGCCCCCCCACCATGCCCACAGCCCCACTGTTGTCCTGGGGGAGAGTGGAAGACAAACCACACATCTGGACCTTCGAGGCCTTGACAATGGATGACAGAAAGTATTGATCCAGTGATTTGATTCTGGGTTTCCCTGGCGATGGTCAGGTTCAGATTCTCATTGGAGAAAGAGAAACAGGAAAACACTTGGCACCAGAGACTCAAACAAACCGCTCTGATCCAGGAGGGCTGGCGGCAGCCAGAGCTTATAAATAACTGTGGCGTGGCCCCAGCCCTGGAGCCAGCACATACAGGCCGTCCCGCCTGGGCCTCGGCTGGCACCCGTGGCATCAGCGAGCTGTTATTTGCTGCTAGAGAAGGAGGGAGTGGCAGAAGGCGGCTCGGGTGACTTTCATGGGTGCACTTGCTCTGGTCCCACAAGTAGACAGGCTCCCAGCCAGCCAGCGTGGGAAAGGTCACGGGGCTAATGTTACTTGCCTTTTGAACGAGTGTCCCTCAGAGCCCCGCAGCCTGGGACCCAAACGTGTTTATTATGAAATGTGTTTTTTATTTTTTAACATCTTTATTGGGGTATAATTGCTTTACAATGGTGTGTTAGTTTCTGCTTTATAACAAAGTGAATCAGTTATACATATACATATGTTCCCATATCTCTTCCTTCTTGCATCTCCCTCCCTCCCAACCTCCCTATCCCACCCCTCCAGGAGGTCACAAAGCACCGAGCTGATCTCCCTGTGCTATGCGGCTGCTTCCCACTAGCTATCTACCTTACGTTTGGTAGTGTATATGTGTCCATGCCTCTCTCTCGCCCTGTCACAGCTCACCCTTCCCCCTCCCCATATCCTCAAGTCCGTTCTCCAGTAGGTTTCTGTCTTTATTCCTGTCTTACCCCTACGTTCTTCATGACATTTTTTTTCTTAAATTCCATATATATGTGTTAGCATACGGTATTTGTCTTTTTCCTTCTGACTTACTTCACTCTGTATGACAGACTCTAGGTCTATCCATCTCATTACAAATAGCTCAATTTCGTTTCTCTTTATTCTGAGTAATATTCCATTGTATATATGTGCCGCATCTTCTTTATCCGTTCATCCGATGATGGGCACTTAGGTTCTCTCCATCTCCGGGCTATTGTAAATAGAGCTGCAATGAACATTTTGGTACATGACTCTTTTTGAATGTGTTTTAACAACCGTGCTGCTTTCTTCCAGGGCGAAAGGATGCGAGAGGAGGGGTGCACGTGGGCAGACTCCTAAGAGCCATCAGGCTTAGAAGCTGTGGCTGTGTGCAGGGACGAGGGGTCACCACCCTCGGGGGGTCTCAGTGAGCCCAGTGTCCCGTGGGCACTGTCCCTTCTCACGGGGCCTGGCTGTGCCCTGCCAAGCTGTCAACATCTTGCCATCACTCCCGCTTACACACACCAAAAGGAAGCAACAGGCCAACCTGCCTGTCACCATCCAGCTTAGACTCAGTGTCTCCCTGTACAAAGAGAGGATGCTCTCTGGGGCCACTTCCGGGTCTGACCTCTGGTTCCCAGCCTGACTAAGCATCCCTCTCCTGACTAGGGTACTTTAGGGGTGGGAAGAGCTGCCGAGAAGAGGACCTTCTGGGCAGGGCAATAGATGACCCCCAGGACCACTTCCAAGGCCTGGCCACTGAGGTTTGGGTTTAACCCTTTAATCCTCCCCAGCCCCCCACCCCACGCCCCTCAGGTTCCTGCAGTGCTAGCTGGTGCTGGAATGGAAGATCTCAGGGAGAGGCCAGGCCAGAGGCTCTCTGAATTAGATTCCCAGTGCTCTTTTGAGTATTAGGGAGCCAAGGGCAAGAGCCCTGGGGGAGCTGACCGCAGAGCAGGTCCCTGCGTGGCCACAGCCCGATCACAGCCTCCCACCGCATCTCCCTCCCACGTGCGCAAAGCGGACGACTAGTGTCCACCGCGCAGGTTATTCCAGGGATTAGGTGGTGCAAGTAGGTTAAGGCTTAGCCTACATAGTCCCTGACACATGGCGAATGCTGCTTTATTTTAATATACCTTACAGATGAAGCACAGAGACTCAGGACTGTATTCATTTCCTGGGGCGGTCATAACAAATTTCTACCAACTGGGTGGTGGAAAACAACAGAAATGTACTCTCTCACAGTTCCAGAGGCAGCGTCTGAAATCAAGGTGTCGGCAGGACCTGGCTCCCTCCAAAGCTCTAGGGGACGAAACTTCCTGGCCTCTAACAGCTTCCAGTGGTTCCAGGCCTCCCTTGCCTTGTGGCTGCCCCACCCCAGTCTCTGCCTCTCTTCCTCACGACCTTCTCCTCCTACTGTCTTCTGTGAGAATACCAGTTATTAGATTTAGGGCCAATGACAGATAATCCAGGATGATCTCAAGTAGAGATTTTTAATTACATCTGCAAAGATCTTTTTTTTCCAGATAAGGTCACGTCCACAGGTTCTGGGTGGACCTATTTTTTGGGGAGGGGAGGGCACCATTCAACCCACCACGGGGCCTAACACCCCACGTGAGTTCATGGTGAAAGGGAAGATAAGCCAGCTCCTTCAATGCCCGCTGGTGGTGGACGGGGAGAACCGGGCACCAGGAAACACGGAGCGTCCAGATTCCCCACCGACGTGCTGAGAGGTTACAAGCAAGGCCAACAGGTCTGCAGGTAGAGCTGGAAATGGAGGGAGAGCGAATTCTTCGTAATTGCTCTGAAAAGCCACCTGGCCTCCCCCTGCTTCCCCCGTGACAAGTCACTCTCATTGAGAACAGATGCGTGTGACTCTGTACACGTGACACTCCCTCTCAGATTAGCTTCTGGAACTGATTTCTTTGGCTTCTTTGCTGTTTCCTAACCCTGCTGCTGTAATCACATTTGATCTGGCAACAGAAAGTGGTCCCTGCCCTGAGACAGGGCCACAGTCCTGCAGACGGGGCTAAAATTCTGTCACTTGCAAAACTGTCCCCCATTCCAATCCCAATTCACGTCTTAGAGCAGAGGGAGGCGAGGGTCCAAAGGTGAAACGACCGTGACTATTTTCTTTGTGCACGACCTTCTCCACCTCTGGGACCCACAGCCTAAGAGGATTCACAGGTGTGCATGGCCAGCTCCTGTGTAAGGACAGATCTGGGCACCTTTGAATAAGCCTCCTTGGCAGGTCCTGAGTCAGCCTGAAGCCGAAGTTGGCGCTGTCATGAAAGTAACCCTGAGTCAGCCTGAGAATTCACCATGAGTGTGACTAATCTCAGTGGATTATCACCTTAAAGCAATCGATAAGGGTATGGTTTTGTTTGTTTTGTTTTGTAACAGCTTCATTAAACTGTAGTTCACATAGCATACAATTCACCCATGTAAAGTGTACAACTCAATGGTTTTTAGTATAGTCACAGACTTGTGCAATCATCACCACAATCAATTTTAGAACGTGTTCATCACCCCTTACCCCTTAGCCATCACCCCCTAATTCTCCCTCCCCTCAGCCAGTGACAACCACTAGTCTTTTCTTTCTGGCTATAGATTTGCCTGTTCTGGACATTTCATATAAATGGAATCATATAATACGTGGCCTTTTGTGTCTGGTTTCTTTCCCATAGCTTAATGTTTTCAAGATCCATTCATGCTGTAGTCTGTATCAGCACTTCATTCCTTTTTACGCTGAGTAACATTCCATTGCGTGGATGGACCACATTTCGTTTATCCATTCATCAGTTGATGGACATCTAGATTTTTATGCTGTTTGGCTATTATGAATATGCTGCTATGAATATTCATGTATGCAAGTTTTTAAAATGTTGCTTTCCTTTTGAAATCACCAGCCAGAAGATGTACGGATGCCCTTAAGAGAGCCACATGCACTGTCTAGCCTGCAGCACTAAGAAAGCGTGGGTTATAAATCCTTCAATGGCTTGACACAGAGGTGGATGTGACTTAAGCATCAAGGACCCTAGCAATGGTCCTCTTGTGGTCAAATATTTGCAAAAGTGAGATATTTAACTGCAATTAGTTCAACATTGCTTCTTTCCACTCAGACTTTCCCTCCAACTCTCCGGCCCTCCTGTCAGGGGACATTACAGTGGCTGTAAACCACGTTTGGGGATCTGGTCGGGGAAGATGAGTTGGGTTTGGTGGAGAATATTTATACAGCTTATGGTCAAGTCGGTACATGTGAAGTTATTGTAGAAAAGTCTTCCGGAAATGCCTCCACTGCTCCCACGTCTCCCACAGCGACAGCGGTGCGAGGTCAGAGAGCCTGCAGCCAAATGTGGGGAAAAGAGCACTAGGAAACTGCCTGCTGGGCAGCTGGTTAATTTTTTTTTTTTAATATTTATTCTTTTTTTTTTTTTGGCTGCGTCGGGTCTTAGATGCAGCGTGCGGGCTCTTCATTGCAGCGCGAGGGCTTGTCTCTAGTTGTGGCGCGCGGGCTTAGTTGCCCCGCGGCATGTGGCATCTTAGTTCCCCGACCAGGGATCAAACCCGCGTCCCCTGCATTGGAAGGCGGATTCTTCACCACTGGACCACCAGGGAAGTCCTGCTGGTTAATTTTTTAATGCTGGGAATTCCCTGGCAGACCAGTGGTTAGGATGTAAAAATGTAAAAACCAGGGCTTTCCCTGATGGTCCAGTGGTTCGGACTCCATGTTCCCAGTGCAGGGGGCACGGGTTCAATCCCTGGTCGGAGAACTAAGATCCCGCATGCCGCGTAGCCAAATAAATAAATGATTTTTAAATAAAATTAAAAAAATTTTTTTTTCTGGATTGATTTTTTTTTTTTTTGTCTGTTCCCCACTTTGTGATGATTTCTTCTTGCCTCATGGAGGGCAGCAGAGATAGAGGTTGGTTTGGGTCCTGCTGTGCTAGAGGCACCTGTGAGAACATCTGAGCGGGAGGTCCAGTGGAGATCCGGAGGAGCTGATGTTCAAACAAGTTCGGGCGGGAGGGGTCCACGTGGAAGCTTATTAGCACCCAGAGAGGGAATGAGTCACCAAGGAGAGACACCGCAGAGTGAGAAGGATGGGCCCAGGCTTCCAGCCCCAGGAGGTGACCACAGAGGAGATGCAGGGCCCTCTGGGTTTAGCAACAAGGAAGCCATTGGGGACCTTGGCAGGAGCAGTTTCAGTGGCGAAGAGAAAAGTCAGGCTGAGGGCAAATACAGAGTTTGGCTGTGAAAGGGAGATGACAGGTGATGCTGTAGTGGGAGATACCCAAGGTGATCGGAGAGAAGGGTTTTCAAAGATGCTAAATGCTGGTGGGCAGGAGCCCATGGAGAAAATCGAGTTCAGTTAAAATGCAGAAGATGGAAAAAAGAACAAAATAATGCCATTTGCAGCAACATGGCTGGACCTAGAGATTGTCGTACTGAGTGAAGTAAGTCAGACAGAGACATATATCATATGATATCACTTATATGTAGATTCTAAAAAAGGGGTACAAATGAACTTATCTACAAAACAGAAGTAGAGTTACAGATGTAGAAAACAAAGTTATGGTTACCAGGGGGTAAGGGAGGGAGGAATAAACTGGGAGATTGGGACTGACATATACACACTACTATATATGAAATAGATAACTAATAAGGACCTACTGTAGAGCACAGGGAACTCTACTCAATACTCTGTAATGACCTATATGGGAAAAGAATCTAAAAGTGAGTGGAGATATATATATATATATATCTGATTCACTTTGCTGTATACCTGAAACTAACACAACATTGTAAATCAACTATACTCCAATAAAAAATTTTTTTAAAAAGAAAATGAGCTATAAAGCCATGAAAAGACAATAACATAAAATAAATAAATAAAATGCAGAAGATGGAGATGGAAAACTGATCAGTGCTTGCCAAGGGTAGGAAGGAGGGCTGAATAGGTGAAGCACAGGGGATTTGTGGGGGGGTGTGAAACCGTTTTGTATGATACTGTGATGGTGGATGTGTGACATTGCCCATTGTCAAGCCCCCAGCACAGAGTACCTTAATGGAGGCAAATTTTTAAAAACTCAGTTAGGAGGTTGAGGGATGCCAGCACGGAATGCAGACTGTGAGAAGAGAATCTAACTGCGTTAGAAAAGTGACATAACCTCCCTGAAGGAGGTGGGGGAGAAGAGGTGCTGATCTAAAGTTACCTAAGCAACTTTGGGAATGAGTGGCAACCATAAGACTTTAGACAGGGTCTTCAGACAAAAGGGGCTGCATGTAGCACTGTGCTCTTGCTGATAGAGTCGTTTCTCATGGTAAACAGGCTAACAATCGTGAACCTCACGGATAAATAAACAAGTAAAGGGATGACGGGTGGTGGGAGCCTGGTCTCCCTGTCAGAGAGGGAAGTTACAGATAAGCCAGGGGGAGGCTAGAATGAACCACGTGGTACTGGTTTAGGGCTGGAGACATCAGTAGGGACTCATGTTTAGCTTATATAAATATAGATGCGTAAACACAGAAATCCTAAGTACGTGTCTATACACAGATTTCTTATATTTACACATACATTTCCAGTTTTGTCCCTTGAGAGGGCTGGAAGCAACGACACCCACGTAGCAAGGAGCACACACAGCACCCAGACCTGGATTCCTAAGCCCGTTCCTCAGTAACAGACACCAGGGCTCCTTGGAGAAGTGGCTGATTCTAGCCGGGGGGAGGAGCCTGGAGCATCTTGTAAAGCCAGGAAGGAAGTGCTCCCAAAACAAAGTGATGGGGCTACGTCAAAGGAACACAAAGCCAACAAAAGAGCCCCCAGTGGCAAACGTTGGAACAATTTGAACAAAAAATAATGTATTTGATAACAACTCGAAGAATAAAATAAATATCTGTGAGTCTACACTGATACAAATAAATGATTGAATAAGCAAATACATGGGGGAGAGAAATCTCCCGTACAGGAAAATTCTAAATAATTGAAGTAAATATTGACCCTTCAGGGAATGGGATGAATTGGGAGACTGGGATTGACATATATACACTACTATGAATAAAACAGATAACTAATGAGAACCTCCTTAGAGCACAAGGAACTCCACTCAGTGCTCTGTGGTGACCTAAATGGGAAGGAACTCCAGAATAGAGGGGAGATAGGTACACGTATAGCTGATTCACTTTGCTGTACAGCAGAAACTAACACAGCATTGTAAAGCAACTATACTCCAATAAAAATATATATATATCGACCCCCTCAAGGATGTGAAGCATGACTCCCCACCCAGTAAGTAGGGGCTGCACCTAGTGACTTCTTCCAAGGAGCACAGTATGGAAGGAGGACAAGAAAGAACTTCACAGACATCACCTCAGCCAGGTAATCAAGGTGAGCATCCACGGTGGGAGGTATGTTGGCAGCAGACACCCTCGATATGACGTGACGAGAATGGCATTTTGCCTGTGTGGTCTTCCTCCCAAGAGCGCATAAACACCAGTCTAGTCATGAGGAAAAAACAAAAACCACCACACAAACCCAGAATGAGGGGTAGTCTACAGAAACACCTGACCCGCACTTCCCAAAACTATCAAGATTATCAAAGACAAGGAAAGTCTGAGAAACTGTCACAGCCAAGAGCAGCCTAAGGTGACATGACAACGAAATGTCATGTGATGTTCTGGGTGGGATCCTGGAACAGAAGAAGGACATTAGGGAAAAACTAAGGAAATCTGAATAGAGTATGGACTTTAGTTAATAATAATGTATAACTGGGTGGGAGGGCTGTGTATGGGAACACTCTGTATACTTTCCTGTAAATCATAAACGATTCTAAACATAAAAGGTCTATTTGAAAACAAAGCCACAACGTATAAGAGGGGACCGGGATGGAGCTGGAGGGGCTGTGGGAGTTTTGGGCCCCACCCCCTTCCACCTCCCAGGAAGGAGGGGAGAAGGGATGGTGCCGTGTGCATGGATCCCTGGCAGGAAGCCACGGGAGTTCAAGGCAGCAGCCCGTCATCTGTTTTCCCTTTGCAGACAAGCTGGCGTCTTTTAGGGGCCGGGAAGGGGGGTGGGTGGAGTCCGAGCAAAGAGGAGGTTTGCAGAGGCCATTGCTGGGAGAGCACCCAGCGGAGGGCAGAGAGGTTGAATGTGCTGGCGTCATCTACTGAACTATGGGATACGAGCATTTTGCCTCCCTACTCTTGGAAAAGAAAAAAACGCAACAATCTGTGACTCTCTCCCTTTTGCCACCTTAGGACATAGCGACTGGGCTCTGGGGCTGGACACTCAGAATTCTCTGCTCTGGGACAAAGTTCAGAGGTTTTTTAGTCTCCAAAAAGAGCTGGATTGTCTGCAGCCGGGGGCTGAGGGAGTGGCAGGCAGGGAAAGGGCAGACTGAGGGCCGGCCTGCGTCCTTGGGGGCCCAAGTGGAACAGCCACTGGAGGGTGTGGGGACCAGGTGGGACTGGGTCTCCCAGCTTCATCCAGAGGAGGGCAGCTAGGACGGAGGGCAGAGCAGCAGCGACCAATGAGGCCAGAAGTTCCGAGGGTCCTGCCCCAACGTCTCAATGGCCTGAGAGGACCCTCAGCATCTCCGAAGGTGGGAAAGCGGGACGGCGGAGCTGCAGTAAAGCCTGATAATGAATTTCCCTTCCGTGCTGCATGACCCAGCCGCAGAGCAGATACACTTTGATTTAAAGAAAATTAAGTGTCCGGGGACTTCCCCGCTGGTCCAGTGGTTAAGAATCCGCCTTCCAATGCAGGGGACGTGGGTTCGATCCCTGGTCAGGGAACTAAGACCCCACATGCCGTTAGGCAACGAAGCCCACACATCTCAACTATTGAGCCCAAGCGCTCTAGAGCCCACGCGCCACAACTAGAGAGAAGCCCGCACCACAAATAGAGAAGCCCACACGTCTGCAACAAAAAGCCTGTGCGCCACAGCAAAAGGTCCTGCGTGCCAAAACTAAGACCCGACGCAGCCAAATAAAATAAATTAATTTTTTAAAAAAAGAATAAGTATGGCATGCTGCCATTAAAAAAACAGAAGAGGGCTTCCCTGGTGGCGCAGCGGTTGGGAGTCCGCCTGCCGATGCAGGGGACACGGGTTCGTGCCCCGGTCCGGGAAGATCCCACGTGCCGCGGAGCGGCTGGGCCCGTGAGCCATGGCCACTGAGCCTGCGCATCCGGAGCTTGTGCTCCGCAACGGGAGAGACCACAACAGTGAGAGGCCCGCGTACGGCAAAACAAACAAACAAAAAAAAAAAAAAAAAAAGAAGAAGAAAATAAAGTGTCATGGAGTCAACTGTGTCCCCCCAAATTCATATATTGAAGTTATTGTCGAACCCAAATCCATGCGCCTGACTAACAGTGGGACCAAACAAGCCAAAATGTCAGAGAGTTTGAAGCAAAGAAAGGTTTATTTGCAGGGCACCAAGGAGAAGGGGCAGTTCATGATTAAAAGACTCAAACTCTCTAATGGCTTATAGGCAAGGGTTTTTAAAGACAGAGTTAGGGGGTAGGTTACCTGATCAGCTCATGCACCTTCTTCTGACTGGTTGGTGGTGAGGTAATAGGGAGATGTTTCCAGAATCGCAATCATCAAGCTCTGGGTCCAGCCAGTCTGGGGTCTAGTGCTTGCGGTTAGCATGCCGTCGTCATCCTCCACTAGGTGGGAGTCTTAGTTTCTGCAGAACAACTCAAAGGTATGCATCAGACTGTTATCTCTGTCTCTTCAGGAGGAACTAAGAGTCCTGTTGTAACTGTATTGTTATTATCATTAACTGCTGGATCTGCTCTTTGAAACTCCGGGCGGGGAAGCCTGGGAGACTAAAGTCTTTTTTCTACAAAAAAGAAACGGGACACGGACGGGCTTTTGTACCCAATAGGACCCCGGAGGGTCCTGCTTACTTTCAATCCCCATTTTCTTAGATACTCCTCAATTCTGAGGGTAACAGGGGACAGGATGAGAAAGAGAATAAAGCTCTGGAAAAAGAGGTTAATCATAAACTTGGCAGGAGAACTCGGTTTGAGATGGACTCAGTTTCAGAAGTCCTAACTCCTAGGACCTCCGAATGTGACTGTATCTGCAGTCAGGGCCTTTAAAGATGTGATTAAGATTGAGTGAGGTCATACGGATGGGCTTTCATCCAATGGGACTGGTGTCTTCCTAAGAAGAGAGGGAGACACCAGGGAGGGAAAGCCAGGTGAGGGAGGACACAGGGAGATGGCGGCTGTCTGCAAGCCAAGGAGAGAGGCCTCAGGAGAAACCAAACCTCCGGCACCTTGATCTTGGACTTCCAGCCTTCAGAACTATGAGAAAATCAATTTCTGTGGTTGAAGCCACCCAATCTGGTATTTTGTTCAGGCAGCCCAAGCAGACTAAGACATTAGGTAACCTGACATTTGAGAAGAGGGAGTGGCATTGACACCCACTTGGATGGGAGGGGTGAATTTCTGAGTAGAGTGGGTGGGCTCCTGGGTGGCTGGCCAGGGGGCAGTCTCCTGATGCCCTGAGTCTCATCATGCTGGCATTAACCCTCATTCTCCAGAAGTGTGTGGGTTTCCAGGGGGCCATGACCACCACGTCCTCTTTCAGGCCTTGACATTGGTGCAACCTGGATCTGGGAATGGTCTCCACATGAGACCGCGTGATATTTTTGCTCACTCACTCCATCCATTCCTTCGTCTGTCCTTCGACATGCAAGGAATGCTCAGTAGCGGGGCGTTTTACCAGGTGCGGCAGCATCATTAACTCCTTTATCGCCAATATCCCAACCCAAGGCTCAGTGAACCTTCTGCAAAGTGCCAAAGAGTAACTTCAGCTTTGCAGCCATCCCATCTATGTCTCTATTCCATGGCTCTGCCTTCGCAGGGAAAGCAGCCACAAGCAATACGTAAATGAATGGGCACGGCTGTGCCCCACCAAAACTTTAAGAACACAGAAATTTAAATTTCTATAGTTTTCACCTGTCACGAAATATGATTCTTCCGGTGCTTCTTTCCCAATCCTTAAAAAATGTAAACACCAGGACTTTCCCTGATGGTCCAGTGGTTCGGACTCCACGTTCCCAGTGCAGGGGGCACGGGTTCAATCCCTGGTCAGGGAACTAAGATCCCGCATGGCATGACCAAAAAATTTATTTATTTCTTAATAAATTTTAAAAAATAGTAAAAATGTAAAAACCATTCTTAGCTTCCGAGACATACAAAAACAGACCTACAGGCTATAGTTTGAGGAACCTTATTCTAATTAAAAAAAAAATTCATCAAGCCAGATGTATAATAAGATGACCCCGAGTGTAACTGATTCATCAGGGTTCCTCTGTTTCAGTCCTTATTGATGGATATGATTCTTGATGTCATATCTGAGCTACAAAAATCAAAGCTAAGATGGGGCTGTTTCTACGATTCACAATCGCCAAGACATGGAAGCAACCTAAATGTCCATCGACAGATGAATGGATCAAGAACGTGTGACCTACAGATACAATGGAAAACTACTCAGCCATAAAAAAGAATGAAATAATGTCACTTGCAGCAACATGGATGCAACTAGAGATTATCACACAAAGTGAAGTAAGTCAGAAAGAGAAAAACAAATACTATATGATATCACTTATATGTGGAATCTAAAATATGACACAAATGAACTTGTCTACAAAACAGAAACAGACTCACAGACATAGAGAACAGACTTGTGGTTGCCAAGGAGGGAGGACGAGGGAGGGATGGATTGGTAGTTTGGGATTAGCAGATGCAAACTATTATACAGAGAATGGATAAACAACAAGGTCCTACTGTATAGCACAGGGAACTATATTCAATATCTTTTGATAAACCATAATGGAAAAGAATACTAAAAACAGAATGTGTGTGTGTATATATATATACATATATACATATAAAAGAATCACTTTGCTGTACAGCAGAAACTAACACAACATTGTAAATCAACCCTATGTCAGTTAAAAAAGAAAAAGATGGCGGGACTTCCCTAGCGGTCCAGTGGTTAGGTCTCCGCGCTTCCACTGCAGGGGACACTGGTCGGGGAAGTAGGGTCCCACATGCTGCACAGCACGGCCAAAAAAAAAAGAAAGTAAGAAAAAAAAAAAAAAGATAGGAGTGTTTCTGCAGGATAGGTACCCCCACCTCCGGCTCCTCCTGGGAAGCTGATTCTGGAATGAAAACATTCACTTAAATTCACTTTCCCAGTTTACCCCTCACTCAAGACCTGTGACTTGTGACCAATCTGCTTCTAAAATTCTGCGGATGGAAATGTGATCCATGACTGTGGGGTCCCCTGTGAGGGCACAGATGGGGCCAAGTCCCTGCACGGTGTCCCTAACAACCAGGGTTGAAGTGCCGGCTCTGCTCCTCTGTTGGAAGACTGGCCTGGCCCTGTGGTTGCCTAAGAAATGCTGGCAACCCCAGGCTTATCCTAGAGCATCAGCTGAGGCCCCCTTATCCTCCCCCAGGGGAAGGTCTTTGGAGAGAGAGGGCAGAGCCAGAGGAAGGAAACATCTCCAAACTCACAGTACAGCAAGTTCCCGGGACCACTGCCAGGACCAGCTGGTCTCCCAGGGATGGACAAACAGAGAAGGAAAGGAAGCAGCACCGAGTTGGCCAGTGTGTGCCCCAAACCAAGAGACACATTTAAAACCTCACTCTATGCGTGAACCACGAGGCCCTACTGGACAGCACAGGGAACTATATTCGATATCCAGTGACAAACCATAATGGAAAAGAACGTGTATGTGTACATGCATAACTGAATCGCTTTGCCGCACAGCAGAAATTAACACAACATTGTAAATCAACCATACTTCAATAAGATAAATTTAAAGAAACAAAACAAACCTCACTCTACACTGAACGGGAGGTGAATCTCACCTCAATTTAAAACAAAGACAAAAACATACATATCCACACTTTAAAGGGAGACCTGGTCTAAAATTCACAGACTCTTTTAAAGAATTAAGTGTTATTATATTCACAGACACAGGGTTACTGAAACTAAGTTGACCAACTTTTCCATAGCAAGGCTCACCCTTGACAAGGGGATGAGAGGGAGGTCTGGGCAGGGCAGTACCTTTCACCACTCTGTTATCTACTCACTTCACGTGTGCTTCCTGGGCTGGCCACCGGCTGGGCAGTAAACGCTAAGGCAGGAAAGACAAATGTAAACAAATGGGACATCTGGCTGAGGTGTCCTAGGGGTGCAGAGGGGAAGAATGCTTGGGTCGGGGAGAAGGTAAACCTACAGCAGGGAAAGGAGAAAGAGTCCCAGGCTGAGGGTACAGCATATACAAAGGCATGGGGGCATGAAAGACTGTCACGTGGCAGAAGAATCTGGGAACACTCCCGGGGTAGATTGTGCTTTTTTTTTTTGGCCGAGATGCAGGGCACGCAGGGTCTTAGTTCCCCCAGCAGGGATCGAACCCGCGCCCCCTGCGGTGGAAGCACAGAGTCTTAACCACTGGACGGCCAGGGAAGTCCTGATTGTGCTTTGAAATGGTGGTTTTGAGTTCACACTCAGCTTGTGCCTTAGGATGGGAACCCTGCAGAGCCATGGTTGAGGGCGTAGGCCTTCTGCTAGACGCCCCCAACCCTGCTCCCCGGACTATTTAACTTAATGGATTAAGTGTTTTCAGGCATCCACCTGCATCCCCTCAGCCAGCCCCAGAGTCATGGCGGACACTTCCCAGGCAAGCCCCAGTGGCTTCCCGAATCCTCCATGAGGACATGCCCGGACCGGGGACACACACGGTCGGAGGGAACCAGGCGATGGTCGCCCAGGAGCAAATCTGAGGGAGAGACGCCCAGCCCCCAGTCCCCTCGGGGCCGTCCTGAGCTGCGTCCACTCCACCTCCCTGGGGCCCCGTGGGGTCTGGCTCCACATCCCCGCGGTGGTAACAGCTCGTTGGCACCTGCTTACCCTTCCTCCCTCCACTCACCATCCTGCCCAGCCTGGGACCATGTGCCCCACCAGCTGCCCACAGCCGGGCTTTCTCATAGGCCCTGGGGTCTTTCTGGGTCACCAAGGCGGTATAACTTCAAAACCCAGACTCACATGAAGGCGGGCCTGTGGGCACAAATTGTCTTTTTAAAAAAATAAGTTTATTTATTTATTTATTTTTAGCTACATTGGGTCTTCGTTGCTGCACGCAGGCTTTTCTCTAGTTGCGGCGAGCAGGTGCTACTCTTCGTTGTGGTGCGTGGGCTTCTCATTGCGGTGGCTTCTCTTGTTGTGCAGCACGAGCTCTAGGTGCGTGGGCTTCAGTAGGTGTGGCACGTGGGCTCAGTAGTTGTGGCTCGTGGGCTCTAGAGCGCAGGCTCAGTAGTTGTGGCTCACAGGCTCAGTAGTTGTGGCTTGTGGGCTCTAGAGTGCAGCCTCAGTAGTTGTGGTTCGCGGGCTCAGTAGTTGTGGCTCGAGGGCTCAGTAGTGTGGCTCACGGGCTCTAGAGTGCAGGTTCAGTAGTTGTGGCTCGCGGGCTCAGTAGTTGTGGGGCACGGGCTTAGTTGCTCCTCAGCATCTTAGTTCCCTGACCAGGGCTCGAACCCTTGTCCGCTGCATTGTCAGGTGGATTCTTAACGACTGCGCCACCAGGGAAGTCCACAAATTTTCAGAGGAGCTTTTTTTTTCTTTCCTCCTGAGTCCAGATGGACAGACACGTTTCTTCACCTGTCTTTGCTGGCAGTTATGTTAAAATCCACCTTCACAGAGGCTCTGGGCCCTGGAGGGGCCCCTGCACCCTTATTCCTTCAGTCTCCTCATGCCAAACATCCTGGCTACAAAGTTCAGCCAACAACTGAAGGGCAGTCGTGATTCCCTCTCCATAGACCCCCTGGAGTAATTTCTCGAAGTTTTATGGAAGACAATATGGCAGTTCCTCAAATAATTAAAAATAGAACAACCACATGATCCAGCAATTCCACTTCTGTGGAATACCCAAAAGAACTGAAAGCTGTCTGCAATCCTAAACAGACATTTATTTATACACCCACATTCAGAAAAGTCTTATTCACAAAAGCCAAAAGGTGGAAGCAACCCAGGTGACCATCAATGCATAAATGGGTAAACAAAGTATGGTACCATATTGTTCAGCCTTAAAAAGGAAGGACTGGCACTGCCCTGGGGGTCCAGTGGTAAAGAATCCACCTTCCAATGCAGGGGACACCGGTTCGATCCCTGGTCAGGGAACTAAGATCCCACATGCCATGGGGCAACTAAGCCCATACACCACAACTACTGAGCTCGCACCACAACTAGAGCCCGCGTGCCTCAAACTACAGAGCCCACGCGCTCTGGAGCCCGCGCTACAACTAGAGAGAGAAAACCCTCACGCCACAACTAGAGAGAAGGCCACACGCCACAATGAAAGATCCTGCGTGCCACAACTAAGACCCGACGCAGCCTAAAATAAATAAATAAATCTTTAAAAAAAAAAAAAAAGGAAGGACCGACAAAAACAACATGGACAAACCCTGAGGACATGATGCTGAGTGAAATAAGCCAGTCAGAAGAAGACAAATAGTGTAGGATTCCACATATAGGAAGTACTTCGAGCAGTCAAATCCATAGACAGAAAGTAGAAGGGTGGTTGCCAGCGGCTCTGGGGGGAATGGAAAGGTAATGTTTAGAGGAGACAGAATTTCTGTTTGGGAGGATGAAATAGTTCTAGAGATGGATGGGGGTGATGGTTGTACAACAAGGTGAATGTATTTAACGCCACTGAACTGTATTCTTGAAAAAGGTTAAAATGGTAAATCGTGTGATGTCTATATTACTACAATTAAAAATAAATACAGAGAATAACTTGGTTTTGTGTTCTAAACGTTATCCTTTGTGTCTTATCTTGGATTTGGAGGAGTTTTGTAGCAAAAGGTGTTTTGGGGACCTCAAATCAGCCGTATTTCCAGAAACAGAGGCTCTGGGACCAAGGAGTGAAGGGCCTTGAGGGTCCCTCGGTGTCCCTATCACCATCCCCTTTATAAACTGTAAACACGGTTGGTTTGCTTTGCGAGCCTGTTCCTCCCTGACTGTGTGATTCAGCCATGTCTGTACTGCTACAGACTCACGGGGCTTGAATCGGTGAAGTTTCGGCGTATGAACTGGGATGTATTCAGAATGTAAGTTGCTGCAAGCCAATCCCCAGACTCAGGGGGAGGGGGTGGGGGTGGGGTAAAAACAGGTCCTGAAGGTTGGAGTCCGTGTCTGTGCACACAGCCTGCCTGGTCTGGTGAGGACCTACCTCTCCATCCCCCGGCATCTCCCCTCCCCTGCTCACCAGCCCCCAGCCACACAGGCCTCCTTCTTCCAACTTCTCACACAATCCAAGCTCACTCCCACCTCAGGGCCTTTGCACCTGCTATATCGCTGGTGGGGACACTCACCCCAGGTCCTTACATGTCTAGCTCCTTTGCATCTTCCACATCTAGCCTAATGCCACTTCTGCAGACAGGCCTTCCCTGACCACCCTCTCCAAAGGAAATGTTAGATACTTAAAGCATTTACCATCACAGTGCTCCACTTACTTCCTTCGTGGCATTGGACACGAGGTTATAGTTTATTGTACCATTTGTTCCTTTGTTTATTGATGGTCTTGCCTAATGGAATTTGAGCTCCATGATGGGTGGGGACCACTTCTTGTTCTTATCTGAGTCCCTAGAGCTCAGATCAGAAGGAATTCAGCTAGAAGCTGTGAAAAAAGAAAAAAAAAATCAGACTTTTCATGATTCAGTGACTCCATTAAGTCCTGAACTGATTCCAGGCCTAGAAAGCAACACGTGGGTGGCGATGTCCTTCTGATGGAGACCATCCAGTGGGGCAGGTGAGGTGGGCTGGGGAGGATGCGCTGAGGAATCAGTAGACGGGCTTTGTCAATGTTCGTCCCCACCTGCCTATTCAATCCCCATCTGGAAGTGTCAAGTAGGTGGATATACCAGAACAAATCTAGGGAAAGGGTGGAGCTGCAGAGAGAAATTGGGAGTCAACACAAATGTCATATGGATGGTTTTTTAAGTCTTGGAACTTGATGACGTCACCTAGAGAGAGGGTTTGGCCCCCAATCACAGCATTGGGTGGCTTGGCTGTCTTTGAGCGGTAGGGACCACATTTAAAACACTTTGTCAACCACCCAGCACATAGCCTTCAGTGATGGGCATTGGGATCCCATGGAATCGGGAATGATAAGACTCAGGTCTCCTGTTATTTCTGTCCCTTACAATTTGTAGAGCTATCGAGATGCAACGTCTCTAAGCCTCAGTTTCGCCATCTGTAAAATTACTGTGGGGCACATGACTTACTTTATTTATCAATAATCCAACTACACTCCCCCAGTGCCCTCGCATGCTGGTGTTGGGAACGACCTGTCCCTGTCCTGGACCCCACAGTTTAGTGGGAGAGCTACAAGGAAGGAGTGGGCTGAGTCCCAAGGAAGCAGGAGGGGCCACTTCTAACTCTGAGAGAGGGTGTGTGTTGGGGAGATTCTGAATACCCCGATGAAGTAAACATTTTAAGCATCTTTTTATAAAAGAGGAAAGTCAGGTTCACTGCAGGTCACACAGCCCGTAAGTGGCAGAGCACACAGTGACATGCTCGGCTATCATTAGCTTTGATGCTCATGGCCATGGCCGTGGCAGCCAAAGCCCTCTGGTAATGAGAACCCAGCTTGTCTTCTTTCCCTACCCCTGCCTTCCTCTCCCTTCACTAGTAATAGATTTACAAATCAGCACAAAGAGGGGTGATCGATGGCAAGGTGGCTTACAGATCAGGGAGAAAGAATAACTATGCATTCTGCTGAGAGCCCCTAATCCAGTCCTGGGAGGTTGGAACATAGAGTCTGGAGCCCAACCACACTGGTTCAAAGCCTCTGTGCCTCAGTGTCCTCATCTGTAAAATAGGGACAAGAATAACATTCTCCCCTCACGGGGTTGTTGGGACAGTTGAGTGAGTTAATACAGGCACAGGTGCTCTATAAAGGCTACTAGGATTCTGGCTCCCTTTTGTACACCTGCCCCCTCCCTTGACCTGGGCCCAGGGTAACAGCAGCCCAGCTCTGCCCCACTTAGACTGTGGGGCTGCCAGGCCTGCAACCAGAGCCAGCTCCCCCTGGGAGGACAGCAAACGTGGGATAATTGCCAAGAGCTAATGAAGCCTTCAAACCCTGGTGCCCTGGTTCCCCCTCCCTGGGCCAGGCAGCCCAGGAAAAAAGCCCATTGAGAAGTCAGCCGTCAGAGCCTGAAGGACAGACCCAGGATACACAGGCACCTGTGCCCTCCTGCACGTCTGCAGGGACCCACCAGGACTCCACCCCTACTCTCATGTCCCCTGTCTACCAACTCCCCTGTGGTCCTACAGAGAGCCAGAGAGAGCTGTAATTTCCCCCAGTTCTGTCAGGTACAACTGAGCTGAAGCTGCCCCAAGAAAAAGAGCCCTTCTCCACCCAGCTTCCCCAAGGCAGATCCTCAGTGCCTTTCTCCTGTTTTGCTTACACGGGTGGGTGGTTTTCGGAGCAGGGTGAAGGGGAACGCTGGGGTCGTCACTGGGCTCTGACATCCGCCATCATCAGCGTTGGAGTTGGCACGAGCACCCTGGCTCTAGGCCATCTACGTAGGGCCCACAATTTTTTTTTTTTTTTTTTTTTTTGGCCCTGCCGCGCGGCTTGTGGGATCTTAGTTCCCCCACCAGGGATCGAACCCTGGGGCCACAGCAATGAAAGTGCTGAGTCCTAACCACTGGACCGCCAGGGAAGTCCCTGGGCCCCCACTTTAAAATCATAACTGGTTCAGGCTAGGCCAGGAGGGCCCAGCGTGACAGTCAGCAAGTTGGAGGAAGGAGGTAGAGGAAGCCATGCCCCCGCCAGCCGAAGGCTGTAACGGGAGTGCCCCCCCACTCCATTATATGTGGGCTCAGAAAACCAGCTGTCTGCCACAGGGACCACGGTCTGTATCCCCACCTCACAGCCATCCCTCACATGGTCTGTCATCTAAATAAATGCACAGCCCTTTCCTCTGCCCCCTATGTCCTGACCCTGCTCTAGGCTACCACTCTTTTCTTGTCTGCACCATCCAAACATCTCTCTGATTCTAATCTTCCGCCAACCAATTCTTTGACCACACAGCAGCCAGAAGCATCTTCTTCAGACGTCTTCTCAGGTCGTACCACTGCCCTTTTGAAACCACCACCCTTCAGTGGCTTCCCATTCCCCCCAGGATAAAGTGCAAAATCCTGGGCCTTATTGGTCTGACCTGGCTGCCCTCTCTCCCTGCCATTCTCCGACCCCATGGGACTTGTTTTCTCTCCAGGCCTCAGGCCCTTTGCCCCTGCTGCTCTTCCTCCATGGGCCATTCTCCCCCCTCCTTTTAGCCTGGTTCATTCCAGGTCAGTCTTCAGGTCTCCAAGAGACTGAAGCCCCAGGCATGCAGGACCCTATAAAATTCATCCACTAAGGATGCCGTGTGCCAGGCTCAGGTTTGCAACAGAGAAGCGGGCAAATCAGTATTTGTTGCATGAATGCATGAATGAATGAATGAGAAGTGTCTGCCCTGTTTCTCTCTCCTGCTCAGCCCCGTCCGCCTCAGTGGTTGGAAGCTGCTTTGGGTCTAGACACCGTTGCCTCTCCCTGTGGGATGGCTGCATCCACGCTGATGCTCCTGGCCCAGAATCCCTCAGATGTCAGCACAGTCAGCACTGGGTACCAGGTTGAGGAGAACAAGGGGCCTCTCCCCAGTTCAAGGCCCCACCCTGTGGACAAAAATCCAGACCCCGCTTCTCAAAGTCTCTCACCCAACAGCCTTGCCAACTGCCGGCAGCAGCCCCCTCCCCAATCAGTGTAGCTTAAACCCATATCAAGGGGCTGGGGAGCCAAAAAGCATGATAATAATGAGACTTATGTTTACTGGCAGTTTCTCTGGCCAAGGCACAATTAGCTTATGTAATCCTCTCCACAACCCTGAGAGGCAAGCACCGTTAGTATCTATCTCCTCTTTAGAGTAGGGGAACAGATGCTCAGAGAGGTTAAGTGACTTGCCCAAAGTTCTGGAACTTGAACCCACATGGCCTGACTCTATGTGGGTATGGTTAACCTTTGCCACCACTTGGTGGTAAAGCACTCCCATTCTGCAGGCAGGGTAGCTTGCTTAACCTCTCCTAAGCTCAGTTTGCTCAGCTGCAAAATGGGTATAATAAGAGGTCGTGGCTTGTTGGGAGGATTAAATGAGATAGCACTGGACCTGGCTAGCATGAATGCTCTTGCCATTGTCTCAGGGCTCTGTGACCTCAGGCAAAGTCCTCAGCCTGGCCGCCCTGGTGAGATAATACCCACCTCCCAGGCTTGATGGGAGGATGAAGTGAACCACTCCTCCACAATCCCTCATCCACCATCCTAAAATGCAGAAGGCCCCGCAAATTGGAAGCTAACTCCCTCGGCAGCAGAAGCTGACCTGGAGCCACCTCATGTGGCGGCAGACTCTGACCTTGCTGGATCCTGAAGCTATTTACACGGTGTTTTTTAATCCCACACGGTGTGACCATCCAGAACGGTTCTGTGCTTGCGGATGGAGTGCTGTCCTGGGCCTGGGGTGTCATCTAGCATGCAGTATATGCACCGTCCAGTGTTTCTAAAATCATCAGAATAGCTCTGACTTGTGACACACACCCCAGCGTTTTGGATAAGGGGTTGTGTTTATAGCAACCTCTGCACAAGGCTGGCATAGAGCAGGTGATCAGTAAATAACCGTTCTCTCTTCTTTTAGGGTTACACACGTCCTTAACCCTTCTCTCCAGCCTGCTCTGCTCTTTTAAATTGGAAATGACAGTTCTTGTGCATTTCAATGGATGCAAATAGATACCTGGTGAGAATCCTGGTCATAACTACTGTGTATTCAGTATTGATCATGGGTAGGGCTCTAAGCTCTTCATGTGTCCTACCTCAGACCACGTAGCTGGGTGGTTAAGCACATTCTCTTTGTTCAAATCCCAGCTCTGTCACTTATTAGCAAGGCCTGCTGTGTGATGACCTCCCCCCACCCCATGACATAATAAATGGGGATACAGTCATAGTTCCAACTGAAAGTGTCCTAGAAGGACTTAGGACAGCATGTAGCACATACTCAGTGTTAGCAGAATTATTATTATTAATCATTTTGAAGTACATACCATAACTAGCCTGGTTGAACAAGTGGGGTGACTGAGGCATGGGAAGACTGAGTAACTTGGCAGTTAGGTGACACAGTGCTATATTCTACTGCCTCTCAGAAGTCAGGACAAAGGGAGGAGTGGGAGGGAGGGAGGAGGGAAGAAAAAGGGCATTATCCACCCCGGCAGCGTCTGCCCAGCCGGACAGACTGTCCAGTCAAGTCCCAAGCTTTATTCAAAATATATCTGAAGCACAAGTCTGGGCCTCCGAGAATTTACATTTTACCGAAGGCGCTTTAAGGAAAGCGTCAGGAAAGAAACGGTCAGGAAAACGTGGGGTCGGGAATAATGAGCTCACAAAACATTTGGAAAACAGGTTCCAGCCTGTGGACAAGGAGAGGGAGACCCACTGGCAGTGGCTTATCCTTGCAGGAGCCAGAACAACACAGCCTTTCATTAATGAGAAGGCTTGGCTTGCAGAGCCTCATTAGGACTGTAACCAGAAACCCGGCTCAGGCTGAGTCTGGTAAAGAGAAAGGAAAGGAGGGAGAGAGGCTGCTGGCCTGTGTCCTTTGCCCCCAGTCACACCACCTGCCCCTGCTTCCCTCCAGCCCCCAGGCAGGCACAGGCCTTTCAGCATCTCCTGAGATGTGGGACCCCTCAGGAGAGACTTGTCCCTGCCCCAGGCTTAGACTCTGCGAACCTGAAATGCTCCTTACGAATCTCTGCAAAGAAATGAAATCTCAGGCCCTGGGGGTGGGATGGGTAGTGGGATGTTTTCTCAATAGTGTCCCTTTTGCAGAAAAACAAGGATTAAAGAAGCAATTAAAGGTTTGACAGCCAACTGTCAGATGAAGAAAGCAAAAAGAAACTGGTAACAGGTCAGCAGGAAGCCTCAGGACCTTCAAAACCAAAACCTCAGGTTTGGTTACCAAAAACCCAAGCAAGTCTCTCCTCCAGACCCCACCAAGTCTGGGAGCAGTCCACGTCTGAAACTAAGCAATGCCTAAGTGGATCTCCGGGGGGAACTATCTGTCTGTGCCCTTCCACATTTCTAAACTCGATATGATGTACACATACGCATTTATGTAGTCTGCCTTACTTTTTTCTTTTTAATGAATATTATTGAGATATAATTTACATACAATAAAATGCACCCATTTTAAGAGTAAGTTTTAATGAGTTTTGACAAGTGTGTATACCCTGACCAGAATACAGAACACTTTCATCACCCCAAGAAGTTCCTCTGGCCTCTTTGTAGTTAATCCCCTTCCCAGCCCCAGGCTCAGCCCGAGCCCCAGGCACCTACTGATATGTTCTCTGTCACTGTAGATTAGTTTTGCCTTTTCTAGAATTTCATATATAGAATCATGTACTCCTTTATGTCCAGCTTCTTTGTTGTTATTGTTGGGGTTTCCTGATACTATTGTAAATAAAATTTTTTTAAACTTCATATTCACACTGTTTGCAGCTAGCAAAAGAAGTATTTCTTTTTTTGTATATTGACCTTGTCTCCTTTGAGCTTGCTAAATTTACTAATTAGTTCTAGCAGTTGTTATATAGATTCCTTAGGATTTCCTAGTAAACTATTACATCACCTATGACTAAAGACAGTTATAATTCTTCCTTTCCAATCTTTATGCTTTTTATTTCTTTTTCTTGCCTCATTGCACTGACTACAACCTCTAGTACCATGTTGAATAAATGGCAAGAGCAGACATCTTTCCTTGTTGCCAATCTTAGGGGGGCAGGCATGCAGTCTTATGCCATTAATTATGATGTCAGCTGTAGGTTTATTGTGACACCCTTCAGCAGGTAGAGGAATTCCTTGCTCCAGTTTGCTAAGAACTCTTTTCAGGAATGGGTATCCTGTGTTGTCAAATGCTTTTTCTGCACAGAGTCGATACTCAATAAAAATGTCTTGAATGAATGAATGAATCAGATAGCTTCCTTGACATGGGGATCAAACAATGTATGCTTTTCAACATTTTGTCAGAAATGTCCAGACTTCCCTCTGAAAATGTCCCAGTCTTCTCTCCCACCAACACATACATCAGGGAACGAATGCTGGTCCAGCTCATTGCCACACGGCACAGCAACATGGCCTGGTAACCACAGCCACAGTCCCTTGGCTGAGCCATGAGGGATAGGAGAAAAAAGCACTCCATTTCCCCAGGAAGCAGGGGGTGGCTTCACAGAGAAGGTGACTTCTGAGCTGGTCTCAGAAAAGGTCCAGAGGAGTCTGGCCAATGGAGGAAGGGGACATCCTAAGCAACTGCATGTTCCAAGGCAGGGAGGCATGAAAGATTGTTGCATCAGCCACTAACTAGATGTGTGACCTTGGGCAAATCTATCCTGCTTATCCATAAAAAGGGAAGGAAAACAACAGGGCTGCCAAAGAGTGTGAGTATCCAATGAGATAAATACATGAAAGACCTTGCAAAAACTCTTAACATGAAGGCAGCATTACTATTAACAAGGGGATGGGGAAGCCTGTTTATGTGTCCAGCACAGCCTAGACTGACAGTCCTTAGGGAAAGAAGGAGGGGGCAGGGTGCTGCTGTGGTGTGAGAAGCCTGGGTCCCAGTCTCAGACACCTCTACGGGAGCACAGCCAAGATGGAGGGCTGTGCTCCAAGGATGGAATCTCCTTGGGTTTAGAATCCCACCCGGATGGGAACAGCTCCCTCCTGGTTAATAGGGTTGCATTACTCTCTCCTGTTTCTACTCATGCCTCATAAATCGTCTTCAGCTAAAACCAGCACTGACTTTCTGAGCAACTGAATCAAGGGATTTGGGAGATCCAGGAAGCATGAAGAAAAACCTTTCTTTTTTCCCTGCCTCCCTCATTTCCTTCCTTCCTTCTTTTTCCCCAAATATGGAGCACTAGTATGGCTTTCCCCCTTCCCAGGGGCAGTAATGGCTTTAATATACAGCATTCACTGTATTTGTATTTTGGATGACTGCTCCTAAGAGCTGTTTTTAAAGAGTCCTCCCAGCAATCAAATACCTAGCTGCTGTGTTTGCACACAATTTCCCTTCTGCTCAAGCTCTTGTTGTGTTTACACACAGGACATCTAGCAGCTTGGTCTGGTCAAGGTACTGCTTTTAGAAGCTCCGGGAGACTGAAAACAAAGTGTTGGTATATTCTGTACCTGGTGCCTCTGGAGAGGGGTGAGAGTGGAGGCCAACAGACTCAAGGGTTGGCCTGTGAGAGCAGGTAGAAGAGTTTTGTTACAAGAGACATGAGGACTTGAAACCAGCAGCAGCAGGGGAAGGAGCACAAAGAGGGGGATACTTTGGGAGAATTCCAGGAAACAGAAGTGCCAGGTGGACTGGGGTGGGGGGGGGTAGGGGAGAGACAGAGGAGTCCAAAGTAACAGGAAAGTTTCTGGCGTTGGTGACTGTGCAGATGATGGTGTCACCATCTTCCAGGACAGGAAATACAAGAAGCAGACAGGTTTGGGGGAGGGGAAGAATTAAGTCACAAGGTCTGTTCAGGACATTTATTCATTCGTTTCTTGGGCATTGCTAGTGGCAGATACCTTGTCAGGAAAAACCGTGAACAAAAGAAACAAAGTCCCTGCAATCCTGAAGCTTACACTCCAGGGGCGGAAGGACAGTTTACACAAATAAAACAACAAAGTAACTGCAGAAGCCTATGTGAGGAAATTAAGCAGAGTCGTGTGGTTGAGTGTGCTGCAAGGGGGGCCAAGGAAGGCCTGTGTGTCCAGACTTGGAGTTAAGTTGCCAGGCTGAGTTTGGCGGTGACCCAAGGACATACAAGCAGAGAAGCAGCTCGGATAGAGAAGCTCAGAAATCTGGGCTGGAGATGATCAGAAAAGAGGCCAAAAACCGTATCGCAGCATATAATGCTATTTCTAGAAAAATCAAAGATACACAAAATGATACCACGGGTACACTGGGGGTTAAGGCTATTTGGATCTTGTTTTTCCCCTAAACTGGGCGATGAATACAGAGCTGTGAGATGTCATATGTAATTTATATACTTTTTTACACAGCGTATCACAAAGTAAACTTGACTAAAAAAAGGGAAAAAGGCCAGGCGCAGGGTCTCACAACGCTCAACGAAGACCCCGTTTCTGTACCTCCCTCATCAGGGACCAGGCAGCCTTGGCCGGTTCTCGCTTCACGCGCATTGGCTCAGGCAGTCTCCCCGCCCATGTCCGCCCGCCAGCCAATGGGCGTGCGGGATCCGGGTCCACACCCCCGCCGCGCACCGCCCCGGGCCCGCGCCGCCTAGTGACGTCACGGCCCGGCCCCCGCACGTGACAGCGGCGCGCCGGGCTCCCGCTGGCCGTTGGGCTCCCGCTGACTGCCGGGCTCGCGCCGCAGAGGCAGGTGAGGCGCCTGTGGCCACGCGGCAGAGGGCGCGGGCCGAGGGAGCCAGTCGTGGGGGCGCGCGCGCATGGAGGCGGTGCCGGCGGCCGCCTGAGGACAACCGGGAGAGCGGAGAGGCCGCCTCGTGCATCCGTCAAGCCGCCTCGAGCCCGCGGCACCCGGCGGCTGCGGGCCGCGGAGCCGGCGCGGCCATGGCGACGGGCAGTCAGCAGAAGGAGAACACGTTGCTACACCTCTTCGCCGGCGGGTGAGTGTCCCGGCCCGACTCCGCGCCCCCGCCCCGCGCCCTCGGTGCGCCGGGGCCGGTTACCGGCCCTCCCGGGGCTGAAGCTCCGCCTGCCGAAAGAGGAAGTCCCGGCGTGGGGGTGGTGGGGAGCCCCGGGGGGAGCAGGGCCTGTCCCACCTCCTGGCCGCATCCCCAGAGGGTGATTTTACGCCGCGTGCGCCGCGCCCACGCCCACCCCCACCCCCATCCCCATCCCCATCCCCACGGCACCTCCAGCTTTTTCTCCTTTTAAACAGTTAGTGGCTGGTCTGACGAGTGTCACTCGGGGGCGGTCCTGCCTGGCCACGCTGCACTTAACGACCCTCTGCCTAGATTCTCCTCCTGGGCCTTTTCCCGAAGGCTCTGGGCGGTCTTGGGGATGCTTAGTTTGGCCCGGGAGTCCCTCAGGGTAGCGCAGGGGCGAGTTCAGATGGTCGAGAGGGCTGCCGGTATTGGGCATCAGCAGGGGCCTGGAAAGTGCTAGTGAACCGTGATGCAGCGGTCAACAACCTGTGGGAGAGCTGATGGGGGACCTCGGGACTAAGTGGAGTCGGGAAGGTGTGCTGAAATGCTTCTCACCTGCTGGTTGAAGCGTCCAACGTCAGAAACAACATTAAATCTAAGATGTGCCCTGTTTTGAAAGTATCATTAGCTTAATCGTCATGGCACCTTGAATTTTTTCAGTGGAGGCAACGTATTTTTAGGGAGGTGGGGTGGTAGGGGGTTAGGAAGGGAGCTGGTGTTTTTGTTTCTTTCAGAAAATAAAAGTAAAAATGTTTTGTATTAGTAATTTGTTTTCTTTTAATACAACCTTTAGGTCCTTTTGGAGTCTTGTAGATGTTTGGAGTCTTATTTGAGGACCTCACAGGCCTGGCACAGCCATTTTTAAGTGCAGGACATTCTGCATAAAGTAGAATTTATCCTGGATTATTATCTTGATTTGTGTATTTTAGTTGCAGCTTAGTGTTTTAGTTACTACCCAGATATGTTCCTTATTACAAACAAGTAATGGTTGAGAATTTATTTGCAAAAATGACCATGATGAAAGTGTTCCTGAGCGCTCTGTACTTTTTATCGTAGTGGATTACCCAGTTACGTTGTTTCTCCGGTCAGAAAATTGGTGGTTCTTCATACACAGGAACGATTTCTCATTCAGCTCTTCCCTATCAATCCCCCTCCTTTTGCTTCATCTCCCCCTTGATACTTACTTTGAGAGTAACACAAGGTTTGGGGAGGGATTCCTAAATTAAGACAGTACATTAATTTGTCATTGTGGGGAATTTTAAACAAGTTGACCATGTTATTTAAGTCATTTCTCAAGCTAAGAAGGATAGCTAATCATTTCCTTTTTAATGATTTTATACTCAGTGATTTTGATTTACAGTTTTTAAGTGAGGTGGTCTTTAAAAAAAGTCTTGTATTCCGAACTGGGAGAGTTACTTGCTCTGGAGCAGCCTCTGTGAGGCTTGCTTGGTAATTGATTCCCCTGTCGACATGAATCTCCCTACACGCCCTTCACAGTGCCCTCTGGGTGCTGATTCTCCTCCCGGAGCACCAGCCTCTTACCTTGTGATGGAGGAAAACTGCGGGAGCCAGCACAGCTCTGGACTGATTAAAACTTGGAGTTTATTAGAGGGGTGCCTGGGGCTATTGTAGTTAATAGGGTTCCTTTCCTTCATTAGCAGTTCGGGATTCCTTGCAGATATGCAAGAAAGAAAATAAATCTTCGAAAAGGATGCTTTCAGAGTAACTAATTGGATTTCGACTCATTCCCACTAGCCTAAAATATACTACTTCCATTTCTTTTAGGGAAAATCATTAAAGGAGCTAAGTATCAAATGGGTGTGTCATGTAGTGAAAATCAGTGGCGCAGTGGTCCCCCCCTGTGTGGTAGAGTGCTGTGTTGCTTTGCTCCAAGTAACTAGTTTCCACTGTTAAGCTGGCCTCTTTCCAAAGAACTGAGTACTTTCTTTGAAAAGGAGTCAGAGCCCCTGCTTTTTAAGGGGGGGCTCTGTGACATTTCTCCTGATTATTGACTAGCCGTTGGAAACTAACATCAAACAAGTTTAATGCTATAACTAACTAATGATACTGAGTAAATATTTTTATCAGGTGTAACAGGCTTATGAATAGTTGAAAATTAATTTTAGATCCTGGAAAGTAAAAACTACACCCAAAATAACTCACTGTCTTTTAAATTTCTTAAAAATTTTTTAAGCAGTTTTATGAGTTCTTTGCAAGGCAAAAATACTCATAAGTTAACCTGTAATAGGTATCTTTTTAACATAGTGTTGCCCTTTAAGAAAGAAGAGAACTGGAGGAGAAACACCCACAAACCAACACCTAGAAATAAGCACTTAAGAATCAGGTCTGTGTGTGTATATGTGCGCCAAATGTAATTTCATAGTTAATTTTAAAATAGGCTCCCGGGCTTCCCTGGTGGCGCAGTGGTTGAGAGTCCGCCTGCCGATGCAGGGGACACGGGTTCGTGCCCTGGTCCGGGAAGATCCCACATGCCGCGGAGCGGCTGGGCCCATGAGCCATGGCCGCTGAGCCTGCGAGTCCGGAGCCTGTGCTCCGCAACGGGAGAGGCCACAGCAGTGAGAGGCCCGCGTACCACAAAAAATAAAAAATAAAATAGGCTCCCATTCTTTATACATTGCTTCCTCCTTAGAAATATGTTGGGTTTTGATGGCAGCATGGTAGTGAGTTCGCTGAGTGTACTCCTAGTCGATCGTTACTGTTCTGTGGTCGCAGTGAAGAAGGTAAACACAGTTTCCAAGCCCAGTGACAGGGATTCAGGGAGGCTCTTACAGTGATTTATGACAGGGCTACCTAATTTATTCTGATTAAATAATTTCTTTCTGATCTTTCGTTGCTAATTTTTTGCCTTTATAAACTGGACATCCTTATGTGTACCTGTGTAGTTGTCTGATTATTTCCTTAGGATAAACCATTAGAAGTACAATTTCTGAGTCAAAACACATTTTTAAGGCTTTTGCTAGCTACCAGCATCTTCATAAGCCATCTCTTAGGGTGGTTTGCTTCTATGTGAGGGAACCTCATTCATTTGATGTCGATTTTTAGTATTTTTAGGGATTCTGCTGTTTTCTGCTTTCCTCCTATCGCAGAATCTGGGTAGTATTGTTGTCAAAACAAAAAACCTAAACAAATTTTTTTGTAAACCTGTCATTCCTTTTCTACTGTTTAAACCAGACCATTAAGAGAAACACTGAAATCCTCCGAAAGTGGCCCTTCTGTGTCTAGGCCTTATGTCTGTTGAGAAAAATCTCTTCTTAAACTTTCCCTATCAAATGACTTGGGAATTCTGGTTGTGCGTGTAGTGTTAGTGACGTCCTTCGCCTGCTGAACAAGCAACCAACGTGGCAGGGTGGCGATTCAGGAGAGTACTCAGCACCTGAAATAGCTGTGCGAAGCTGCCCTTAGATTAGAGGTTGATGGCCTCGATAATATGCATTAAGTCTTATTTTTATGGCATGGTTTTGTCATTAAATGTACTTACATAGCCTTTAAAATGTATTTTAATGGGGATACGGTATGTCTTTAAGGTTTTTAAAATATGTAACCTAAGATAATGTTCATAATTCAGTATTTCCCCCCATTACGGACAGCTGTCACCTGGTATACTCCTATACTGCCCTTGTCCCTGCCGATTTAATCTGTATCAGCTAATGGTCAGTTTTGAAGTGTTAGACACGTTAATATATCTGCTAAGGAACGATGTAGAGAAGATGCAAGATTTATTTGCAATGAAGAAAGAAGTTTTGATATAGTGTGCCCATTTATCTTATATAAGGCTTATATAAATGTATTAAAGCTATAAATTAACTTTGATTTCATCCAGTGTATTTCATATATGTGACATTTTAAAAAAATTTATTGTGTTTGGATGAAAGATGCCTGCTAGAATTTAAGCTTCATGAGGGTAGCACCCGTGTCTGTTTTCTTCACTGGTCCATCCTAAGTACACTGCCCACCCCGTATGTTAGAGATACTTCACTGATACTTGTTTAATGAGTAACTAATTGATGTGGCCTGTTAAATTGTCCCAAATAAAGAAAAGCAGTACTTTATTTGTGAATTATGAACATGGTTCTGTAGTAAGATTTGCTGAAACTGAATTGGCATAAGGTAATATTATTTTGGATTTGTGTGTTTGTGAAAGATAATGATTCTCTTCAGATTCAGCAGGTACTGTAGAGGTTTTTTAAATAAATTTTTTAATTTTATTTAGTTAGTTTTGACTGTGTTGGCTCTTCGTTCCTGCGCTCGGGCTTTCTCTAGTTTCGGTGAGCGGGGGCTACTCTTCGTTGCAGTGCGCGGGCTTCTCATTGCGGTGGCTTCTCTTGTTGCGGAGCACGGGCTCTAGGCGCGCAGGCTCGGTGGTTATGGCATGCAAGCTCAGTAGTTGTGGCACAGGGCTCAGTAGTTGTGGCTCGTGGACTCAGTAGTTGTGGCTTGCAGGCTCTAGAGCACAGGCTCAGTAGTTGTGGCCCATGGGCTTAGTTGCTCCATGGCATGTGAGATCTTCCCGGACCAGGGCTCGAACCCATGTCCCCTGCATTGGCAGGCGGATTCTTAACCGCTGCGCCACCAGGGAAGCCTACAGAGTTTTTTTATTCGGGTGCTGTTTCAGATTTTTTTTTCTAAATGAGGTAGAATATAGAAAATGGCATCTAAAGGATAGTTACCTGCATCAAAAAATACGTGTTTTGCTTTTACTGAGTGAATACAGAATTTGCATAATCAAAGTCTTCTAAGCCCTATGCTAGGTATTCAAATAAAACATTCCAGACAATTGTGTATAAAGAGGCACTCTTTTTTTTCAAGTAGTGACAATAGAGGTAGCAGATGAAAGGAGGAAATTACCAAAAGCTCCAAAGATTGGGATCACGGGGTGTCTGGCCGTATTATTAGTTAGTAGAATCCATATTGTAGTTAATGTATAAGCTGTGAGTCTGGAAACCAGTTTACTATCAGTTGGGTAGCAATTATAATAAAGAGCATCTTGGTCTTGGCTTTAGTGTCTAAAATGAGTGAGTGTATAGAAAACAGCTTCTTGTTGAAAACATCTAGGTTTTAAAATCCTCCTTGTTGCTTGAAACTCAGAGTTAAAAGGTAAAAATTTGTGTACATAATTTAAAAATTTTGTCTCTGATCACATAAAGATTGTAGATTAATGTAGTGTACATACTGTAGTAGTTAATAGTCCAGTTTTGCTCTGCTGTAAAGTGGAGGGGAGGAGTCTAATCCACAGGTGGAAGAAACAAGCAAGCCCTATGTGGGTAAAGGTAAACAGTTAAATACATCTTTATGTAATAAACACAAGACTTCAGTCCTGGGCAGGAAGAATGAGAGAAGGTAGAGAATGAGGGGAAGGGGAAGGAACAAGTAGTAAAAGATGAAAAAGGTGCAGAAAAATACAGGTAATGGGTTTTTTTTTTTAAGAAAATTAGGCAAATAGGTTTCAGAGAACAACTACCTCTTGTGGCTGCTTTGAGACATGTGTAATTTAACTGCTGAACAAGCAGCAACGTGGCAGGATGGTGATTCAGGAGAGTACTTAGCGTATTTTAGTGGTCCAGGATATGGGTATCCAATCAGAATTAGTCAGTTTCCTGACTGTGTGATGCCAGGACCACGTCACCATGAAACTCAATGTTGAATGTGACTTTTACTGCCTTCTGAGCATTGGCTACCCGGACCCTCAGCTGAACCTACTCTAAGACTTAGAAGGAGGTGGCAGAATTTGCCTGACTGCCATTGACCGCTGCACCCCAGGCTGTATATGCAGAGCAGAAAGCTTATGGTTGTCAGCATTGTGGCATTTGGAGTGTTGAGAGAGGCTTTTCCCGTCACTGTCCCCTTCCCTGTCACCAGCCCCTACTGGTCTGTAGACTGAGGGAGGTTGTGAGGCTGAGAGATGGGCACCTTGCTCTGTGTCCAGAGGCTTCCTGAAGGTGGGAGGCTGCTGCATTATCGGCCCATGCCAGCAGCATGAGAAGGGGCAGTGCGGTGTGCTTGAGAAGGACGTAGGGCTGACTTCCTACCCAGTGCCAGTCTTGTTGCTTCATGGTGGGTGTGGAAGGACACTAGTGGGCTCCATTGGCTTGGTGTCAAGGAGCATGGGGACCAGAGGAAGGAAGGACACCTAGTGCTGCCTGCAAGGTTCCCAGGCCAAGTTAGGCCAAAAGGAGGTTGGGGGCTGGACTGCTGGTGGGCCGAATACAGGGGTTCTCAGTGTCGGGGCTCTTGGGGAGATTGAGCGCCACCCCAGGGAGGCCTGCACACCATTTACACTGACTCATAACGTTCTCTGAGGCCACCAATATACGTAACACATGGCCAGGTGGACCCACAGCTAGACCTGGACAATTTACATAAGACTGCTTCTCTCCCAGTCCTCGTGCCCAGAGAGCCCTAAAAGGAAGGGAAGAAAAAAAAAGACAGAAGAGCAGACCAAGTCCCCTCAGTGTGTTCACGAGACTGAATTTGAACAGCTGCAAGGGTAGGAGAGGCAGGATTCGGTGGAGCACAGCTGAAAAGCAGTGCCAGGGAGGACTGGCCAACAGAGCGGAGGTCTACACCGTCTCTGAATGGAGATTCCTGAAAAGCTCCCTTAATGCCTTCTGCAGAGTCACGGTGGATGGGGCTTCATCCCAGCTAGTTGACCGGGTGAGGGTCCAGGCTAATATTGAAGGTCTTTGCATTGAAGAATTGAGAATTGACAGGACGGTTTTTTTCCTACAAAGAATATAATTTGTTGTACTCTGAAGTGCTTTGGACTCAACTTGACTAAATATCTCTAGAAAATTTGGAAAGCCAATCTAGAGAAGGCAGTGTTTTGATTCATATGATGTTATCTCCTCAGACTGATGAATGTCCAGTACATGGGGTTCGTGAAGAAAGAAAAAGCAGTTGAACTGAAAGATTAACGTTTAAAATTCTGCTGTGAAATGTCTTAAATTTCAGGAAGAATATTCTTTGGACAATTTAGTTTAATGTCAGAACTTGTCTTCTAATTAAGAGTATTTTCGTGAATTTGTATCCAACACAGCTTAATGATTTAAAATATCCTTTGGGGTGGCTTCCCTGGCAGTCCAGTGGTTTAGACTCCGCACTCCCACTGCAGGGGGCATGGGTTCGATCCCTGGTCAGGGAACTAAGATCCCGCATGCCAACCTGCATGCCAAGCTGTGCAGCCAAGAAAAAAAACAAAAGTCCTTTGGGTATTTTTCATCTAAGATTTTTTTTCCTGGTAGATGAGGAAGGGCTTAGCTACTCAGTTTACAGCTGGCAGTGCTTTCCCAGTTTTTAGTTGTTCCCCGCGATGCTGCGAGGCTGCCTCATCCCTCTTGTGGGAGAGGCACCTGGAGAGCCTCAGCTTGCCCTGAAGGAGGCCAGGACCTTTTCACCACCCCACCCCTGCCCTGGGCACGGTGTGTAATGTGTAGAACGGTGGCTGTGGAGTGAGTGTGGCCCACCATCCCCAGGAGGTGCCCGGCTCGCTATCGCTGGGCGTTCGCTTTGTTAGCAGGCACCGTCCGGCAGGCCATCCTCTGATCGGTGGCATTGGTGTGGATGGCAGTTGGCCGAGGTAAGGAGCACTGCTGACCTGGGGACAAACCAAAGGTGGTTGACCCGTGTCGTATTGGAACTTTTTGACTTTCTGATGAAAGAATTTACCCAAAGCTCTGTTTATTTTTTTATTTTTATTTTTTTTCAGCGACATGAAGTCAGGTTATTGACTTCAGATATTTCTTTATCTTACTCAGGAGCTTGTAAGTTTTCCATTGTTTAAAATGTTATACTGTTTTTCAAGCACATGGCTCTTTTTAAAAAATATTTATTTATTTATTTGGTTGCACTTGGGTGTTAGTTGTGGCAGGTGGGCTCTTTAGTTGCGGCACGCGGGCTTCTTAGTTGTGGCACGCAAACTCTTAGTTGTGGCATGCATGTGGGATCTAGTTCCCTGGCCAGGGATCGAACCCAGGCCCCTGCATCGGGAGTGTGGAATCTTAACCACTAGAGAAGTCCCGAACCTGTGCATTTTAATGCCAGGGATACAAAGATGAATACAACGCAGGTCCTGATCTTCAGTGTTTTCCAAAGAGTAGAACCTGTGTCGCTGGTGGTATGGGGGTGGGTTTAGATGGTACAGGACATTGTTACCTAGAACCAGCCCATCAGACGTGCAGTTTCGTGGATATTATTGTTTAAGAAAAGATGAAAGTAGGTATTCTAGGATAAATAGGTGAAAAATATTTAAATTTTAAGTTCAGGTAATATTTCAATATGAACAAATTGTAAAGGGTAGTTTGGGGAACGCTGACCCACAGAGACAGTGCATCTAATGACATCTCAGAGGATGAATTGATTAGTTCTGACTGAGGGAAACACAAGGACGTAATGATTAAAAAGTAAGCTTTAGTTTGATTTTCAATGGAGTCCAGATTAATCAGATTTTAATGAAAATCTGGGTTGTAATAAATACTGATTTTCAAAATAGTAGCATTACCTGAATAACTATTTTGTTTCACTGTGAAAAGATGCATTCTCTAGAATATTCATTGCAACATGAGAGTGAAATTGGAGATGACATGAACGTCTAACAGTAGGAAATAGGTTAAAATATTTTACACTGATAGAGAGGAATAGTATGCAACCATTACAAATGGTGGCGTAGGTGTCTATTGACGTGGAAAGACATTCACGATATCTAGATAAGAAGAAAAAAATGTGAGATTGAAAAACCACTAATGAAAAGCCCTAAAGGATGTACTAACGTGTTAACTAACAGTGGTTATCTTTTTAAGCTGCTGGGATTTCAACTAATTTTTTTTTAAACTCTTGGTATGCTCTAATTATGAGATGAACATAGGTACCTTTTTTTTTTTTTTTAACAGAGAAAAGTTCAGTTTCCCATTTCATCTGTGTACAGAACAGTTACAGCTTTTCTGATGCTGTTGTGATTTCTTCTCTTACAGGTGTGGAGGCACGGTTGGTGCTATTTTCACTTGTCCACTAGAAGTCATTAAGACGAGGTTGCAGTCTTCAAGATTAGCTCTTCGGACAGTCTATTATCCTCAGGTTCATCTGGGGACCATCAGCGGAGCTGGGATGGTGAGACCGACGTCAGTGACGCCTGGACTCTTACAGGTTCTGAAGTAAGTTCAGTGGCAATTCCAACTCCTACCCCCAGTCCCCCGCCCCCACTGTCAATGCAGAATGTTTATCAGGCCCATCAGATGGAATGTTCTGTTTGTACAGGCTTTGTCCAAATTTAAGAATTAGGTTTCTGTACCAATACCTTTGAACTTTGACCTTGCTCTCTTGGCCTGAGGGCTCCCTGTGTGCACGTGATCAACGTCCAAGGACAGTTAAAGTAAACCTAACAAAGCAAACCCAACATCCATGTTTAAACTGTTGCATCAAAGTGTTGCTCTTGCCCCAAATCTTCTGAGGGCTAGCGAGAAGCTCTGAGGTGGTAGTGAAATTAAAATTTTTTAAATTACACAAGAGGAGGGTTGTGAATATTTTAAGAGGAATTAATATGGAAATAAAATGTTGCAATTTTTTACTTTTTATTTGGAAATAATTTTACATTTATAGAAAAGTTGAAGTATATATTTAGTAAAATGGTCTTTAAAATTTTTGTTTCATACCTAGGCTATCTGCCTAATTTATTATTTTTACTGCATTAAAATATCTCATTTGTTTACAAAGTAGCTAAATATTCTTAGGTCAAATTTGGCTTATCAGTCTCTATGTGTAAGGCAAAATCAGTAATTCAGAAGAGCGCTTGGCAACGTCTGCGTTTTAGCTTAGGGCCTTGTGCTTTAAAAGAGATGTTCAGTGAATGATAGTTGACTTTGACTACGCTGACATTCAGAACTCTAGCACTGACCATTGGGAGAGCATGGGCGCAAGAGAGACACAGCTGTGTATGAGTGTGCGTGTTTAATTGGGAAGTGTTAGAAAAAGACGCAGTACAATGGAAGTGCTCTGTCGTAATAACCACAACGCTTCGCACTTTGGGCAGAATTCTGTCACATTTTAGATAAGGCAGGATGGATTGGAAAGCACTTAATTTATTTTTAGGTACGTTTTGTTTGTAAAACCGACTTCTGAGTCACTCAGGCACCCATGCCAAACACACGTATGAGGGTGCATCCAAGCTCGGGCAAGACTGGGCAGCAGGGCCAGCTGCCAAGGGCAAGGTCCCAAGTGGGAGAACCAGAAACCCAACTCGGGAAAGAGGCGGCTGCTACCCAAGACTCGAAGAGAATCTTTTTTTTTTTTTTTTTTTTTTTTTTTAATTGAACGCTGAGAAAGGTTGGGGAGGCACAAAAGGCAGAAAGTTAGGGGCAGGCGCAGGGAAGGCGGAAGCACAGAGACGGGAGGCACGCTTTGCTCTCAGTAAGGAGAGAGACAAGCCCGTTTCCTCCAAAAACATGGCTCTGAAGACACCCCATCTCAGTTCGCCTTTTTATAAGTGTAGTCACTAGCAGTGTCTCAAATGACGCCTTTCTTCTGAGGAACTTAAAATGCTTTGGACCTAGTGAAACAGGTAATTTGCCAACTCTGCTAACATCCAAGGTGAACTTCCTCTTACATGCTTGCCAACAACGCATGACTAGTGGATTCATCTACTTACTGTAACTGGGAAACTCTTGCCCGGAAGTTGAGGGTGTCACCGGGGCCAAGCCCGTAAGATAAATGGGACTGCTTCTCTAGTTCAAGTGTTTCAGGATGCGTGTTCTGCGCCCCTAGTACCTCTGTCTCTCTATCTCCAATAAATCTCTCTCCATGTATGTTTTTCCCCAGTTAGGACAATTGTTTACTAAAATGTAAACCAAAGGGGAAGAAGAGCCTCTCCATCTTTTAAAACACATGAACAGTGCCCCCACCGCTCGCAAGACAACCCATTTTCCTAAGTGGTCTGGTGAGAGACCTTGCCCCCTGCTCCATCCTCAGGAGCAGCGGAGAAGCTTCTGCCCAGATGCCTCCAAGGCCCATGCCCCACCCCCCAGTAAAAGCCAAAGCTACTTCCGGGGCCTGCCGGTCTCAGCACCCCTGTCACCCACCCTTCCTATTACTTCCCTGACTTCACCTCCTCGTATTTCCCCTCCCGAACCCTTTCGGCTGCATCAGCCTCCTCCTGTCCCTTTAAAAGACTGGGAACTCTGGAACATTCCACATCAGGGCCTTTCTACTGGACATTATCTGCATGGCTGGCCCTCAGTTGTCACCTTTGCGGGAAGGCCTTGCAGTGACCATGCTGTTGAAAACAGCCCTTCCATCACGCCCTGTGCCTCCTTCCTGCTTTATTTCTATCCACAGCACTCACCTCTATCCAACACACAGTGTAGTTTACTTATTTATATTGTTTCTTTTCTCTCCCTGCCCCCACCAGAACGGAAGTACCTCAGAGGCAGGGACTTCGGTTTGTTTTGACCACCAAGGTACCCCCAAGCACTGAGAATGCCGCCTGTCACACAGCAAGAATTCAGGACAAATAGAACATGGCACACCAGTAAGATACTGAATATAAAGAGCTTAACACACAGTCCTCCCCCCACTGTGTAAATAATAAATATTAGCTGCTATCATAATACATACTTTCTGTACTTTTGAAGCATAAGAATTATAACTGAGTTTCTTGGTAGCCAAGGCAAAAAGGGGACTCTCGTACTACATAATTCTCATCTGGAGAAAGCCCATGTGTTATTTCCTGTTAATCAGTCCTGAAAGCAGCCTGTTACCCAGTACTTACATCAGACAGTGTACCAGCATGAGAAGCATATCTTTTAGGATGCTTTAATGGAAGGTGACTACTTTTCACTTTACCACCACCCTCCTGGCTCATCTGGATCATTGGACTGCTTTCTGATTCTTCCACTTATCACCTCTAGGCTAGGGCAGAGCCAGCTCTTTATCCAGGAAATAGTAAACCGAGGACAGAGATCCAGGCCTTTTCTCTATGCCACAAAGCCCATCAAGGTTGTCTGTTCACAGTTTTAGAAGCCGTTGGGTTTATCAGATGATTATTCATTTAAAACTAAGCTGCTTATTATTAGTCTTACTCTTCCAAGAAGTACTGCATTTATCTTTTTTTTTTTTTTTAACTTCTTTTTATTTATTTATTTAATTTATTTTTATTTTTGGCTGCGTTGGGTCTTGGTTGCCGCTTGCAGGCTTTCTCCCGTTGTGGCGAGCGGGGGCTACTCTTCGTTGTGGTGTGCGGGCTTCCCTTGTTGCGGAGCACGGGCTCTAGGCACGTGGGCTTCAGTAGTTGTGGCACGCGGGCTCAGTAGTTGTAGCTCACGGACTCCAGAGTGCAGGTTCAGTAGTTGTGGCGCACGAGCTTAATTGCTCTGCGGCATGTGGGATCTTCCCGGACCAGGGCTCAAATCCGTGTCCCCTGCATTGGCAGGCGGATTCTTAACCACTATGCCACCAGGGAAGCCCAAGAAGTACTGCATTTAAAGACTTAGCAGACAACAGAATTTGTGTACAGGAAGTTTATTTTTCAAAGTACAAATCAGTGTTTGCTTGTGTCTCGTGTTAGGTTAACCTATTAGAGAAAAAATATTCTCCAATGGAGCATCAGTTACTGTTATATTTTGAATATAGTTACTTAAAAAGAAAAAAGGCAAGATGTTAAAACAATTAGGCTCTCAATATTAAATTTACCACGGGGTAATTAATAATCCTTTTATTCAGGCATCTGCCTTAAAATGTCTTAGGACTTAGTCTTCTTTTTTTTTTCCTAATCAGAACTCCTGTTCTTTAAACTACTTCAGGTTACTTTGTTTTTTGAAGTACCTCTTTGAAAAGTAATATGTTAGTGAGGTCGTTTCTCTTTTAAACACTGATGGGTTCAGATGAGAGCTTTGTCCTGGATTGGTCAGTGGTATGCATAGTATGATCTAAAATAGTGAAGAGAATGAAACGCTCCAAACAGGACTCTAATTTCTTTCTGCATTTCTTTCCTAAATGAAAGTTTCTATGACTGTGGGAAAATTAGTCTGAGTCCTAACAAGCTGAGGAGTACCATTTATAGTAGGAACTTGATTGTTCCAGAAAAGTTTTGTAAACATCCAGCTAGGTTAGCAGTTTGAATTACGTAACAGATTTGAGTTTTTGCCCACTGTTAATATGCGTAACTATGGAGACAGCCTTTCTGCAGTTCTTAAAAGGCCTGAGTCACTTGAGGATATGCGTTCCCTACTGCATTATAGATGAGCGGCTCCCAGCTCCCTGGAGCCAGAGATTCCCTTAATTGTGTGTAGGTGACCCCTGGGCCGGCTGCATGGTGAACATTCGTGGGGACCAAAGATGGAGTCTGAACTTTAAAAATTGTTGAATGTATTGACCGTTTGAAATCTTTTACATGCTATACTATAAGGTGTAGGTCACTTCAGGGTGTTATTTGAGAGAAGTTTTGGTTGAGAGAGCCTGGCTTTTTAAAAGCCCAATCCTGTTTTGAGAAAGAGTAACAGTAAAGTATTTAAAGTTGAAAACACTAAACTCTGATGCCTGTATTAAGGACCAAATGGCTTGGTTTTGGCCAGTGTGAAAATGCACTGAAACTCCGTGTCCTTCATTTGGAGTGTTAGGTTTACAGAAACCCACGAATTGTCTTTACCCCAACCCTTGTTTCGTGGCTTTGTGGGCTACAAACATGAGTTCAGTATTTTTATAACCTATGACCTATAGCTTTTTTTTAAGAACTTTTTTTTTTAAATTATTTCTAACTTACAGAAAAGTTACAGGAACAGTACAAATAACTTGCTTATATACTCTGCCTCAGGTCACTTTAACATTTTGCCACATTTGCTTATTTGTTTTTGCTCTATATACATACAGGTTTTTTTTTCTGAACCATTTGAAAATAGGTTACATTGCATTATGTCCCTTTACCCTTAATTCTTTAGCATTTATTTCCTACAAAAAGGATATTCTCTTAAAACCACAGTACAGTTTTCAAATTCAGGAAATTTAATATTGATGTACTGCTTTTTAACTAATCTACAGTCTATATTCCAGTTTTATCATTTATCTATTGTTAAGCGATTGATTTAGCACAAGGGTTAAATTTTGTTTTAAAACTCTGTTCCTACAAATATGTCTTCTGTTTTCAAGAACTTTTTCAGTGAGGCTTTCTGGGTTTTTTTTTGTTTGTTTAACTGCTTTATTAAGATGTAATCTACATGCCATACAATGTGCCCACTTAGAGCACACAGTTCTCCTGTTGTAGTATGTTCAGAGTTTTGTGCACCCATCACAACAATTCTAGAACGTTTTCATCCCCACTATAAGAATCCCCTAACCTGTTTGCAGTCACTCCCCATCCCTAGGACCCCAGCCCTAGACAACCAACTGCTAATCTTCCTTCTGTCTATATAGATTTGTCTCATGGATATTTCATCTAAATGAAATCATACAGCATATGGCCTTTTGTATCCAGCTCCTTTCACTTAACCTACTTTTTTTTTTTAAGATTTATTTATTATTATTATTATTATTTTTTTGGCTGTGTCGGGTCTTAATTGTGGCACACCGGATGTTTGTTGTAGTGTGCGGCTTCTCTCTAGTTGTGGCTTGTGGGTTTTCTCTTGTCTAGTTGTGGCGCGCAGGTTCCAGAGCATGTGGGCTCTGTAGTTTGTGTCATGCAGGCTCTCTAGTTGAGGCGCGCCATCTCAGTAGTTGTGGCGCATGGGCTTAGTTGCCCCAGGACCTGAACAGATATTTGGACACTCACATTCATAGTAGCCAAAAGGCAGAAGCAGCCCAAGGGTGAACAACATGAGGGGCATCCATATAATGGACTTATAATTTAGCCTTAAAAAGAAGGAAATTCTGACACATGCTATAACATAGATGAACCTTAATGACACTGTCCTGAGTGAAAGAAGCCAGTCAGAAAAGGACAAATACTGTAGGATTCTACTTGTATGAGATCCCTAGAGCAGTCAGATTCATAGAGACAGAAAATAGAAGGGTGGTTGCCAGGGCTGGGGTGGGGAGATGGAGAGTTAGTGTTTACTGGGTATGGAATCTGTTTGAATTTTATTTTATTTATTTTTTTAATACAGCAGGTTCTTATTAGTTATCCATTTTATACATATTAGTGTATACATCTCAATCCCAATCTCCCAATTCATCACACCCCCGCCACTTTCCTCCCTTGGTGTCTATACGTTTGTTCTCTACATCTGTGTCTCAATTTCTGCCCTGCAAACCAGTTCATCTGTACCATTTTTCTAAGTTCCACATATATGCGTTAATATACGATATTGGTTTTTCTCTTTCTGACTTACTTCACTTTGTATGACAGTCTCTAGATCCATCCATGTCTCTACAGATGACCCAATTTCATTCCTTTTTATGGCTGAGTAATATTCCATTGTGTGTATGTGCCACATCTTCTTTATCCATTCGTCTGTCGATGGACATTTAGGTTGCTTCCATGTCCTGGCTATTGTAAATATTGCTGCAGTGAACATTGGGGTGCATGTGTCTTTTTCAATTATGGTTTTCTCTGGGTATATGCCCAGTAGTGGGATTGCTGGGTCATATGGTAGTTCTAGTTTTAGTTTTTTAAGGAACCTCCATACTGTTCTCCATAGTGGCTCTATCAATTTACATTCCCACCAACAGTGCAAGAGGGTTCCCTTTTCTCCACACCCTCTCCAGCATTTGTTTGTAGATTTTCTGATGATGCCCATTCTAACTGGTATGAGGTGATACCTCATTGTAGTTTTGATTTGCATTTCTCTAATAATTAGTGATGTTGAGCAGCTTTTCATGTGCTTCTTGGCCATCTGTACGTCTTCTTTGGAGAAATGTCTATTTAGGTCTTCTGCCCATTTTTTGATTGGGTTGTTTGTTTTTTTAATATTGAGCTGCATGAGCCATTTATATATTTTGGAGATTAATCCCTTGTCTGTAATTTGCAAATATTTTCTCCCATTCTGAGGATTGTCCTTTCATCTTGTTTGTAGTTTCCTTTGCTATGCAAAAACTTATGTTTCATTAGGACCCATTTGTTTATTTTTGTTTTTATTTCCATTACTCTGGGAGGTGGATCAAAAAAGATCTTGCTGTGATTTATGTCAAAGACTGTTCTTCCTGTTTTCCTCTAAGAGTTTTATAGTGTCCAGTCTTATATTTAGGTCTCTAATCCATTTTGAGTTTATTTCTGTGTATGGTGTTAGGGAGTGTTCTAGTTTCATTCTTTTACATGTGGCTGTCCAGTTTTCCCAGCACCACTTATTGAAGAGACTGTCTTTTCTCCATTGTATATCCTTGCCTTCTTTGATAGATTAGTTGACCACAGGTGCATGGGTTTATCTCTGGGCTTTCTATCCTGTTCCATTGATCTATATTTCTGTTTTTGTGCCAGTACCATATTGTCTTGATTACTGTAGCTTTGTAGTATAGTCTGAGGTCAGGGAGTCTGATTCCTCCAGGTCCGTTTTTTTCCCTCAAGACCGCTTTGGCTATTCGGGGTCTTTCGTGTCTCCATACAAATTTTAAGATTTTTTGTTCTAGCTCTGTAAAAAATGCCATTGGTAATTTGACAGGGATTGCATTGAATCTGTAGATTGCTTTGGGTAGTAGAGTCATTTTCACAATATTGAGTCTTCCAATCCAAGAACATGGTATATCTCTCCATCTGTTGGTATCATCTTTAATTTCTTTCATCAGTGTCTTATAGTTTTCTGCATACAGGTCTTTTGTCTCCCTAGGTAGATTTATTCCTAGGTATTTTATTCTTTTTGTTGCAGTGGTAAATGGGAGTGTTTCCTTAATTTCTCCTTCAGATTTTTCATCATTAGTGTATAGGAATGCAAGAGATTTCTGTGCATTAATTTTGTATCCTGCAACTTTGCCAAGTTCATTGATTAGCTCTAGTAGTTTTTGGTTGGCATCTTTAGGATTCTCTATGTATAGTGTCATGTCATCTGCAAACAGTGACAGTTTTACTTCTTCTTTTCTAATTTGTATTCCTTTTTCTTCTCTGATTGCCGTGGCTAGGACTTCCAAAACTATGTTGGATAATAGTGGTGAGAGTGGACATCCTTGTCTTTTCCTGATCTTAGAGGAAATGCTTTCAGCTTTTCACCATTGAGAATGATGTTTGCTGTGGGCTTGTCAAATATGGCCTTTATTATGTTGAGGTAGGTTCCCTCTATGCCCACTTTCTGGAGAGCTTTTATCATAAATGGGTGTTGAATTTTGTCAAAAGCTTTTTCTGCATCTATTGAGATGATCATATGGTTTTTCTTCTTCAGTTTGTTAATATGGTGTCTCACATTGATTGATTTGCATATATTGAAGAATCCTTGCATCCCTGGGATAAATCCCACTTGATCATGGTGTATGATCCTTTTAATGTGTTGTTGGATTCTGTTTCCTCGTATTGTGTTGAGGATTTTTGCATCTATATTCATCAGTGATTTTGGTCTGTAATTTTCTTTTTTTGTAGTATCTTTGTCTGGTTTTCGTATCAGGGTGACGGTGGCCTCATAGAATGAGTTTGGGAGTGTTCCTTCCTCTGCAATGTTTTGGAAGAGTTTGAGAAGGATGGGTGTTAGCTCTTCTCTAAATGTTTGATAGAATTTACCTGTGAAGCCATCTGGTCCTGGACTTTTGTTTGTTGGAAGATTTTTAATCACAGTTTCAATTTCATTACTTGTGATTGGTCTGTTCATACTTTTCTATTTCTTCCTGGTTCAGTCTTGGAAGGTTATACCTTTCTAAGAATTTGTCCATTTCTTCCAGGTTGTCCATTTTATTGGCATAGAGTTGCTTGTAGTAGTCTCTTAGGATGCTTTGTATTTCTGTGGTGTCTGTTGTAACTTCTCCTTTTTCATTTCTAATTTTATTGATTTGAGTCCTCTCCCTCTTTTTCTTGATGGGTCTGGCTAATGGTTTATCAATTTTGTTTATCTTCTCAGAACCAGCTTTTAGTTTTATTGATCTTTGCTATTGTTTTCTTTGTTTTTATTTCATTTATTTCTGCTCTGATCTTAATGATTTCTTTCCATTTATTAACTTTGGGTCTTGTTTGTTCTTTCTCTAGTTCCTTTAGGTGTAAGGTTAGATTGTTTATTTGAGATGTTTGTTGTTTCTTGAGGTAGGATTGCATTGCTATAAACTTCCCTCTTAGAACTGCTTTTGCTGCATCCCATCGGTTTTGGATTGTCGTGTTTTCATTGTCATTTGTCTCTAGGTATTTTTTGATTTCCTCTTTGAATTCTTCAGTGATCTCTTGGTTATTTAGTAACGCATTGTTTAACCTCCAGGTGTTTGTGTTTTTTACGTTTTTTTCCCTGTAATTGATTTCTAATCTCATAGCACCATGGTCAGAAAAGATGCTTGATGTGATTTCAATTTTCTTAAATTTACTGAGGCTTGATCTGTGACCCAAGATGTGATCTATCCTGGAGAGTGTTCTGTGCGCACTTGAGAAGAAAGTGTCATCTGCTGTTTTGGGATGGAATGTCCTATAAATATCAATTAAATCTATCTGGTCTGTTGTGTCATTGAAAGCTTGTGTTTCCTTATTTATTTTCTGTTTGGGTGATCTGTCCGCTGGTGTAAGTGAGGTGTTAAAGTCCCCCACTATTATTGTGCTACTGTTGATTTCCTCTTTTATAGCTTTTAACAGTTGCCTTATGTATTGAGGTGCTCCTATGTTGGGTGCATATATATTTATAATTGTTATATCTTCTTCTCGGATTGACCCCTTGATCATTATGTAGGGATCCTTGTCTCTCGTAACATTCTTTATTTTAAAGACTATTTTATCTGATGTGAGTATTGCTACTCCAGCTTGCTTTTGATTTCCATTTGCGTGGAATATCTTTTTCCATCCCCTCACTTTCAGTCTGTATGTGTCCCTAGGTCTGAAGTGGGTCTCTTGTAGACAGCATATATATGGGTCTTGTTTTTGTATCCGTTCAGCAAGCCTGTGTCTTTTGGTTGGAGCATTTAATCCATTCACGTTTAAGGTAATTATTGATATGTATGTTCCTATTACCATTTTCTTAATTGTTTTGGGTTTGTTTTTGTAGGTCCTTTTCTTCTCTTGTGTTTCCCACTTAGAGAAGTTCCTTTAGTATTTGTTGTAGAGCTGGTTTGGTGGTGCTGAATTCTTTTAGCTTTTGCTTGTCTGTAAAGCTTTTGATTTCTCCATCAAATCTGAATGAGATCCTTGCCGGGTAGAGTAATCTTGGTTGTAGGTAGGTTATTCCCTTTCATCACTGTAAATATGTCATGCCACTCCCATCTGGCTTGTAGAGTTTCTGCTGAGAAATCAGCTGTTAACCTTACGGGAGTTCCCTTGTATGTTATTTGGCGTTTTTCCCTTGCTGCTTTCAATAATTTTTCTTTAATTTTTGCCAGTTTGATTACTATGTGTCTCAGCGTGTTTCTCCTTGGGTTTCTCCTGTATAGGACTCTCTGCGCTTCCTGGACTTGGGTGGCTATTTCCTTGCCCATGTTAGGGAAGTTTTCCTCTATAATCTCTTCAAATATTTTCTCCAGTCCTTTCTCTCTCTCTTCTCCTTCTGGGACCCCTATAATGTGAATGCTGTTGCGTTTAATGTCCCAGAGGTCTCTCAGGTTGTCTTCATTTCTTTTCATTCTTTTTTCTTTATTCTGTTCTGCAGCAGTGAGTTCCACCATTCTGTCTTCCAGGTCACTTATCCGTTCTTCTGCCTCAGTTATTCTGCTATTGATTCCTTCTGGTGTATTTTTCATTTCAGTTATTGTATTGTTCATCTCTGTTTGTTCTTTAATTCTTTTAGGTCTCTGTTAAACATTTCTTGCATCTTCTCGATCTTTGCCTCCATTCCTTTTCCGAGGTCCTGGGTCATCTTCACTATCATTATTCTGAACTCTTTTTCTGGAAGGCTGCCTATCTCCACTTCGTTTAGTTGTTTTTCTGGGGTTTTATCTTGTTCCTTCATCTGGTACATAGCCCTCTGCCTTTTCATCTTGTCTGTCTTTCTCTGAATGTGGTTTTTGTTCCACAGGCTGCAGGATTGTAGTTCTTGCTTCTGCTGTCTGCCCTCTGGTGGATGAGGCTATCTCTGGAATCTGTTTGAGAAGATGAAAAAGTTCTGGAGATGGATGCTGGTGATGGTTGTACAACAGTGTGAATGTACTTATTGCCACTGAACTATACACTTAAAAATGGAAAATGGTAAAAAAAACTATGTACCACAGTAAAAAAGTTTTTAAAGAAAAAGCAGGCACAGTATTCTCTTTGAACCTGAGATACTAAGCGTTAGCTTTAAAGAGCAGTCATCGTCCCATGAAAGTTACTGGATTCTTCTGTTCCTCATTTCCCTGTTTAGGGCTCTCCTGTAATAGGCAAAGATCTAGAAGATAGGTTAGAAATAAGGAATAAATCCAAAAGAAATACCATCCGAAGAAATTTCTCAACCTGTTTCTCAGTGGATCTTGTCATAACAAGGACATCATTTCCTGTATCAGACCCTTTGCTGCTCTCTGCCTTCCTAGGATGTCGGTGGGTAGTGCAAACCCTGAACACCTTGCTCCTGCCTGAACAAGGGAGATTTTGAAGCATGTTTTTTCACTGTAGTAATGAAAGCAGTATTCATCGGTCTTCTGATTTTGTATTGTAATATAATCAGATAAGACCCTGGGCTTTTGTAAACATTCTGTTCTTTATTCAGGGAGCTAATGTGAAGGCTGAACCCTTATCATTTTGCACAGGCCTTGCCTAACGTTTTTAAAGATACATCTTTTCTCGTTATTCAGGTCGATCTTGGAGAAGGAAGGACCAAAGTCACTTTTTAGAGGCTTGGGTCCCAATTTGGTTGGAGTTGCACCATCAAGGTAAGCATTAATCGTCCAGCTAGCGCACCGCATACAGTATCTAATACGCTGAGTCCTTTCTTACTGGAGGGGCAATACCGCTAGATGTCTAGTTTCTTTTTCTGTGGGGGATTTGCCAAAGTGCATCTGACATATAGAAGTAGTGATAACTGTTGGCATGTCTTGCAGTGTGTGCGTGAGAAAGAGATTCTTAGTTATTTTATTCTTAAGTTGAGAATTATTCTGCTCCCATCACGTGGTGTCTTCTCTGAGTGTTTGCTACTCTAAGTGTGGCGTGTGGTCAGCAGCATTGGCATCACCTAGGAGCTTGTTAAAACTACACGATCTCAGACCACACCCCGGACCTACATCAGAATTTGCATTCTGCCAAAACGCACAGGTGATTCATATGCACTTGGAAGCACTGATCTAAAGCAATTTTAAAGGCTTCCAAGCTTACTTTATTTAAAAAATTCTTATTTGTGTTACAAGGTTTAATTCTCTTTAAAGCTTATTTGAATATATCAAGCTGCATTGTCCCAATGCAGTATCCCCTGGTCATGTGGGGCTACTTAAATCAATTAAAATTAAAAATTCAGTTCCTTGGTCTCACCAGCCACATTTCAAGTTACTTAGCATTCATATGTAGCTAGTGGCTCCTGCATTGGAGAACATAGGTATAGAACACTTCCATCTCTGCAGAAAGTTCTTTTCGACAGTGCTGATACAGAGGATAGGCGTGTGTGGATATGAAAGTGAATGTCTCTGCGTGTGTGTGTGTGTGTGTGTGCGCGCATAGCAGCATATCTCTGAAAAGTAGGTAAGAAACTGCTTCTAGAAATTGCCTCCTGGGAGGGGGAGCACAGTGACAAGGGTCACTTATGTGAATCCACATAGTACTTGAATAGACTTTAAGCAAAATTCATCTTTATAACAAAAATGAGAATTTTGTTTTATACAAAGTTAAGACTAAAAGCTTCTAGAATACTTGCATATCAGTGCTCCAGTTTATACGCAGATCTCCTGAGGATGTTGTAAAAATGCAGAGGTCCAAGAGGGAGGGGATATAGGTATACACATAGCTGATTTACTTCATTGTACAGCAGAAACTAACACAACATTGTAAAGCAATTATACGCCAATAAAAAAATGCAGATTCTTATTAAATCCTTTTGTTCCTTTGGAATTCTGTAGCTTATGTGTATAATCTATTGAAAATATAGAAAATACTAGTCTGTGAGGTTATATGAGGTATGCATTGTTAAGAGAAGGCAAACATACTGCATATATGTAGTAAATTTTTTAAATGGAGTCAGATCTACTTGTGGACAGTGCTAATTTGGTAACACCTGTCAATCTGATATAGAGTCCTGGCCACCACACCCATTTAGAACAGTTGGGACCTAGAAAAAAACGAAAGACTGTTTTATAACACATTCATGGTATGTAGTCAGGATCCTAAGTTGAAAAATACATTCTGCAATTGATCCATGGGCCAGCTGAAAAAAAGCATTTTCCCTGACATTGCTGGTGAAGAAGCAGGGAAAATCACAGCCAGGCTCTGCTCTCCAGCCCCAACAGGAGAGGAGACAGAAGCGGAGAAGCAGACAGAGGCAGAGAAGAGAAGACCGGAGAGCCAAGGTGGGGCGCCCGCCACCCCCAGCGGTCCCTTTCTGGGGCTGGGAGCACGTCAGTGGAGGGTGCACTTGATGAAAACACGTGTGCCACCGTACATGTTCCTATGTGATCCTGAGTCATCAGGAAAAAAGTTCACAGTACATCTGACATACTCATTTTGGTGTAAGGCAGGACAAGTGTGGTATGTTTTAGAAATGTATTATAAATTTTAACAGTTGTGGTATATGTTGGTGCTTAAAAGGATTGGCATTCATCCAGGATGAAGACTGTAAACGGACTTTGTATGTATATTACCAAAACCTCATTTTCCTCAGTTGTTTTGGGCACTCCCATCATCATTGAGTACTTTCTGGAGGGCCAATCAGGAGCTTCCTGAAGATGCCTGCAACAGGTTTTGGTTTTTAGCACAGATTAGGTCAAGCTTTCGGTTACATGTTAACTTCTTTCCCATATTGCTAAATTTTTCAGGGGTTGTGGAAGGACATACATATTATATAGCGTCGAACCAATGTCTTGATAGCATTCTCTCTTTGTTCTAACAGGGCTGTGTACTTTGCATGCTACTCCAAAGCCAAAGAGCAGTTCAATGGCATTTTCGTGCCTAACAGCAATACTGTGCACATTTTCTCAGCTGGCTCTGCAGGTATGTTACCGTAGTGAGTGGAGATGAGTTGCTCACTTTGCTAAAGCATGTGTTGTACCAAACAGCTTTCTCCAGGAATTAGAAATTACGTCTCTGCTTCTTTTGCATCTAAAATCATTTTCCTAAAGCTTTATGTTAGAAGTGACAAAACATGAGTGTTTGAGAGCGGTTTGTAACTTGCTTCCGTTTTCTTTTACCCTGAAGCTTTTTATTCTCCCTCAAAATTGACATGTTCTCATGCATGCTACTGGTTAGTGTGATGTATCTTTTAAAGGAATATTAATGTGTTTTCATGCCTTTTTATTACATTATTTTCTAAAGTTCGAGCTGCTTTTTCTGTGGCTCCCGACGGTGTCTAGCCTACCCTGAGTACAGTTGGCACTTCTGTCCTTAACAGTTGGATTCTATGATGAGGGCTCAGGGCTTGTAGTGGGATTCTTGCAGTAGGATCAGTGATAGATTAGGTAGCTTCTGTTCTTTTTTGAGGGAATCATTCCACCTACCATGGAAAATTCACAAAAGGATTTTTTCCCCAGGAAATACTTGGCAAAAACATGGACGTGTAGATTGCTGAGAGAAGGCTATGTCTTTTTCGATGTAAATTTTATGTCTATTTAAATAGAAGGGTGTTTTAGAGAATTAAGTTGGCATTTTATGAAAACTTTCTACCCTCCAAGTTGTACGTATCAGTCTTGTCCCTGTTACTCCAAATAAAAGTACTAGTAATCCATCTGAATAGTTGCGGATAATAATTTCTGGACCCCAAATGGGAAATGACATTAGCAGAGCTGCTTCACAACAAGAAAGGTGTTTTACAGAATACGGAGCTCTGAGAGGAGTGCGTGGGGTTCAGAGGAGGCCAGGCTTCACTGCCAAGGCCGATAGGGAGTTAGCCATACGCGAAAGGCTGTGCCCTAGTTTTGTAACTTTTGCAAAATTAACATAGAGGAACCTTGGTAAATAAAACAGACCTGGAGGTAGATTTTTTTTTTTAATGAAGTCTTTAATTTGCTGTTTTAAGGAGCTAATGTTGCTGTTATTGTTTTTTGTTTTGTTTTTTTTTCCTCCTTCCTGGTAACATTCAGTTTTTTGGGTTTTTTTGTAATTCTAGTATAGTTGATTTACAAAGTTTTGTTAGTTTCAGGTGTACAGCAGAGTGATTCAGTTTCTTATGTATATACACACACATATATATTCTTTTTCAGTTTATTTTCCATTATGGTTTATTATAAGGTATTGAATATAGTTCCCTGTGCTGTACAGTAGGTCCTTGTTGTTCATCTGTGGAGGGAGATTTTTAAACCACTATCTAGGGTCCTATTATCTAATCAATCTACTTAGGCTGTGGAGGGGATGAGGTATTCCAGAAGACTCACTGCGTGTCAGGTCAATACTGCTTTTTTGGTTGGTCTGGAATGATTAACAATATTAAGATGGAGAAGACTTACTTTAAAAACGGTTACTATAGGCAGATCAGTCTTAAAACTTTGATTTCCTAAAATGGTCAGGTATTAAAATGTTGAAGTTTGGATTCAGGTAAATGGAGATTTAGTTTCTTCTATTTTAAGTTATATATCAGGTACCCTTTTGGATAAGATCAGCAACTTTTTAAAACAAATTATTTCTGAACCTGAACCTTTCAATTGAGTTTTAGAATAGTTTCATATATGTTTACCAATGGAACCACATTAACAGGAATATCAACAGCACCACCTAGCGGCTGAATGGACTAGACAGGGCTCTAGAAAATTGAGAGATAAATGTTAGGTCCTACATACCAGTAGATGTTACATTTTAGGGGACTATAGCTTCCATCTGTAGTATGGAAATATAACTGCTTCCTACCATCCGTTTTTATTATTAAGCCATTGAAAGCCTGATTTCAAAGTTTATCACATGGAATAGACAGCTTTAATAAACATTGACTCTGTTCACTGATAACATTTTCTATTCTTTTTTTCTTCCAGCTTTTGTCACAAATTCCTTAATGAATCCTATATGGATGGTTAAAACCCGGATGCAGCTAGAACGGAAGTAAGTTGTTAATTGTTCCTTCCTTAATATAAGAATTCTTAGGGCTTTTTTTCTTCCACCAGTTCCAGCTGTGGAGTGAGATTGTCCTTAGCCATCCCCATCCTTGTTTTGTCTGAATATAAGCATATGTAGAAACTCCTTTTGTCTTGAGGTTGATACTGCCAAGCCTTGTGGGGAGACAAAGGCCAACAGAAATAACACACAAGGGGGTGTCGAAGTTCGCTCAGTTGTGGCCCCTGATCTACAGGGTAGTCGGTGGGTCTCTGCTCCTGGATGACCCCACCGCCCCCAAGTTGGAGTGCTGCGGGCTCTCCTCCAGGTGGCCTCGCTTTCAAGTGGGAAGATGCCAGGAAGGGCAGAACAGCAAATGCCCCTGGTCTCAGAAGGGGCATTCTAATCTCCAAGGCCCTCAGATATCCAAGATTCCTGTGCTGAAACTAGCCAGGGATTCTTGGGATTTTTCATGCTGTGGGTTCTCTTGGCAGTCTCTGGTGAAGGCTGCAGGTGCTTTTTAGAACAATATTTTTAAAAGCAGTGAAAACCAATTATTGAAATACAGTTATCAGTGGTGTTTTTTTTAATTGCAATATAGTAATATAATTCTTTAACACATTAAATAACAAGATCAAAGAGCATCCCCATAACTACCGTAATTTCAAGTTAGTGAAGATGGTAAATGATGCTTTGTGATAGGATTCTAAGAACCCTTCTGTTACTAGGTTGCCTAGAAATGTTGTGTGGGGCGCTGGAAACTTCCAGCTAGTCCAGCCTAACCTTAAGCTACCCAGTAAAGAAAGCAGGGGAGAGAGCGAGCAAGTACGCCCCCTGGAAGTGGAGCTGGGGTCTGCCTTAGCTTGTTTTTTCTCTTCAATGACCCCCATAGCCTCTGAATTGGTCTTTGATTCTGTGTTTCCCCTAATCCATTCTGTCTGAAAGAACCTTCTAAAATGCATCAGGTCTAATCATTTTGAATAGATTGCTTGCTCAGAATCCTTCGATGAATGTCAGTGACTCTCAGGGTCAAATCCTCGCTCCTTGGCTTAACATTCAAGGTCCTTTGCGATTTTCTAAAAATGTCATGTGCTTTCATGCTTCCATCTCCCTGAATCTGCCGTCCCCTCACCAGGAATCCCGTTTCCCCTTCTTGTCCCTCAAGAACACCTTGTCCTGCAAGCTGCAGACCAGTGTCCTCTCCTGGAAACCTTTGGCAATTGCTCCCAGTTCCAGGTGTTCACACAGTGTCCTAATGTCACTTCTGTTTAGCAGCGGATAAATGCATGAGTCAGCTGAGAGCCTTCCTTTATACGCATTCTTTTAAATCTGGCTGGAAATGACCCGTGCTTAGGACATTTGAAAGCCGTGTTTGTGTGGGCTCTGTTAACATAGCCCTCAACAATGAGTATTTGTTGCATGCTTCCTGTGCAACTAGTCACAGCAGAAACAGCAGGGAATAAGACATGGGCCTTGCCTTCCAGAAGCTCACAGCTTTACAGAAAATAAAGAGAATTCTAGGCTGGTGGGATAAGAGGCCTGAGGTGCTCCAGGACCCTGGAGGGTCCTTAATGCAGTCTGGGCAGGACGTGCAGCCAGGGAGGGGCTCTTGTGGCATCCACCCTCCCATCTACAGGATAGCCGGTGGGCAGCGGCAGGTGTGAAGGTGCCTCAGGCAGGGAATCTGCTGTGCAGAAAATCTGAAGGCAAGAAAGCATTGTTCATTCCGAGCTGCAGAAAGAAGGGGTGTGTCCTGCATGCAGATGTGCTGGAGAAGGAGGGAGGTGCAGGGAGATAAGACGGGAGAAGCCAAAAGAGAGGGCCACATCCTTAAAAGCCCTGGGGAGGAATGGGCATTTGGACTCGGCTTTATTTTGAGGCAGCAGTGGTTCGGGGGGCCTGTCTGTCCTCCGTTAGAGGATATTTGGCAATGTCTGGAGATGTCTTTATCCACTTAGGTGGCATCTAGTGGGTGGAGGCCAGGGCTGCTGCTAGATATTCTACAACGCATAGGCCCGCCCCCAGCGGAGAATTACCTGGCCCCAAATACCTATAGTGCCAAGGTCGAGGAGCCCTCCAAGGGGGTGTTAAGCAGGGGAGCGAGGTGCTTGGCGTTTGTGTCACAAAGGTCACGCCAGGTAGGGGGTGGGGCTGGGGGGCCCAGGACACTGGTCTGCTGCCCCACAGGGGGGCCTCCCACGTGCGCCCACTGTGAACGCTGTCCAGTCCTGGGATTCTGTTTGTATCCTGGCGGTTTATGAAAACTTCCTGTCATGGGGTAGGAGCATCCAAGCCAAAGGCTTTTTAGTTATTGTAGAGTCTATTCTGTTCATAATTTTACAAATGTAGAAATAATGGAATCAAAATACACCCTTTGGAGACTAGAACGATAAGAAAGAATACTCACACTCACCACCCTGTCGGAATGTTGGGGAGTTTTTCCTTCAGTATTTTCTTAACGCATATGTGTACAGTAATCGCAATTATACTTTACATGTAATTTTGTCCGGCACTTCCCCATATCTGACTGCCTTCACAACTGTTTTAATCTAGTATATGTACCACGGTTTACGTATCTGTCCCCATGTGTAGACGTTGGGATCGTTTTGATTCTGTTGCAGTCGTATTTTCCTCTGTGATGAACACCTTCCATATAGCTCTTTCCAGAAGTAGATCGAAGACCCTGAGCACGAGTCTGTGACCCAGTACAGGTGCACGTCCCATCCTGTGGGCCTGTCGGGTGTCCCGGCTGATGGGCCTGGACTCACAGCAGGCCGGGCTCAGCCAACCACAGACCAGGGGAGACTGTGGCACCCACCATGCAATTTCTCTTTAGCTAATCTTTGTGACTCGGTGCAGCAGGCGGGCTCCTGAGCATGTTGTCGTAACGGCCTCTCGTTGGTCTCCTTTGTGCAGAGTGAGAGGCTCCAAGCAGATGAACACGCTCCAGTGTGCTCGCTATGTTTACCAGACGGAAGGCATTCGTGGTTTCTACAGGGGACTAACTGCCTCTTACGCTGGAATTTCAGAAACCATCATCTGTTTTGCTATTTATGAAAATTTAAAGAAGTATCTGAAAGAAGCTCCCTTAGCCTCTTCTACAAACGGGACTGAGAAAAACTCCACAAATTTTTTTGGACTTATGGCAGCTGCTGCTCTTTCCAAGGGGTGTGCTTCCTGTGTCGCTTACCCCCATGGTAGGTTTTGCTTTTCCTTCCGGAGCAGGAAAATAGCCATCAGTTTGTGTCAGTGTATCCAGACCTCCATAGCTCAGGTGGACGTGCAAGCACCTGCAGGTGACAGGGTAGCTGAGCCCAGCTCGGCTGGCTTCAGCTCACGTATGCAGCTCACGCGGGCAGTGGGAGCTCCGCTTTACTTGGCACAGCAGATTGTGGCCAAAACTCGGCTGTGTGGAATGTGGGCCCTGGGTTGTGGAACTTCTGATGTTTCCAAAGAAGCCAAAAGTCTGGATTTTATTTAAAATTCCTCAATTTAAAAAAATGATGTAGGAGCCAAGCTTTAAAAAAAATTTCAGCTTCCATTTTGAATGGAGTGCTGAGGAAAACTACTTTGGGTAAGTTTACTGTTTAAGGAATTAATAATAGACCTAATGTTCTACTGAACTACTTTTAAAAGAAAAAAAAAACAGCTTATTTTATTGTGCCATGAAAAACAGGTTTTGTTTTCAAACACCCGCTGCACTGTCAGCTGTGACAAATGCACATGGTCAACTTCTCACAGGTCATTGAGCCCCCGTCATGTGCTGGGGCACCGAGCAGCCCCACGGGCTTGCAGAGAGGGGGTTGGATGCTTCCCGGGTCACGTGCCCTGAAGTCCGCTTGACAGGCAGTCACAGGTGTCATGCTGTGGGTGCCAGGGTGAGGCAGGGCCAGGTGGGCAAAGGGTATGAAAAAGGAGGAGGCTGGACGGAGTGGAGAAGGATCCTGGTAGGAGGAGAAAGTTGGGGAGTACATGGAAAGAAAGTTTTGTTGGAGATGTCACCATATGTAATACAAATACACCTCCAGGGAAATGACAGTGTTTACTTCATTGAGAGTAGAAAACCGTGAACTATCTTAAAATTGAGTCCCATTCAAACTAAGCTTATTTTTTAAACCCCTAGAAGTTATTTGGTACTTTTGTATGTATACATCAGTCTTGGGACAATTGACCAATTCCCTAATTGACCAATTCCCAGAGTTAGAAAATGTTCTGAAAAGAACTTTTCATTGTCTCTCTGTGACTACCCCAGCCAAATAGAGCTGAGATGGCAAAGAGCCATAGCTGTACATTAACGTTTATAAAGCTGTGTGCTTCGCGTTCTCTACACATACTGCTTGGAAGTACAGTTCATCTGTAGCCTGAAATGTGTGTTTCTCTCTGCAGAAGTCATAAGGACACGGCTCCGGGAGGAGGGCACCAAGTACAAGTCTTTTGTCCAGACTGCTCGGCTGGTCTTCCGGGAAGAAGGCTACCTGGCCTTTTATAGAGGACTCTTTGCCCAGCTCATCCGGCAGATACCAAATACTGCCATTGTGTTGTCTACCTATGAGTTAATTGTATACCTGTTAGAAGACCATGCTCAGTAACAGACCATAAAATTGTGGTCTAGAAGAATAAAACTGAGAAACTCTAGAGAATTTTTTTTTTTTTTCCATTGATGTGTAGAATGTTTGAGACCGAAACAGGAAAGGCCGTAGAATATCTGGCTTGTGTCACCTGTTGGACATTTCCTTTTGGATTCATGCTTTCTGGAAGGTTTATTTTCATTAACGTTAACAGTTAATTATAACTTTTGGTTGTTTTTGTTTTGTTTTGTTTTAACTTAAGAGAATTCAGGATAAAGCAGCCAGTAAATTAAATCATGGTATTTAAGTATAAATTTGTTTTGTGTCCTCTTTTATGTCCGCCCATAGGGTAAACTGTAGCTAAGGACTTCAGTGAAGCACAAGCCTAGAAACGCAGAGAAAAACTATCAAGTCAAGGTACAGTTGTTTTCTAATCTGACTGTAAGATCCTGCACTGTGGGACCGGTAGGAAGCGTCACATCTTGATGGCACAGGGCAGACCAGGACAGACTTCCCAGCTAGTCTCCAAAAACCTTCCACAGATTGATCATTTAAGCTTTCCAGCTGCTGAGTTTAAAAAAATAAGTACAGCTTCCTGACACTAAATATTTTAAACTATAAACCTTTTCCAGAAGTTATCCTCTATCCCCAGTTTGAACCAAAGGCAAGAGTTTTGTTTGTTTGTTTTGCGTTACGCGGGCCTCTCTGCTGTGGCCTCTCCCGTTGCGGAGCACAGGCTCCAGACGCGCAGGCTCAGCGGCCATGGCTCACGGGCCCAGCCGCTCCGCGGCATGTGGGATCCTCCCGGACCGGGGCACGAACCCGTGTCCCCTGCATCAGCAGGTGGACTCTCAACCACTGCGCCACCAGGGAAGCCCGAAGGCAAGAGTTTTAAAGAATGGTTTACCAATTACCTTGGCCCTGGATGTACTTGCCCCAGTTTAGCCTGGTCAAGCCCAGGTCCCTTGTGAGAGTGTCAGAGGGCAGCCTCCGAGTCAGCTGTGAGTGTGGAACGTGGCGCGTCTGCAGCCCTGTTCTCGGGGCTCCACCACTGGAGAAGAGGGGCAGGGAGCACGGTTGACTGCCCACCCCTAGGGGAGTGCTCTTTTATTCTGACAGGAGGCATTGGTGTTGTTTAAATACCCTAGAATTTAAGGTTAAAAAGTTAAAATCCTAGAAATGAGAAATCACCAGAGTTTTAAACCCCCCCTCATTTTTAAAGGAAATTTAATAAAGGACAGAAAGATAATAAGACAGAAGGCAGGTAAGATAGATGGTCTTCCCATGAACTCTTCCACTGGAATTTGCATATACTGTACATTAAGGTTATTTTTCAATCTGAATATCTAGAAAGATACCTGATTCTAATCACTGATGCACTGTCACATCAGATTCAGTGGCAGATACTCTGGTAGGGATGAGAAGAGGTTATTTTCAAATTGAAATACAATTGAGTTTAATTCTCTTCACCTTTGGTCATAAAGGAGGTCGTTTGGTGTTTTTGAGCGCCCTCTAGCGTAATTTGCTACAACTGTCAACACTAAATGGAAGTCACAATAAATGACTTTAGTCCAACTTCAGTGATTCTACAATGCGCGACAGCAAAGATATTTCTATTCCAGAAGCTCATTTTAACTGTTTAATAGTGGCACTTAGCAACACCTTCCTATTTTAATGCTCATACGAAAGCCTGAATTTTTCCTCAAGATTTTATCTAATATGAAGGTCAAAAGTTAGGTTGCTTAATATTCACTAGTTGGGTATGAGAATTATTTGGAAATAATTTTCACTTATACATTCTTGAGGTAATAAGTTTGACATTAAGCTGGTATAATTTAGTTCTCTGCTTCTGCACCAGGGCATTGAAATGAAAGAAACGTTGAGTACCAGAAGTAGGAAGAGAACAAGCAGGAAGAAAGTGATGCTTCCTCTGTAAAGGGGCTTACTGGATTTTAAAGTGGCATATATCACTGAGCTGTTAATGGAAAAATCCCATGATTGATTTCTCTCTTTTCCACAAGCTTAGTCACTGACATTTCACCATTTTTCAGTAGTCATACGTATAAGACTTTTTAAACCCTTATTGCTTATCCGTGTGTGCCATGCACTGTGCAAGGTGTTACTTTCTCATTTAAATTCATTCTGACAAACTTGTGAGGCACGTATTACCATCATGCACATTTTACAAATGAGAGAGGCTCTGAGGCTTGCCTGGCTCGCCGGAGATAAGTAGTAAACTGGAACAATCGTGGGTTTGTGCTGCTTGCTGAGTAGATGAATGTAAGGTGGAAGGGGCATCCGAGCCTACGCAATGATCTGACTCTGGAGCTAAGGTACAGCAAACCATTCCATTCAATTCACTTAAGGCTTACGATTCCACCCCAGTCAAGGTGAGCTTCTAGCCATGCCCAGGACAGAACTGTTGGGTGCATTCTTTGTCCACATGGATCACAGAGCCCTTCCTTTGAGTGGGACGTTCTGCAGACAATCTTCCTTGGAAAGAGAATGGCGCTTAAATACAACGCCTCACATTTTGAAGCGAAGCTTCACTGCTATTCATTCATTTGTGGTGAAAGCAGAAATGAAGCGAAGGAAAGCCTCTACTCTGACACTTAACTTACAAGAAAGTGGAGCGTCCAGGCAGACTCTCATCACTGCACAGGCTTCGTGCCCTGCCCCCTTGTCTGCAGTTCCTGGTGAAGGCACAGGACTAGGATGTGGGACAGATCAACCAGCAACAGGAAACAGGAAACATTTGCTGCTAAATCACCCATCACTGTCCAGGACGGTAAGGATTCTAATGTTGACCTCAAAAAACACGAATAGTTGTAAAACACTGAAATAGATACTGCGGAATTAAATACAAATATTCCCAACTTGAGCTTCTTTTTTTTTTAAGTTATAAAAGTAATTTAGCACAAACCAATAATACTAAAACACTTTCATGAAGTGAATCTTCACCCCCCCGAGGTAGCTGTTTGCAGTTCAATGTTAACCATCGTCTGTTCCAATAAACAGACACATATTATAGGAGTTTATTCAAACTTAGGTATTATCAAAATTAATGTGCATGTTGCTTTTTTTTTTAAGTGTTTCATCCCTCTAGGCCAATACCTATAGCTCTGACATTCTAATAGTTGAATTACGTTCCGTAGCATGGCTGTCCCATGATCTAGTTACCTTCCTCCCTATGGCGGGAGTGGGCGGGGTTCATGTTTCTGCAAACTAATTTTTTGACCATTGGAGTGGCTTCAGTGGAAGCGGCTTAAGAAGCTCCGACTTGCCGTAAAACAGCGTCGCGCGCATAGGCCCGGTTTGGCTAGGCGTTGGGAAGACAGGACTAGCCAGGGAAAGACTTATTAGCCCGGGATGCTGAAGTTGGGGCGCCGGGCGAGCGAAGCGGGAGCGGAGAAGGGCCGGGCCCCGCGCCACCTCCCCCCTTCGGCCACGGGAGGGCGCGCTCTGGCCGGTACGGCGACTTCCGCTGGCGCCCCGCCCACCAGGCTCGCCCCACGCTCCGATTGGCTGCGCGGCGGGAGCGCGCCGAGTCAGGGGGCGGGCCCGCGCCGGCTACAAAGCGGCGAAGGTCACGGCGGGAGGAGGCGCGCGCCGCAGCTTCGCGTCCCGCCCGCGGCCTTCGGCCCATCCGCCAGCGCCACCGCCGCCGCCTACCGCCTGCCGCCTGCCGCCTGCCGCCTGCCGCTGCCCACAGCCCATCGCCCGCGCCAGGAGCCATGGAGGGAATGAGCGCGCTGCTGGCCCGCTACCCAACGGCCGGCCTGGCCGGCGGCCTGGGGGTCACGGCGTGCGCCGCCGCCGGCGTGCTGCTCTACCGGATCGCACGGAGGTGAGTGCGCGCGGCCCACGCGGCCGGCTAGTATCACGCCCGCGCCCCTGCACCCGCACCCGGCCTCCGCCCGCTGTCCTCCCAAGCCCGCCGGCTCCGGGGCCGCCCGCGCCTCGCTGTCCGTGAGCGCGGCGAGGCCGCGGCGCGGCGGTGGGGCCCGGCCCGTGTGTCCCCGCGCCGAGACCCACTGTGCACGCCGCGCCCCCGGAAGGAAAACCGGGCTGGGGATCCCCAGTCGGGAAGCGGCTGAGGAGTGGGTTGGGGGACCCCAGGAATGTGGGGCGGGCGGGGACAGCCAGCGCTTGACGTACGAACTTCCTACCCCGCCGAGATCTGCGCTGGCCCAGATGCAGGGTCTGCAGGGCCCCCAAACCCTGCGGGAGCGTCGAGCGGGGGTCGGGCCTTGCTCCTTTCCGTCTTGAGCCCCGATCCCTGGTCCTCAGGGGCACGTTGGGTCGCGCGAACACCGGCCGGTGGTTTCTGAGGCGCATACGCTGTCTCGGGCGTTGTTCTAATCTCACATAAGCCCATTTCAGAGTCACAACCCCTGCTCTGTCTAGAGAAGCTGAGGGACAAAAGAGCTACATAAATTGTTATTAATTAGACGAGTCAGGGTGTGAGCTGAAGTATCCTGACCCTGGAGCCTGCATCCCTGACCCCCGGGCTCCACAGCCTCCAAGAGCAGGCAAGCCTGACGTACTTCAGAGGTGTTTAAACCGGGCTGGGCTGCCCAGCGGGTTCAGTGGCGGCTCCCCACCCCCGACCCTGGCTCCGAGATCATGCTGACCCCACTGTGCACAGCTGGTCTCCATGGTCAGGGATAAAAGCTTAATGGCCTCTTGCTTCAGGAGGACCTCAGGGGCAGCCCCGCTGTCAACCCACTTGATCCACCTTCCCAGGGGATAGGGGAAAAAGGTGGGGTTGTGAGAACATTCTGGAGACAGAATGGGTGGGCTTGTAGCTTCAGCAGGGGATGTGGAAGCGCAGCTCTTAGGTGGGAGAAGCGAAGGAACTTGCCCACGGTCACTCGGCAGCAAGTGGGGGAGCTGGGACTTGAACCTGGAAGGCATGTCTGTTCTTCCTTAGCCACCACCGTGTACTGCTTCTCACCCAAAGGGAAAAGAAGTGAGGGTGACTGAGTCACAGGCTTCCTGGGGGAGGAAGGGGTAGGAGGAACATCAGCTGTGTCTGCAGGATGAGCCAGACTGGCAGGCTGAGGAGGGGGTGGCCTCAAGGGGTCCCTGACAACGCACAGCTCTACGTGTCCCAGCTTCTGCCCAAAATTTGGAAGCTGGAGGGGCTTTCCGGACCAACTGGTTCAAACCAGTTATCTTATGCACGAGGGAACTGAGGTGCAGAGGTGCATGCCGCTTGCTGTTGCTCAGATTCCCAGAGCGTGTCGACAGCAGAGGTGTGTCCAGAGCCCGGTTTGCCTCCCAGTTAAGCGGGGGCAGGGAATGTCAGCCCAAGGACCAGAGCCTGGGCCAGGTCTTGTCTCCAGGCTTTGCAGCTCTCACTTGTGTTGGTGTGGCTAGATTCGCACTGGGTTTGCTCACTGTGCCTCAAGCTCCCGTCTTGTGCTGCGGCTGTTCCTGGGGGTCCCGTCTCCCCACCTGGGCTGCCAGCCACAGCTTTCCCTCTCCCGGAGACAGGAGTCTGAGGCCTTGGTGCAGTGTTGGGTGAGCTGCTTCGAGGGGAGCCAGGAGGGTACCGGTGTGGCGTGACACCAGAGTCGTGGTGTGGCATTGGGACCTTTTGATTGAGAAGGACCAGGCCTTTCCCAGGAGGCTCTGAGATTCTACCAGAGCGCTGGCTTTTGTCTGGGGGTCATAAATTAGCCACTGTCACAATTCAGAAGCAAGACCAGGCTGAGCCCTTCTCCCTCTGTGGGGGAAACGGTGACAGTGAGGAATGGCTTTGGCCATGGCGTGGGTTTCGAATGACCCTGGGGAGGGCATGTGAGGAGAGTTGTTTCTGGAAATGGACTTGGCCGGCTGGGTGTTTGGGGGCTCAGCACAGCGATGGAGGGACCTGGACGGAGGATCGGCCGGGGAGCAGGGGGAAGAGCCCGCTTCTCTGAAGGGCTGCGGTCCCCAGAGCCTCCGGCAGGGCCAACCCTGGCTTCCCACCCGCGGAGTCCTCTTGACCGGACTGTGTGTTATGACCTGGCGTGGGGCAGGAGCTGCTGTTGGCCCCATTCTACAGATGAGGAAACAGAGGCCCAGGGAGATTGGGCTTCCTGCCCTATGACACCAAGTTGCTAAACGGCAGAGCCCTGCCTCACTCTGGCCCTTCAGCTCCTAACCAAGCCTCGTGCTCTGGGTCCTCACTGAGCAACTTGGCTGTCACTCTGCACCCATAGGAGGCCAGGTGGAAGCCCCAATTACACTTCCCCAGGCTGGCGTGCCCTGTACCCAGGCAGTCTTGGTGGCTTTCTGTGCCTCCCCCACCCAAACTCCCACCCCCAGGCTCTGCCGCTTGCCATCGTATCCATCTCCTGCCAGCACATCCCTACTCAAGACCTCTGGAGGCCCCCGTAGGTGGTTATTGGATTGTCCACTTTCTGGTGTTTGGAAACAGAGAGGATGCCGCCTCCCAGGTAAAAGAGTTAAGCCTCGGCCTGGCGTCCAGGGTCCCTGGTTCCCGCTCACCTCTTGCCAGGCTCTCCTGGTGCTGCGCACTCTGGCTGGGGGGACCCTGCTCTCCGCACGCATGCCGGGTGCTGCCCCCCTTGCCCGCAGTCCATCTGTTTGAGGGCCACCTGCTCATTTGCCTTGCTGGCCGGCAAACCCGTTCTTGAGGGTGATGGCAAATGCACCACTTGTTGGCTCTCTCCTATGGCACCTGTCACCAGCTGCCCTGTGAGGTCGTTGTTCTCGTCCTTGTGTCCGGGTCAGGAGTGGAGAGCCTCGCTTGTCTCTGCCTCCCTGCAAGCCAGCGTGTGCCCAGCCAGCGCTGTGCTGAGGGACCGGTGTGGTCCACTGAGGGCGGATCCGGGCTTTCTGTCTTGGCGTTGGCTGGACTGCTGTGGGCCTAAGTGTGATTCGCCTTGAGGCTGGCACGGGCGGCTGGAGGCCCGCTGGGTCCTGGTGGCACTGAGTTGCACATTGTGCCGCTGTCCCACTGCCCAGGAGGCTGCTCCTTGGATTCTCTCTGGTGGATCGGACAACACTCAGGGCACAGAGGAGCAAGTGAGGAGCCGTGTGGGGTCCAACAAGGACCCCTCGCCTATGAGTCTGTCCTGGGATCCCCTCGGGGCCCTGTTGGAGGCTGACCTCTCGGCCCCCCAAGGGAACCAGCCTGACTCTCAGAGACCATCTTCCAGACCCCGCCAGGCCAGCACGTGGTGCGCAGGGTCACAGGCTGTGTGCCAGACCCTCTCGGGGAACTTCTCAGGGCCTGGCGGAGACTGGTGGACGCCTGGGCCTCCCCCAGATTCTGAGCACACCCCCCCGCCCCCCAACAGGGACTGATCCCCATCAGTGTCTCTTCCATGTGGCACAGTGCTGGGCTCACAGCAGGTGCCCACCCTCTGGCAGGGTCCTGGACCGAGGGCCTGGAGCTGCAGCCCTCAGAGAGGTGGGCCAGTGGTGGGCTAGAACTGACACCCCCCGCTCCCACCAGACCTGTAGGGCACGGCGGGATGCCAGGGCACGAGCTCTGTTGTAACTAACTGTCCGTGTGTGGGGCTGAGGGGGTGATACCATTGTTGGGAGCCTGTGTTCATCTTTTCTTCCCCATTGTGGGTTTGGGGCTTGTGGAGGGATGGTTCCAGAGCATGCAGCTGCCCCTGGCTCCCCACCAGGGGCCCATCCTGCCCTTGGCTGCCTCAGGCCTCCTCCAACCCCCGCAGAGCCTGAGAGAGCTCAGTACACAGGTAGCAGGAGCTGGGTGAGTACCTTCCAGACCCTCCCGGCCGCTCACCCTCTGGGGCCCAACCTTCCACCTGAGGTGGCCTGGCCTGGACCCACCTAACTTGCTCCTGCCTGTGTCACAGGGACATTCTGTCTTGTCCCCTCAGATCTTGTCCACCACGAAGAGTGGTTTGACCCAGAGCCTCACTGGGGATGGAGGTTGTTGGCTTGCGGGAGAAGCGGGTGAGGGATAGGAGGGGAGCAGGCTGGAGGGGCTTTTCCCTGAGCAGCAGCGGAACCCCGGCTAAGCGGGCGCAGAATAGGCTGACCCAAGGGCTCCTGCGTCAGGCCTGGTAGAGGTGGGTGCAGGCCCAGAGGCCAGGCCTGCGCCGTGGCTGTGGGGACAGTACGTACGAGCTGTGAGGTCAGCCGTCAAGTGCAGCCCGCGAATGTGAGTCACTTCATCCACGTGTCTGGCGCGTGACGCTTCCGGCAGGCGGCAGCGGCGCTGGTGCTTGAGGAGCTGACATTCACACCCAGCTCCCCGTAGCTTTGCTGGTCCGTCTGCCGCTCACAGGCCTGCACGCGCTTTCAGGGCTCACCCCTTGGGAGCTGTGGGAGGTGACTTCCTGGCGCGGGGACCCCATCTGGCCAAGGTGGCAGGCAGCTGCTCTGTCCGCGAGAGAGGACCCTCACCCCGCCAACCCTGGGCAGGGATTACCAAGCCAGAGCCGCTGGCCCAGGGACCAGGACTTATCCCCAGCCTCCCCTTCCTGCCACCTCCTTCCAGGCCAGGCTCACTTCCCTAGCAACAGAGCTGGAGGTTCAGGGTAGAAATGATGACTTCCTGGGCGGGAGGGGCTTCATGCCTGGCCCCCTGGACCAAAGCTTCAGTTCCTGCTCGCCTGCCACCGGTCGTCTTTATTCCCTTCCCATCTCTCTTTATTCGTGGGCTGCCAGCTCTTCTGCTGGCTTCTTTCCAGAGGCGGGGTGTGGTGCGGTGAGCTTCTGGGGTGAAGGGGGCAGAGGGACCCATCACGAGGACAGCAGGACCTGGGGGCAGAGGGGAGAGGTTTTCCGGCCTGCCTCGTCACCCCTTTGGACACACCACTGTGCACTCTAACAGAGAAGCCTGTAAAGCAGGTACAGATTAACAAAGAGAAAGCCAAGTGCTTAATTGCCCAGGAATGCCAAGTGCCGGCTTCTCAGCAGAGCAGGTTCCCATACCGCTAGCCGCCTCCTTCCACTGCTCTTTGCCTGAAGTCCAGTGAAGCTGTCAAAACGCCTCCGCTGATCACCTGCCCAGCTCAGTGCTTTCCTAAATTCTCTCATTTGGGGAATGGACATGGCAACTACCAAGCAAACCCCTCCAGTCCCAAGAATCTAAAACGATGTGGGCGACAGGTGGCAGCTGCTCTCCTGGGGACTTCTGTGAAGCCCAGGAGGTGCCTTCCATCCGATCCCCTCGGCAGCCTTTTGTGGGCAGGGATTATCATTATCCCCCTTGGCCAGATAAAGAAATGACTTTCCCCAAAGGCCACACCATGACCACGAGCCGCGCTGCCCAGTGCTGCTGTTTCTGGGCCTTGCCCTCTGGTTCAGTGATGCTGAAGACGTGCGGTCCCTTGTCGTCCATTCTGAGGGCCTTGGCCTGAACTGGAGCTGCAGGTGCCCTCTGTGGACCCTGGGACCCTTCCTTGCAAGGTCTGGTTTCATGTCCTTGTCTCTGTCCGGGCTTTCTCCTCCCCTCCCCTGCCCTCCCCGTGTAAGCTGTCATTTATTGGGTATTTAGCTGGGCACTGTAAGCGCTTCCCACACTTGACATGTCTTGTGCCCAGTCGACAGGTGAGAAGACTGAGGCTTGGAGAACTCTAGTAACCTGCCCATGGTCAGTGCAAGGGCAAGGCCAGGAAGCATCAGCAGTGTCAGAAGCAGCAGCTCTGTTCCCCGGGGAGCCAGCCTTTCTTCCAGGCCCCTGACAATCCCGGGGACAGGGTAGTGACACAGCCAGCTCCCTGCGTTGCGAAGCACCTTTACGTGTCTTGTGTCATTGGGTCCTTGTAACACGCAGATGCCCTGGTTCTGTGATCGCTCCCACTTTGCAGATGTGGGCCGAGGCTGGGAGAGGAGAAGGTGGCAGAGCCGGACGCTCTGGCTCGCAGAAGGTTGGGGCCGTGCTGTCCTGTGGACAGTAGGGGTGTCCGTGTGTGGTATGGCTGCCCATCCCAGCGAAGGCCCAGGTGGCACCCCCAGAGCTGGAGGTGGACCCTGGGGGTGAGTAGGGAGACAGGAGTGGCAAGGCCAGGACCCCAGGGTTCAAGCAGCTGCCACCTGTTGCCCACATTGTTTTAGATTCTTGGGACTAGAGGGGTTTGCTTGGTAGTTGCCATGTCCATTCCCCAACCCCCTCGACACACACACCCCCAACAGCCAGGGAGATGGATGGACGGCCCTAGAGCACAGATCCGTCGGTGTCTGGGCCGGGATTATCCTGCACACCCCACCTGTCAGCACACATGTGGCCGGCAAGGGCCACTGTGGCCAGCCTGTCCTGTCCCCCTGCTGGGGAGGGGTGGCCCCAGGCTGAGCAGCCTTCTGCAGTCCCTACCCCTTGGCCTCCTTGGCCCTCGCTCTCCTGGGGACGTCTGTGAAGCCCAGGAGGTGCCTTCCATCTGGAAACTCCCCAGGGAGCACCATTTCCGCATCCTGGGAACAGGCCCAGGTCTGCGGGCCTTGCGGGGATGGAGGGTGGTCCTAGAGCCTGGTCCCTGTCAGCCCCGTGGCCTGGCTGGCCCTGGGTTCTTGGTGCATCTCCAGCTCGGGGGAGGCTTGGCCTCAGAGGCCAAGGAGAAGCCCAGGTCCTGCCGTTGGACACACAGCGTCCTGTCCTCCTCCGCCTGCCTGCATCTCCAGCTTGGGGTCCCCATCCCGCTTCCCACATGCTCTCCCTGGTCCCCTGTCGCATGGGTACGGAGGTCTTCCCGCTGATTCCACTCTGCTCGTCCACAGGATGAAGCCGACACACACCGTCGTCAACTGCTGGTTCTGCAACCAGGACACGGTGGTGCCCTATGGGAACCGCAACTGCTGGGACTGCCCCCACTGCGAACAGTACAACGGCTTCCAGGAGGTACGGCCCTCCCATCCAGGACCTGTGGGCCCTGGGCCCTGACCCTGGGCCCCTCCTTCGAGGAGGAGCAGACAGGCTTGGGCAGCTCGGGTGACTTGTGCAAAGTCCCAGCTCCGAAACTGGCAGGTTTGGGTTCAGACCCAGATCTTTCTGGCTCTGAAGCCCAATCTCTACCTTGCACCAGGCCGGGGTCAGCAGGTTCTCTGTGGGCCGGGCAATGAGGAGTTCAGGCTTTGCAGGCCACATGGTCTCTTGCGACTGCTCGGCACTGCAGAGCCTCCACAGACATGTGTAGCGCGTGTGGCTGTGAATAAAGCCCAGGAAAGCTTTATTCACAGACGTCGGCAGCCAGCCCATCGCCAGAGTTTGCCAACCCCTGTGCCAGCCCCTGTTGGGTCCTGAGGAGGGACACCAGGTGGGAGTGTGGGCAGGGGGCGGGATCCAGGCTGCACCCTCAGTGTATCGCCTGTGTTGGGGGTTCCCGTGAAGTTTTTTTGGAAGAAGAGCTTCTGCGTTGCACGTAAAGCAAGGGAGTGTTAGCGATCCACTTCCGTGGAGTGTGGGCACGCGGGCCCTCCGTCCGGCCCCCGAACCCGTGGGGAGGCTCTTGCCCGTAGGGAGGGGTTCCCCCTGACTCAAGTCCTCCTCCCCCCCTAGAACGGCGACTACAACAAGCCGATCCCCGCCCAGTACCTGGAGCACCTGAACCACGTGGTGAGCGGTGCGCCAGGCCCCCGAGCCCCCATGCAGCCCCCGCAGTGGGTGAGCAGCCAGGTGCTGCTGTGCCGGCGGTGCAGTCACCACCAGACCACCAAGATCAAGCAACTGGCCGCCTTCTCGCCGCGCGACGAGGTGAGCGGGTGTGGGAGGGGCTGGGGGTTCGAGCAGTGGAGGGGAGGCCCCTCCTCACCCCAGCCCCGTGCTGGCCCTGTGTTCCGCGTGTGTGATCTAGTCCATCTCAGCTGCCACTCGCTTCTCGCTCTTTCTGTCTCGTGTCACTGCTGTGGGGACCCCAAGCCTGGGAGCATCGTGGAAAGCCCAGCTCCTGCCAGCCCAGAGGGCTTTGTCCCTGGGTAGGGGGAGGTAGGGTCCTTGGGCTCCAGCTTGGGGCCCTGTTGGACCATCCTGTCCGTGTCCCTCTGAGTCAGTCTTAGCCACTGGCTGGCGGGCAGTTTGCTCTGGAGTTGGTGGACGATGTCCCGGCTTGTGGGAGAGGAGGGGAGACAGGTGCTGCCGAGAGGCTTGGTGTTAGGGCTTTGCCTCCCCCGGGTCCACCGTGGAGCCCAGCAGCCTTGTCATCTAGCTGATGTCACCTCACCCAGTCTGGGGGTTCCGTGACCTCAGGAGAAAATCCCAGCTGAAGCCCAGAGACACTGACTTTCCCAAGGCCCAGCCTGGGAGTGGGGGAGAGAGGGAAATGGAGGTGAGCTGGGGCTGGGAGGGGAGAGGCAGGGAGGCTGCAGAGAGAAGGGCAGGCATGTGCGATGAGGCAGCCAGGGCACCTCTTCTGGCACATTCAGTCCCAGCAAGAGATCAAACTGATAACCCTCCCGCCCTCCCCTGGAAGCAGGGAGGGAGGGGCGTGTTGCTGCATCTCTTGGGGGAGGAGGGGTGGGAGGGGACTCGAGTCTCCTGGGCTGTTCCTGAAACGTAAAGGCCCTTTGGTTTCTGCTAGGGCCCTGGCCCGGCCAGGGGCTCTCCAGTGTCTTCTAGACCACTGGGCTTAAGGGCGGAGGCAGCCCCACCTCTCAGTTGTCCATCTGCCCGCGTCCAGGTGGTGTCAGCCCAGAGCTACCTTCCCCCGTGGGTCACCTGCCTTCCTGGAGCTCTGGAGTCCGGGAGCAGGGCCTGAAGCAGGGGCCACGTCCCAGACTCTGGCCTCAAGGTGCGTCCTTCGGAGCGACAGAATTGGCTGGAGTGTCTGCTGTCAGCTGAGGGCCCTGCTGTGTCCCGGCCTCTGGGCGGCCCTTATTCCCAGCCGTTTGTCCTGTTGGGCAGCGGGGGAAGCAGGTGCAGATTGGGGACGACTCGCACACGGTCGCCCCCTGGAGACCCTGAGCCTCTGTCTCCCTCTGCAGGGCAGATATGACGAGGAGATCGAGGTGTACCGGCACCACCTGGAGCAGATGTACAAGCTGTGCCGGCCGTGCCAGGCGGCCGTCGAGCACTACATCAAGCACCAGAACCGCCAGCTGCGCGCCCTGCTGCTCAGCCACCAGTTCAGGCGCCGGGAGGCCGACCAGACCCACGCGCAGGTCGGAGGGGCGTCCATGGGGCACTCCAGGCATCCCAGCCCTTGGGTCTGTGCAGGAAACCCCTTCCCAGAGGGCTGGGCCAGTGACTGGGGGGCAGCTCTGTAGAGCTGAGGCCCTTTTCCCTGGGGCAACAACTGTCCCGTGGGGCCACATCCCAACCTGTCCCCAGACACGGAGCGGAGCAGGGGTCCTAAGGAGAATGTTAGTTATTTGCGTGCGTGACAGGGGTTTCTGAGCTGCCCTGCTGAGCCTGGGCACCTGCCAACACCTGTGTGGGTTCCTCCCAGCGCCTTCGTGGTGGGTGCTCTCCAAGGCGCCATGGAAACCAGACTTGGGGAGGTTAAGTCACTTGCAGAGGGCCACGTACCTGGTGTGTGGTGTCACCAGGATTTGAGCCCAGGACTGGCTGGCTAAAACCACCGTTAATTTTTATCACTATACTCAGATGGTGGAATGTCCTGGCTTAAAAAAATGTGATATAAGTAGCAAGTGGGTTTAGAAGTAAAATCCGTCCTCCCCAGAGAAACTCCCACCCACCCCCTGGGTCCCCGGAGGTGCCCTCTGGTTGTGGCCATCTAGCTGACTGGTTGGTGTGTGGTTTCCAGTCTGCAGCCAGGCCCCCGACCACACAGCCACGTGCCAGCCACGCGCCCACTTGCACAGTGGGATGCTCTGACCCTTGCTTTCCTCCTCTGCACCGTGTTTCCAGACTGAACAACTTACTGCTGTTTTTTTAAACTTAATTTTGGCCAGAGTTATCTGTACACTTATTACAATTCCAGTTAGAGCCGCAGTAGGAATTTTTTATGAGAATTTGAAAACGATTGAAAAAAACATACTTGAAAGAAGAGGTCACCATCACTTCAAAAGGGTTTCTGTAGAGAATGTGGCAGCACGGCTCTTCCCCACACAGGAGCTCGCAGTGGGGTGACGGCCCAGAAATGAGACAGAGTAATGGGACCCAGTGGTGAACCAGAAACAAAGCCAAGAGGGTGTGAGAATTTAGGGCGTCTCTGATCATCAGGAACTGGTGGGTTCTTCGGCAGGTGGGCCCCGGCCAGACCCCCGTGCACAGAGTGGGCACCAGGATGGGTGTCGGTGGCTCTGTCCCTCTTGCCGACCAGTCTCTCCCTCCCTCCCTCCCTCAGAGCTTCTGCTCGTCCGTGGTGAAGGCCCCGCTCCAGGTCATCGTGCTCCGAGCCCTCGCCTTCCTGGCCTGCGCCTTCCTGCTGACCACCGCGCTGTACGGCACCAGCAACCCTTTTGCCCCGGGGGCGCCCCTGCCCCCGGCCCTGCCACCTGGTAGCAACGGCTCGGCCCCGCCTGGCAACAGCACAGCCCCTGGGACCGAGGGCTGGCGGCAGCTGCTGGGCCTGCTGCCCAAGCATGCGGCGGAGAAGCTGCACGAGGCCTGGGCCTTTGGGCAGAGCCACCAGATGGGCGTCGTGGGGCTGGGCCTGCTCACCTGCCTGCTGGCCATGCTGCTGGCCGGCCGCCTCAGGTGCGTGGGGGGCAGGCGGGCGGGGCACGGTGGGAGCAAAGCTCCAGGCTGGAGGGGCGGGCTCTGAGGGGCCACTGGGGCCACAGCGCCCCGCTGCCCCACCTCAGGCCCCTCATCTGCAGAGGGCTGAGGATAACCTGCCTCACGGGCTGTGGAGGGCCGAGTGGGCGCCCTCGGGCCTTTGCTCTGCTTCCCCGTGCGGTTGCAGACCCTGTACCGAACGGTGTCCACATCGTCTCCCAGTGACTCTGAGGGAGGTTTCTTAGCCCCATCGTACAGACTAGAACACTGAGGCTCAGAGAAACACTGACTCAGAGTCACGCGGCCTGTAACTGTTGGAAGCGGCATTCAGAGGCCCACGCTCTCCTCATGGCCCTGGGTTCTGTCCTCTGAGCAGGGCTGGGGGTGGATGAAGGTGGCAGAGTGGGAGGGGTCACCTTATCCCGCCTCGCTGGGCCCTCACTCCCGCTCTCCCCGCAGGCTCCGGAGGATCGACGCCTTCTCCACTGGCCTGTGGGCCCTGCTGCTGGCGCTGCACCTGGCTGAGCAGTACCTGCAGGCTGCCTCGCCCAGCTGGCTGGACACGCTCAAGTTCAGCACCACGTCCCTGTGCTGCCTGGTGGGCTTCACAGCAGCCGTGGCCACGAGGAAGGCGACGGGCCCACGGAGGTTCCGGCCCCGAAGGTCAGAGAAGCAGCAGTGACTGCGGGGGGAGGACAGACGGACGGACAGGCCCAGGGCTTTGCCCGCAGCGCAGACAGTGCCCCTCTGTCTTGCATCTTTCTTACCTGCCTCACTTCCGGCCCCGCCCAGCCTAGGGCCCCCGGTCCTGGCCCAGCCCCTCCACTTCCCTGAGGAGTCAGGCCTGCCCCCTTTCCTTTCTGGCTCCACCAAGCCATTCCCCAGCCCAGGCCCCCAGCCCACCGAGTGCTCCCTAGCTGCTCACTGCCTCCACCTCTCTGGCCAAAGACCCCCTCACCGTCCTGAGCCTGGAACACGGGCAGCGCCCATGCTGCCTGCCTCTGACCCGTGGCTTCCTGCTTTCAGCTCCAGGCACCCCACACTGGCCACGGCCCTTTTCCTGGCTCTGACACCACGGGAAGAGGGTTGCAGGCCTGCTGCCTGCTTCTCCTCTCACCTTGCCCCACCTCTGGGCCCCCTGACATGGGTTGGTGATGGTGGCTGCAGGCTGGGCCCTGGCCGCATGGCCTGACCACTCGGGCTGCTTGGCATGGGCAGGTGCTGCTGAGCCGGGGCCAGAGCAGAGTCGCCTACCTCGTCCCACCGTCGCTTCTCTGGTCTGTCCCTTTGGTCCTGCCCGTTGCCCTGTAAGCCCCGTGGAGCTGGTGAAACCAGGAGGAGACAGGGCTGCCCCCTGGGTTCCCTGCTCTGAGACCCTGTTATCCCTCAGCCTCCTTCCCCAGGAATGGAGAGTGCAGTTCTTAGGCCCAGACAGGCCTTGACCATGAGTGTGTGGGGCGAGGCCTTTCTCAAGGTGGACAGGAGGAAATCCTGCCTCTCCTGTGGTCAGCAGGTATCTTAACAGCCAGGCCGTGGTGAGAATTGGCCCAGGCTGGGGGAAGGTCTAAGCTCCAAATACTCTCTCCTTTACTTCTCTATCTTTTGGGCACCACTGTGAGCCAGATAGGCAGAACCTGGGCACACACACTCTGCCCACTCTCCTGGGAAGCCCCTGGGTTCTGCCCTCGAAAGGCAGGACCCTAACCTTTATGGCCAAGCCCTCCACTCATTCCCTGCAGGGACTGGGGTTCAGGCTTCCTGGGCCGAGGCGGCCCTGATTGGCAGGCAGCGCAGGGCCTGAACTGCTCTCGTTGGCCCTGTTCCCTTCCCCCCATACCAGGGGTGTCCCCAGTTTCCTCCTCTCACCCCCTTCCTCCAGTATGATGCCTGGGAAGTGTTCCAGCTGCCCAAGGTTAGCATGGAGTAAGGAGCCCAAGGGACACGCAGGCCCATGACAGCAGGTCATTGTCACCTTGTCCCTCTCTGGCCTGTCACTGCCCTCCTCCTGGCCCCTAGAGCCCCTCAGGGAGGGCACCACAGCTCCTGCTTCCCACTTCCCTGTAGGGCAGCCACAGACCCCACAGGGCTTCAGCCTCGCTCTCCCTGGGCCAGGCCCTGCTGTGCCAGCCTGCTTACTGCCTGTGGGTGGAGAGCTGGACCCCTCTCCAGGGCCCCTGAGTGCTGACCTTGGCGTGGATGTGCTCTGGAGGCTGACGTGCCGTCCACGTTTTGAGGCAGTTCCCAGCCTGGGGGCTGCCCTCCCAGGGCCGTGGCAGGAGGCTGGACCAAGGCCGTGCGCCCCTCCAGGGCCCTGGGTCCTGCAACTCCTCGCTGCAGGCACGAGCCCCCTCCAGGTGTGGCCCCAAGTGCGCCAACCCCTCCGCTGTACACATGGGAGCCCAGGGAAGGCAAGAGCGGATCACACGCGTGTGCGGGTCACACTCAGGAAAGGGCGGCCAGCTGGCTGAGCCTGAGGGGCAGGTGGAGTGTGCCCGGCTCAGGCCCCTCGCAGAGCCCCCGGGGAACAGGAGTCGTGCCCAGGCCCCTCCGTCCTCGGGTTCTCGGGCTCCGAGGCAGCCACCCCTCGCCACTCACCCCTCGGCGCCCGGGTGGGGAGCGCCTGGGTGGAGCGTGAGATGCAAGGGCGCTGACGAGGCAGAGGGGGAGTGGGCTGGCCGTCCCTCGGCCCGGCGGCCAGCCTCGGGGAGAAGGCGCGGCGGGCGCCAGGCGGGGAGCCAGTGTCTGTTGGCTGTGCGTGCCCTGCCCTCTGGAATCTCCTGTTCTCAAGGAAGCTGGCAGCGCGATGCTAATTACTGTTTTTCTTGGTGTTGAGTAGAAGCAGGACATCTGTGTGTACGTGTGTATTTAAGTTAAATTATTTATAACAACCCTAACCAGCTCTCTTGCTGGCCAGGAGCCTGCTGAGCAGATGTCACTCCTGCCCTCTAGTGGGGACGGAAAGACACCTTCATGTCACTGAGATGGAGCTCATCGAGGAAGGCTTCCCGGCCTCTTTAGTGTTTGGTGTGATGTTTTAAAATCACCCACCTGTCCCTTAAAGTTTCATTACATAGAGCATATTCCAGCACCTTCCGACATTACTGGCGACAGCTGAGGAAGTGCGGGCACCACTGGGATCGTGGCTTATTACCTGGGAACGTGTCGGCCCTGCTTGGGGCCTCTCTCCCCTCCGCTGGGGACGACAGTCAGACCATCTGGGATCAAGGGGCCGTCTTCTCCCTCCAGCTCTGGGGTCCCCGCCCCAGGCCGAGCAGGCTCACTCGTAACGCTTGCCCAGGAGCCCGCCGGGAGGGGCCCGTGTCCCTTCTGCCTGCAGCTGTCACCGAGTGTCCCGTCCTCTCTTGTGCAGACGTGGATGATTGTCTAGTGATCCTCCAATTACTGTAACCGCAACTCCCGGCCATAGATGTAGTGTTTTTGATGCTGTATTTTCAATAAATGCCTCCGGGGCCCTGCTTTGACCGGTGGGCGTCAGGCACCACGTCTTTTCTGGTTTTTTTCTTTCACGTTCCTTCAGAGGCTCCTGTGCCGGGGGCGGGGGCTTCGGGGGACGGGGGTGCCCACCAGAGCCAGGTTTGGGAGCTGGCAGCGTGGGCACCAAGCGGCTCAGGGCCCACCATCCTCGGGCGCCCTGCTGGCTCGTGCTTCTCCTCGTCTCCATAAACTGCTGCTTAAAATGCAGTCCTCTCTCCTGTTGTTCCCGGCTTGGCCTGGGATTGGCTTGGAAAATCAAAGGTCCCCCTCAGTGTCAGATGGGAGGCAGTGCAGCCAGCCGCCCGCCCCCTCGCTGGAGCCCCTGTGTCCCGGCGGACACACAGAGTTGGATCCGGGCCGGGGCCTCACTGAGATGGGATTTGAAGGCACAGGCGGTCTGGGCGGGCCTCGCCAGAGGAAGTGTCGGTCCCTGTGCAGCGCTCGGGAGCCTGGCGGAGATGGGGCTCCTTTGACAGGGGCCTCCTGGGGCCTGTCTTCTGCGGAACCAGGACAAGGGCTCACGCTTGGCGCTTCACAAGGATCTGCTAGTTGGGTGATGCCACTGCATGTCCCAGTGAGAGGGTCAGACCACAGAACCGTCTCCCCCTCGGTGCCACCATTTTTAGTAGCATCAGAGATTGGGAAAGCACCTGTACCGGGTGGTTGAGAGACTCAGGTTATAAGCTCTGGGGCAGCCCCAGGTGTGAGCAGGATCTGGGAAGCGTAGGAAAGGGCTGACAAGACCCAGCTTCTCCTGGGCCCAGCTGGCCACCTCTGAAACCTGCAGCCCGACTTGGACCCTCTCCTCTTACTTGCCGATTACTGCAGGTGGCCCTCGGCCGACTCGCGGCCTGGCCTGGCCTGTGGGCTGCCCGGTGGGGCGGCACAGGAAGCCCAGCGCAGGCAGAGTCGCGCTGCCACCCGCTGGAAGGGCCCGGGCGTGCCCGCCCCCGTGGCCCACCTGCCCCGCCCTCATCAGGCTGCTTCTGCACAGGGCGGACGGGGTCCTCTGGGAGGTGCAGGCCCCAGCAGGGGGCGGGGCTTCGTGCGTGATTGGAGCGAGTTGGCCAAAGGTCCCAGCGCACCTTCACCGCCCTTCACTGTCGTGCCGAGTGTCCCCCAACCTTGCAGGCCACTCCTCAAGGTCGTCTGTCCTGCCAAACGGTATGTCATTCTAAAATGACAGCACAAAATCGTATCTTGTATTTAGAGGCAGAACCTTCCGCAGGCGTTTTGGGGGAAAGGAGGTGTAGGGGTCAGACAGGCTTAGGCAGGATGGGTCAGCGGGTGGAATGCAGGCGTGTCCAGCCTGGGGCCAGCCAGGTTGCCCAGACTCCGCCGTAGATTTGCTTGATTTCCCCGTGTCCCCCAGCCACTGGGCCCCGGCCTTGGTTCTGAAGTCCAGGTGGCTTCCTGGTGCTTTGGAAGGCTTTAAGGAGGCCACGCGATTCTCCAGGAGGGCATCAGCTGACCCCACACTTTCCTCATAAAACTTGTTTAAAGAGAGGGGCAGGGATGAGAAATAGGGAAATCAGTGGCGTGGAGATATTGGCCAGCGGTGCCCCGAGCTCAAGGTCGTGGTGGGCACGGGGTGGGTACCTTAGGCAGCCCCCCGGCTCTGCTGCAGGGACTGAGCCCACCTGCCCGTCCATCGGCACCTTATCCATGGGCTCAGTTGTCCCTTGGGGACCGAGGTAAGGCTGGACCTCCTGCAGCTCCGTCCAGACGGCGGACTAATCATGTATTAACTGTCTCTGTCCCTCCCCCTCTGTAATCGGTTGCCTTAATCAGAAGCATGGTTGACATTCTGGCTTGGGGCCACCGGGTCCTGTTGTGTGATCTGTACCGTTCTCGAGTTAAAGAGACACTGTCACCTTCCGTCTTTCGGGCAGCCTTGCGATCGTTACGGGTCTTTCTAAGTTCAAGTTGGTGTCCGGCCAGAGCCTCTTCCCAGAGATTCCCAAGCTTGGCTGCCTTCCGCCCCGCTCTTCCAGGGGCTTTCGAGGAGTGTCTGAGACCAGAGGGCAGCGGCAGGACTCCCAGGGTCGGGCCCTGGGGAGCAGGGGCTCCCCGAGCTCGGCCGCTGCTGGGAGGCTCTGGGCACCAAGCGGGTAGCGGCGCGGAGGAGCCCAAGGCCGTCGGCCCAGTTGAGCGGCCAGCGCGGGGCTGGGCGTTTTTTGCTTCGAGGTGAAGGGTTGGCGTGAGGCTGGCGAGGGCGACAGTGTCACTTTAATACCGAGACTCGTAGTGGACCTAGTTTGCTGTGAGGCTGAGGGGGATCGGAGGGGGCATGCCGGGAGGGGTGGGTCACGCTGGCACCTCCCAGCCACCCGCTCCTAATGGCGTGAATGTGGTCGGACTGCTTTTCTGCTGCAACTAACACACGCCTCCTCTGGGACCCCGACTCGTGCCCCACCTTGCACCGTGGGAGGGGAGGGGGCCCGCCGTGCGGAGGCCGCTCCGGGGGCCCCCGGGGCTGACCCAGTCCCCTCTCCCATGCCCGCTGGGCTCTCTCTCGCAGGTACTTCCCGGGAGACTCTGCCGGCCTCTTCCCCGCCGGCCCCAGCCTGGCCGTCCCCTGCCGAAGCGTCGCAGGCCCCTCGCCGGCTCTGTTCATCCCCGCCCCGCCCGGCTTCCTGCCACTTGCCAACCAGCAGCTGTTTCGGTCTCCCCGCCGGGCCTCGCCCTCCTCGCTGCCCGGCCGCCTCAGCCGGGCCCTCTCACTGGGAACCATCCCCTCTCTGACGCGAGCAGGTAAGTGGCGCTTGGGCCGTGGTGGGCAGCGCGGGGCTGGGGGCAGCCGGGCTCGGGGACTCTGGCTGAGCCCGAGGTGGGTGGTGGTGCTTCTGCTGTAGAGACGGGCGGAGCTGGGTTCAGACCCTGCTGTGTCCACTCACTGGCTGCCTTAGCCAAGGGGCTTAACCATGCTGAGCCTCAGTTGCCCTCAAAAAAAATTGAGGCCCGTGGTGGAACCCACTCTGTGGGTGGTCGTGAGGGTTAAACCGGGTGGTGTATTTAAAGTGCTTAGGCATCCGGTGGGTCCATGTCCCCTCCCGTGGGGTTTTGTCTTTTATCACCGTTCTCACCGTTATTATTAACTGCCGTTGTTTTGAGACACTAGGGGCTGGGAATTTTGCCCCCGGCCTTTCTGTGTGGTCCACAGGGCCGGGATTCGGTTCAGGTCTGCTACATTTATGGAGCCCCGGAGTGACCAGCACCTGGTCCCTGTCACCGGAGGCTTTGTCTCATCCCTCCCCTTCCCCAGCAGGGTCTTCCGTGACGACCCTCCTCACCTTGGGAAGCCACCCGGTGCCCACGGGGTTTGCTTCACCCTCGGGGTGCGGCCTGGGGTGCGGGGCTGTGCGGCAGGATCCAGCCTCTAGGAAGGTGGGCGGCATCTTGGTTAAGCCGGGCTTGCTGACGTGCAGTGTCTCTCTTAAGCCCCTGAGCAGCTCCCCCAAGCAGGGGGCTCCCCCTCCAGTCCGACACCCCTCTGGACCTGTTTCCCTCCGGGACTCGCCCAGCGTCTGCTGTGTGCAGTCCAGCGTCCTCGTAGGTAGAGGGTGGGCCACAGTGCAGGAGACACGGCTCGCTGGACACAGCTCGTGAGCTGAGCGGTGGGTAGTGTTTGAGGCCTTCAGGCTGGGATTGAAGGGGTGAGAGCCCTGAGGGGTACGGAGACCTGGACTCCAGGGACTTCTGTGTCACCGAATGTGAGCCGTGATGCTGGCGGAGGGTGGCTGCCGCCTGCCCTCCTCTGGAAATGGCTGTTCAGCAGAGTTCCTGAGCCCGTGGCCGGCAAGTCCCAGCTCAGGCCCTGGGGCTGACGGACAGGGCCTCTGCGGGCCCTCCATGAACAGCAGCTGGAGCCGGGGGGAGGGGAGCAGAGTGGACATGGAATGCCCTGGACCCAGGGACCTGGAGGGCCCGGAAGCTGGGCCCTTCCCCAGAAGAGTGTTCTCTGTGTCAACAGGCAGCCTCCCGGTTGCCCTGGGAGGCCCGAGGCAAGGGCTCAGGAGGCCCCCTGCCCCGAGGGTGGCAGAGCAGTTCTGTGGAACACAGGCTGGTCTCAGGGTGGGATTCCGGAGTCTCCATTGCTGGCGCGGGTCCTTGGCTCAGGTGTCAGGAGGCCCTGGTGGTCCGGGGCACGGGCACAGTACCAGGGTCCATCTTCCCGTCTGTCTCTCTGCTCTACTTGCCTCTGCACCTCTCGCTGCAGGCCTCACCCCTGCGTCCCTGCAGCTCAGCCCCAGCAGGAAGGCCCCTCCCCAGTTCTTGAAAGGACTCCGGCTGTGCTTGGGCCACGTGGCCATCCTCACACAGTCACTTGGGGGTTGACCTGGGTCTGTGTCCCCGGACCGGTGGGTGGAAGGGGCAGGCGGGGCTCTGTGGCCGACGGACCCCTCAGAGCCCTTCGGGCAGTGGGGCAGCAGCCCCCACGCGGGCACGTGGAGGCCGCCGGCTCTTTCCACGCTCGGCTGTCAGCAGGGCACTTGGGGGACCAAGGGGCTCATGAGATGGAGCCCCTGCCCTTGGGGTGCACTTGGCTGAGGAAGGGGCAGCGGGCTCTGCGCACCAAGGCCCAGCGCAGGTGGTCAGGCGACGGGTTAGTGGAGCAGGGCAGGGCTCCAAACGGCTGAAGCAAAGAAGGCGCAGGTCAGGTACCGGGACGCGACGTCCCGTGCGGCCTGCTGTGGGTTTCGGCCTCCTCATCCGCGAGGGGGGAACGTGTCCTCGTGAAAGCTCCACACGGGTGATGGTCTTGGCAGAGCAGCTGTGTGAGGGGGGGAGGGGGCTGGAGCCCAGGCCCTGTCTCCGCAGGGACCTGTGTTGCCTTTCTCTTTCCTCTCCAGACTCAGGGTATCTGTTCAGTGGGAGCCGCCCACCGTCTCAGGTGTCCCGATCCAGAGAGGTTCCGGTTTCAGGTGAGGAGGACAGAACGCCAAGAGGAGTGACCGGGAAGCCGCCTGAGGCAGGGCAGCGCGTGGGCCGGCGTTTCCAGAGCGTGTGCAGGGCGGGACAGCAGCCGCATTGAGCGTGAGCTTTGGGGTCAGACGGGCCCCCAGAGGGGGTCACGTTTAAACCCCAACCCTGTGCCTCCCAGCTGTGCAGCCCTGGGCAAGTGCTTCACGCCCTGTGCCTCAGTCTCCTCTTCTGGAAAATGGGCGTGAGAGTTTCTAGGATCAGCTACGATGCTGTCGTCCTTACAGTGGTGACGGATGGAGGCGGCACTTGGGGTGCCGGCGTCAGCGGGGTTCAGGGTCGCTGACCTCAGGTCTCCAGGGTTGGTTTCTCCCCGGGCCTTGCTGTCAGCTGAGGGAGGAACCAGGGGCTTTGGATAGAAGTCAGGGGGAAGGGGGCAGAGGGGGCATGGCTGAGGCTCCGGGATCCTCTCCCCTCTCTCGGGTGCCTGGTGGGGTGCAGGCCCCTCCTACCTCAGTTCTCAGCAGGGCTCCCCTCTGCCCCCCAGTCTAGGCCCAGCCTCGCCTTTCTCCCTGGGTCAATACAGGAAAGAGCCCCAGGACCACAGCCGGTCCTATAACTAGAGCAGACATTGACACGATATTGTCATCTTTGTTTCTGTCATCCTCCCACCCTCCAGATTACTTCTCTCTGCTGTCGGGGAGCTGCCCCTCCTCCCCCGTCCCTTCCCCAGCGCCCTCCGTGGCTGGCTCAGTGGCCTCCAGCTCTGGCTCTCTGCGCCACCGCAGGCCCCTCATCAGCCCTGCCCGGCTCAACCTGAAGGGGCAGAAGCTCCTGCTGTTCCCGTCGCCCCCTGGGGAGGCCCCTAACACCCCCAGCAGCTCCGACGAACACTCGCCCCGCAATGGCAGCCTCTTCACCATCGAGCCGCCCCCCGTCCCACAGAGGCAGCCGGCGCGGGACACGAAGCACACCGTGGGTACGGCCCTCTGACCGCCCTCTCGGAGGCAGGAGAGCCCGGCGGGCCGTGGGAGGCCTCTGGTCAGTGTGCAGCGGTGGGGACACCGTCAAGAGGTCACACGGGGCCTGTCCTGGCTCTTATCTGACTGTGTGGCCACTCTCCCAAGTCCAGACGTCCCTGGCCTGGCTGGCCTGGCTTCTGGTGACCTTGAACCCTCCAGGACGTTGCCCTTTTTCGGCTGATTTTATTTTCTTCTTTTGCAATTGACCTGGAGGCTCCTCTGTTCCTTGGGATGGGTCAAAAGTGCATCAGGCTGCATCTGGTTGCAGATGTTTTTGTTTTGCTCAAATGAAGTTTTTCCGCAAAGCATTTTAGAATTTTTAAAATTAGGCCTCAACCTTTAAAATCTAGAACTTTCACATGAATGTGTGGATTTCCTGTGTCTCGTATTATATCAGAAGATCTGGCCACGCTGGGCCAGACAGGTAGAAGGGCAGGCTGAGGTCCCACGCCCCAGCCTCTGCCACTCCCTGCCCCACTGACCTGCCCCCTCCACAGCCTCGCTTGTGGCCGTCGTCTTCTACCGCCTGGCGGTGTTTGAGTTTGTTGCTCCTGATCTAAAGCCAGCTCCCTTCACGGCAGCTACACAGACAGAACCTGAATGAGGACCTGGCCTCCCACTGCCCACTGCCTGGGGCGGGCCGAGCAAGTTGGGACCGGGAGGGCTGGCTGGCTGGCCGCGTCTGAGGACCATCCTGGGATTGGAGGTGGAGCTGCCCCGCGTCTGTCCCTGGGGGTGAGCCATGAGCTCCCACTGAAACGCCCCTTCTCCCTGCAGACATGAAGTCAGCGCCGGAGGGGGGAAGCACGTGCAGCAGCCGCTCCATCAAGAAAGAGGACGACTCGTCCCGGTCGTCCTCCTGTGTGGTGGACACCACCACCAGAGGGTGCGCGGAGGAGGCCCCCACCTGGCGAGGTCTGCACCCCGTGTGATGTGCGGGAGGGGGGCAGGGTAGCGCGGGGTCTCCGGGTCTGCAGCCACCTCCTGAGAGCTGTCTGAGAACAGCCCCTCGAGGGCTCTTGGGTGACAGAAGAGGGGGAGATGGCCCACCCGAGGCCCCCTGGACCCTGTCTGTGACAGCATCCCCACTCAGATTAGGGTCTGCATCTGTGCTCTTACAGGAGCCTCTGGCCACAGGTGGCTCTTTACATCTAACAGTTAAAATGTAATAACAATAAAAATCTACTTGCTTAGCTGCACCAGCCACATTGCAGGCGCTCCACTGCCGCGTGTGGCCTGTGGCTGCTTGACTGGACAGAACAGATACAGAACACTTTCACCTTTGGAGAAAGTTCCCCGGGAGGGTGTCAGCGTGTGCGCCCTGGGGGCCAGTGCAGAGGCTGCAGGCTGCGCAGGGCACTGAGTTGCCTGGGTTCAAATCCTGGCTCCTCTGCTTGCGGGATGGGGGCGGGCTGTGACGTCAAATTCCAGTTCAGTGTAAAGCCCAGCAGTCAGCTCCTGGTACCCCCCTCCAGATGTGTGGGAGACATGTATGTTGACAGGATTTTCCTGTAATGATCATTTTGAGCTGACTGGAAATGGGTGCTGCTCCCAAATCAGGTGGGGTCTGGGATGTGACCCAGCAGCATCAGCTTGGGGTGGGGGACCCCAGTCAGCAGCTTATCGCCTTTGAGGCCTGGGCAGGGTACTCGTCCTGTCCTGTCTGTAAAGCTGGTGTACCCCATGGCAAGGTGCAGGTGTGTGCCACCCTAGCCCGGTACCTGCCTGGTGGCAGAGGGTCAGGAAGAGAAGTATCTTCAAGGAGTCAAGACTTGGGAATTCCCCGGTGGTCCAGTGGTTAGCACTCCGCTTTCACTGCTGAGGGCCCAGGTTCAACAGCTCGTCAGAGAAGTAACATCCCACAAGCTGCGGGGCACAGCCGAAAAAAAAAAAAGGAGTCAGAATTTAACCAAGTGACCCCACGTTCCCGGGTCTTTTCAGATGGGGAGGCCTCTGGGTGCCCGGAAAGAACTGGGGTGGGGCCTTAGCCCAGGAGCACCTCCCCTGGGGGCGGGACCTCAGCCCCACATTGCTCACAGGTCTCTCGTTTTCTCTCTGGAAGGTCGTTTAGCCCCCTCGCTGATCCGGGGCCTCCTGGCCGTGAGCTTGACTGTCAACGCCCTCTTCACCTCGGCCTACCTGTACCAGAGCCTGCGCTGACCCGCGGTCCGCAGCCTCCCAGCACCCAGAGAATCTTGGAGGGTGCACCCAGGTGCATGCCGCTTCCACCACTGCCGGCCTCAGCCCTCCTCGAGGGGCTGCCGCCTCCGCCCTTTTCTCCAGGGCCCTGGACCTCGCCAGAGGGAGCCCTGGTCCCGGAAGCCTTCTCCCCACCTAACAGACTGTGGGGCTGGGCATGGTCTTGGGGGTCCCAGCCCTCCCCGCCCACCTCTTTGGCTGACATCAGTTGTGTGTTTGGTGCTGACACTCTGATCCTGAAGCCAGGGGTCCCCGAGGGGCTGCATGACCCTGGGGTCCCTCCCCACCATTCAGCCCTGCCTGGCGGGAACGCCACGACTGCTGTGACGGGATCAGGAGCTGTGGCCCTGAGCCCGCAGCCGCGGGCTATGATTACACCTTTGTACTGTACCCCTCTGTCCCGTGGGCCGCCTCAGGCTCCCTGGGGGAGGAGGGAGGGGAGGTCTCCAGCCGGGTGGAGGATAAACCTCCCCTGGCAGGCCCCGTTGAGGGCCAGCATCTTTTGACGTTGTCCTGCCCCTTCCTGTGGGCTGTGGGCTATGCCTTCCCTCTGGCTCTCCTGGGCGGGCAGGTGAGTTTCCTGCCCAGGGCCCCTCAGAGTTCCTGGGTCTCAGGGGCCCAATTGGACTAGTGTAAGCACCACCCCCCAGACTCACTTCTCCCTGCTTGTGTCCCCATTTTATTACCTCTGGTGACCTTCCCTGGCAGCAGCCCTGCAGCCGTGAGAGCACTACCCAGGGCCCGCCCCGCCCCGTTTCCAGGCCCCTCCCTCATGCACTGTCCACAGGGGCCTTGTTTGACCCCCTCAGCCTGCAGGTCTCTGGTGAGACTGGACCCTCACGCCCACCCTCAGCATTCTGCTGTCGCGGTGGGCTCAGCGCGACCTCTGTCTCCAGGCCACTGTGGCCAGCCTGCTTCCTACCCCACGCCCCTTGGTCCTGCCACTGCCCTTCCGACCGATACGGCAGGTCTGCCCCCTACACCTGCCCTTGTGCTGGGGTCCCATCCTGCCCCCGAGAAGAGGAAGGATGGGTCTCAGTCTGGCACAGGGACCCTCAAGATGCCGTGAGGAATGAGAGACTGCCTGTGGGTGTCAGAATCCCCGTCCCGCTGCCCTGGGCCCTGGACACAGGTGTGGGGCTGTGTGTGTGTGTGTATGTGTGTGCGTGTGTGCGTGCACACTCGTGCGTGTGTCAGTGCACGCGTTCGTGCCACTTCAGGAGGAAGCAGCAGCCTCTGTGAATTCTGAGACTCATTGTGGGGAGGCTCATGACGGCAGGGGAAGGGTCTTCACTCTGTCATTCAGGGATAAAGTTTAATTTTATTTTTCTACACATTTTTGCCAGGCAAGGCGTTCTGCTGGGAAGCAGGATGCCCCCAGTCCTCCCTGCCGGGGAGGTTTAGTTTTATTAAGCTTTGGGTGCTTTTTTAGTAATTTTTTTTTTACCATGTGGGGAAGGAGGTTGCTCTGACATCCCCCCACTCCTGAGAGCTACTGTTTCCTGCCCTACCCCTCACCCCAGAACGGGGGGAATTGGGGTCCAGGGGCCACGCCACGTCCCAGACTCCAGCTGCCAGAGATGGTTCCAACTCGGAGGTGGTGCCTCTTGGCCTCCATTCGTACCGTGGGCGTGGCCGTCGAGTTTTTTAATTTTACTGTTTGCCTAACCAAGCCAAATTCCATTCCCGAATACCCTTCCTCTCTGGCTCTGAGGAAGCCCTGACTGAGTGCCCAGCCCCCTCCTCTCGCACCTGGGCCAGCCTGGCCCCTCCTGCCCAGGGCTGGTGGTCCTAGCGCCCCCCAGGGGCAGGGGAGAGGCTGGGCGGGGAGGGGGCTGACTTACGTTTTCTTTCAAACAAAAAACACAACCTTATTTTTCTTTACAAAAGCAAAAAAAAAAGGAAACCAAAAAAGATACCAACCTTTGAACTATACCTCAGTCTGTCTCGTCTTTATTCTCTTTGGGCAGCCCAGGCCTTGGATTGGGGGCCGGGGCGGCGGCAGGGGAGCCCGGGCTGCCGTGGAAGTGATTTCACTCGCTTGTTTCTTGGATACAGAGCCCGGGGTGGTGGGTTCTGAGTGGCAGTGTCCCCAGAAGGACTGAAGGGTTTGAACAGGACGTTATCGGCCTGGACTGGCCTGGGCGGCGGGAGTCTCCTGAGCAGAGACGGGAGGCTCTGGGCAAACAGCGTGAGCAGGGGCTTAGCCGTCTCTCTGCGAGATCCCGTCCCAACCAGCGGGCCAGCGTCCTAAGCGTCCCAGCACAGGTTCTGGGCCCAGGCTGCCTGGTGACTGCAGAGTCTACATTTTTATGGGCTTCATTTTGATGCTGTGAAGTAACAAGCCCACCATCCAGGGTTGAGCTGGGGATAATTAAAGCACCACACGATGCAGAGGGCCTCATTCGGGCCCAGCACCCATGGGGAGGGTGGGTGGTGGGTGCTTGGCTCCCTGAGGCCGGCGGGGCAGATGGGAAGGGACGGGGCTGGACTGCTCGCTCCGACCGCACTCAGGTCACAGCCGACCTTCTGGGGCAGCAGGACCAAGCTGCCTGCAGGTGGAGCCACAAACACCCTGAGTTCACTGACCTCAGGGGTGTGATGTCCCCTGAGGCTGTGACCTCAGGGGGCCAAAGGGCCCACTTCTTAGGAGCCCTCTCCTCCGTTGAGCCTGCGCGGTGCCTGCCCAGGAAGAACCAGAGGCTCCCTTAAAAATCACGCGGGTCCCCTTGCTCAGGGCTCACACCCAGCCCTGTGCTGGGAAGAGGAAACCCAGCTGAAGGGGCCGCGGGGAGGCTCAACCACAGTTGTTTCTGTGAGGGATTTCTTCCTTTAGGTGTGTCTATTATTATCTTACTAATGTCATCTGTTTTTTTTTTCTTTTCTTTTTTTAATATTTATTTGGCTGCATTGGGTCTTAGTTGCGGCACACGGGATCTTCCGTTGCAGCGCACGGGCTCTTCATTGTGCCATGCGGGCTTCTCTCTAGTTGTGGCGTGCGGGCTCAGTAGTTGCGGCGTGCGGGCTTAGTTGCCCCGTGGCATGTGGGATCTTAGTTCTCCGACCAGAGATCAAAACCCGTGTTCCCCTGCATTGGAAGGCGGATTCTTAACCACTGGACCACCAAGGAAGTCCTGTTGTTTCTTATAAAAGGGAAATACGTTTATTGTAGAAAATCTAGAAATACAAGTGAGCAAAAAAAAAAAATGACTCATAATCCCACAATTAAAATATTGGCATCTACCCTTTTCTTCTACACACATATCTTCTTTTTTTTTCTTTTCTTTTACGAAAATGGGATCTTTCTGTCCACAACATTTTGTCACTTTACTTCTCACTTTACACCATCATGGGCCTATTTCCATATCAAGTGTGACTTCTCGTCCCCCTTAAAGGCTGCCTTCCCCGTGAGCACAAGCAGGTAATCTTACCTTCCCTTACTGCTGAGCATCTAGAAGGCTTATCATTTCTCCCTGCTTTTATAATTGGGACAGCAGTAAGCATCTTGTAGGAACCTACGTCTTCTGTACTGAAGACTTTTCTTAGGATAATTCTTGAGAGTTGAGTTGTTCTATCAAAGGTTTTCAGGATTCTGAAGCTTTTTATATGCGTTGCCTGGTTGCATTCTAGAAAGCCACAGAAAATGATGAGTTGTTTTTTGTTTGTTTTTTCAAAAATCTGGAGCTGACTTTTGCTTTGGAAATCTGCACCTGGTTACCAGACAGCTTATGTGGTGGGATGGAAAGATCAGATCGAAGTTCTGGTCACATTTGTAAAGAGATGGTTCCCGCCCCACCTCAGGCTCCAGGGAGGGACTTGGTGGAGGATGAAGGGCAGCAAGCAGGGTGCCCAGCACCATGTCTAGCAGAGAAGCTCAATTTTCAAGTGCTGGACTCCACTTGGGTTGTATGTCAGAAAAAAGTTCTGCAGATTAAAAAGAAAAAGTTTTGAAAATCACTGCTAGCATACTAGCTACCTTACCAACCGTGTGATGCCTGGACCCCTCTGCAACAGGAGCTGAAGGACCTAGATGATGACCTCCTTAGAAGGGTCTAAGGGGCGATCAGTCAGAAGCCCCCCATTAGAGGATGTTTGAGGGGTCCGGAGTGGCTCCACTGCTGCAAAATGCTTTCTGTGGTAGCAGCTCTGAGGACGTTTTGCCGCAGGGGGTAGAAGTGGGGAAAGCTGCCCTCCGTCCCCGAAGGGTCCGGCAGGTGAGAGCGAGCTGGATCACAGTGAAGGAGGCGAGAGATCCAGGATTTCCACAGCATCTTCATCCACTGCCAGCCAGATTTCCAAGATAATTATTGTGGTGCCCCTAGCATGTGCCAGGCTGTGCTAGGTACTGGGGCTACAATGGTGGGCAGAACAGAGATGACTCTGCCCCCCAGAGCCTACCTGGAGCAGGAGGGTGGGCTTAGGTAAGTACCCAGTACATAATTACACACCTGAAAGAGCTGTGAGGTCATGGGTCACGGCCCCTTGAGGTTGGAGATGTAACTTTAAGGCAAGATGAGACGTATCACTGTAAGTGGGAATAAGTGCTTATGCAAAGGCCCTGGGGTGGCTTTCAAGGAATCGAAAGGTTAGTGCGGCAGGAACCCAGGGAGGGAGTGTGCAAGTAGCTCCAGGTGAGCCCAGGAGGAGAGCAGAAGCCACCCACAAAGGGTACCATGAGGGGCACATTAGGGATTTCAGACTTCATCCTAAAAATAAAGGGAAAGCCAGTGTCGAGTATAAGCAAAGGAGGGACAGGAGCAAATGTGCTTTTTAAAAATTTTTTGGCCATGCCACGCGGTATGCGGGATCCTAGTTCCCCGACCAGGGATCGAACCCGTGCCCCCTGCAGTGGGAGCACGGAGTCTTAACCACTGGGCCGCCAGGGAAGTCCCAGCAAACATGCATTTCTAAAAGATGATTTATCAGAACAATGAGTATGGGTAGGAAGAGCACAAGAACGAAACCAGGGAACCATTGGGGGCGGGGAGGGGTGCTGCTACATGGTTCAGGAGAGAGAAAATGGCAGCTGGGATGGGATGGAGGCAGAGTGACACTGTCAGGTTCCAGGGACAACACACAGGACTTGGTGACTGGAGATAGGGGCAGAGGAGTGTCCAGGTTGACCCCTGGGTTTTTAGTGAGCACAATTGGCTGGCTGAAGCGGTCCCTCCCGACCTAGGGAAACTAGCGTGGTGGCAGGGGCAGAGCATAGGCTGGGCATTTGCATGGGGTCCTTTGGAGACAGCTGTGCCCCTGCCTGGAGCTCTCCTCCTCTGACTGCACAGCTTCAGGTCCCACTAAAAGGCCGCCTTGAGAGGCCCGCTCTGAATGGGTTCCCCTATTATTCTCTCAATATCGTACGGTTTCTGCCATGAATGACAAATGGTGGTTGCCCACTGAGATTACTTACTCGGCTGCCTCTCCCTTCAGAACATAATTTCCACGAGAGCAGAGAACTTGGCTTGGAGTTGAGGCTCATTAGCTGTTGATGCCTGAATGAATAATGAATGAAATGTCCATTAGGCTGCCAGCATGCAGGTATGTCCGGGTCTCAACTCCAAGGAGAGGTGTTGGGAAGGACACACATTTAGGGCTCTCTGAAGCCAGGGGGAGAGTGTCAGATGCTAGGCTTTAGAGCCCCTTTGGAGGGTCTTTCACGGACCTGGAGGGCAGGTAGGACAACAGAGGCCAGGAGGCATCCAAAGCCCCTTCCCACCTAGGAAGCCATGACCCTGGAGTAGGTGGGGAGGGCTGCTCACGATGGGGGGAGGTGAAGGCAGAAGGTGGCAGAAGCCACCGTCGAGAAGGGGTCCTGCCGGTGTGGTAGCATTTCAGGCTTGAGAGACATAAGCTCTGACCCTTCTCTCTGAGCTGAACCAGGATGCTAGAGGGTCCCTGCGAGAGCCAGGCTGCGGGAGGCGTGGGAGAGAAGCCCACCTCTAACCTCGTACTGGAAGTCACTGGGGAATGGGTCTGATTTAGGAGTTTTGTCTTCTTGGATCGTCTGGAGGAAAATGTTTGCCACCCACACTCAGAGGTGAGGTCTCTGTGTGGTTTAAGGCTGGGTTGGGGGTCGGGGTATGCAGAATCTTTTTTCCCCCCTTTTTAAAAATAAATTTATGTATTTATTTAATTTTGGCTGCTTTGGGTCTTCGTTGCTGCGCGCGGGCTTTCTCTAGTTGCGGCGTGCGGGGGCTACTCTTCGTTGCGGTGCAGGGGCTTCTCATTGCGGTGGCTTCTCATTGCGGAGCACAGGCTCTAGGCGCGCGGGCTTAAGTAGTTGTGGTGCAAGAGCTCAGTAGTTGTGGCTCGCAGGCTCAGTAGTTGTGGTGCACGGGCTTAGCTGCTCCGCGGCATGTGGGATCTTCCCGGACCTGGGCTCGAACCTGTGTCCCCTGCATTGGCAGGCGGATTCTTAACCACTGTGACACCAGGGAAGTCCAGGCAGAGTCTTCATGGGGAGGATGCAGATGGCCATTTGCAAATATCTGGCCTGGTGTGACCCCGCCAACCTGCCCTCACCCCAACAAAGGCAAAGGGGCCAGGCTGGATCTGGGGGCCGCGGGGAGGGACCTCACAGGGACAACAGGTCCACCACCCGGCCCGGAGGCCGCACCTCAGAGGTGGGGACACGAGCTCTGACTGTTCCATCCACTACCCCGGGGGATGGAACCTCCTACCTCAGGGGCACAAGCAGACCGTGGGCAGCAGCGATGGGCAGAGCTGCTGGCTTTGGGCCTGGACAGGACCAGGGATGAAGCTGCACCTGACTCTGGGGATATTTGTCCTTCTCCTTCTAAACCAAGTAAGGACCAATAACCATGCTTAGAATGGACAGTCTCCCACTGGGCCCGAGCCCTGGGATTTGAGGGGGAAAAATCAAACCGACTGGGATGCTGGGTTTCGGCTCTGTCCTTGCTGCCCAGAAAATCATATGCAATGTCAAAGAAACAGTCCCCTGGGGCAGAAATGGTGACACTTCTACTATATGTTTTTGGGGTTAAACCAAGCAATTTTGTTTTGGTTTGGTTTTTGTTTGGGGGTTTTGTTTGTTTGTTTTTGGCCACATGGTGGGGCATGTGGGATCTTAGTTCCCTGACCAGGTATTGAACCCGTGCCCCCTGCAGTGGAAGTGCAGGAGTCTTAACAACTGGACTGCCAGTGAAGTCCCACAGAAAGCAATTCTGGGTGTGAGTCCTAGGGGGTTTACCTACCCCACTCAGTGCATTAAGTAGCCTAACTGCCCAGGGCTAAACGTGCAGGTGAAATTTTGCTGGGGTCCTTTCACTGTTCCCCTCAATTCTGAAGGTGGAAAGAGTTTTCTGGTGGTGATTTTTTTTTTTTTTTAACTAAAAGTTGTTCAATTTTTGGAGAACCAAGATCCGAGTCCAAGATTTATGAGCATAGCAGCATTTTCTGTGTTTGGTGTTTTCCTCTACTTAGCTGAATTATTTGCTACTTAGCTTGAATTGCGTGTGGAAATTAATAGCAATACATATGTAGGGGGCTTCCTCACTGCCTGTGGCACCTTAGCCAGAATCGGGTGGCCTGTGTGTCAGGGCATCGCTGCTGGGGCCACCTGGTGCACTTTACAGAATTTCTTTAAACAACCTGAACTCTTCCTTTTAATACTAGTGGACCTTTCCAAGTTAATCCATCTGAATTATACGTGTTAGCACAAGTCCACATAGCATAGCTCTCACCTGCCCACCAGATTGCCAGAACATTCCCCAAGAACTGCTCATGCTGCCTTCCGGCGAGGAGATGCATGATTTCCCCTTTCAACTTGCTGTAGACATAATGCAGGAAGACTATTGGTTTAAGGAAAAGTTTGTGGTTTTCTGAAGTTGATTTTATTGCCAGGCCTAGTATGGAGCAGCCATCTATCACTGGTCAAGGCATTTTATGACCTTGAGGCCTCCCTGCAGCTTCTGAGAGGTTTGCTGAGTTGGGATTTTTTCTAGAGATTTGGTTTTCTGTTTTCAGGGACACTGACAGCTTGTCATGAACTTGCAGCTCCCTAATTCACTGTGGTGGAGCCTGAGGGACATGGATCTCTATTTTGACCTTATAAATAGCAAAAAGGGTGGGGGAGTTGGATTGAATATTTCACTTTTATTTGGCCCCTTCACTCCACACTGCCAACTCACCAACTGCATTAGCTGATGACCTTATAGAAGGGCTGGTAGAAATGGCCCCAAGTGACCGCAGGCACAACCGAACAGTGTAGAAAGAGACCAAATCAGCAGGTCCCATTTTCTGCTTCCATGCTGAGTAAGCAGTAACCAGCCCGAAGTTGCTTGTCAGCTGTATTTTTTCCCCACAAAATCACTAGAATACATGGAATTGGTATGGATTTCCAAAATATTAACCTATTTAAAAACAAAACCTTATTATAGAGTTTTTCTAGTAGTGATATCAGTTCATTCGTTGTGAAGATTGTACCATAATTATGCAAGGTGCTAGCAATAGGGGAAGCTGGATGTGGGGTATACAGAAACTCTCTGTACCATCTTTTCTGTAAATCTAAAATTGTTCCAGGGACTTCCCTGGCGGTCCAGCGGGTAAGACTCTCCGTTCCCAATGCAGGGTTCGATCCCTGGTCGGGGAACTAGATCCCACAAGCATGCCGCAACTAAGAAGTGCATATGCCACAACTAAAAGATCCCACATGCCGCAATAAAGATCCTACATGCCGCAACTAAGATGTGGCACAGCCTAAATTAATTAATTAATTAATTTTTTAAAGTACTTCACTTAAAATATTTTTTTAATTTAAAAGAAATAAAATTGTTCCAAAATAAAATGTTTATTTTAAAAAATTTATTTACAGAACTTGGGGGAATCCTTGGCCATTACAATAACACTGCTTAGTGGGACGGTTGCTTTAGTTATTTTCCTTATGCATTCTTCCCCTAATAAACATCCCTAATCTTTCACTTGGTCCCTAACTCATCAGTAGAAACACACCAGCTAAATTTTTGAAATTAGTATCTTTTTAAAGGTATCAGCATAGCACTTGATGGCAACTTAAAAGCTTTCAACTTATAACTAATTCAGACTCAGTTCAAATTTGACCAGAGCCTTTTGCAGGAAACAACCTTAGAGATCATAAGACCCATTTTACAGATGAGGAAACTGAGACACTGCCTCTCCCCATGATAAAACAGAACATCAGCAGGGATCTTATGCATGCTCTGGCTTCCAGATCCTGAACTTGTCAACTTTTTAAATCAGTGGTTTTCAAACTTTTGTGTTCACAGGACTCATTAAAAGTCTGAACCTTAGATCTTGGGAGGGACCCAGGAATCTGCATTTCCAGCAAGTGCCCAAGGGTGTGGTGCTCCAAAGATGTTGCTCATAGTCTGTTAGCAGGAGAAGGGATCCTGAGGGCATTTCCAGGAGGCACCACCTGCTCCCCACGGCCCCCAATCTTCCTTCTGATCCCAGGCTGGCATTTAGAACCCACTACCTGATGCAGGGCTCACCAAGACCACCGAAGTGAGGCCCACAGGCCTGCTGGAGCTGCCCTGCCTTATTAACACATAGCCCTAAAATTTTGAGTCTAACTCACTGATTCTCAACCTTGGCAGGATATTGGAATCCCCTGGAAAACTTTAAAAAATGCTGATGCTGGCTCCCACCCCCAGAGATTCTGATGAGCCTATTTACTTATTTTTCTTATCTGGTTGCACTGGGTCTTAGTTGCGGCAGGCGGGCTCCTTAGTTGCGGCACATGGGCTCCTTTGTTGTGGCATGCAAACTCTTAGTTGCAGCATGCATGTGGGATCTAGTTCCCTGACCAGGGACTGAACCCCGGGCCTCCTGCATTGGGAGTGCAGAGTCTTATCCACTGGGCCACCAGGGAAGTCCCCTGATGAGCTAACTGAGCTTAGGGGAGGGGGGTGGAATACAGGGAGACAGACAAACGCAAGAGTTCCAAACAAAGCAGCTTGGGGACCCAGAGGAAGGAGAGATAAACAAGTGCAATAATCTATATGAAGATGCTTGGCAATACTAGATGCTCAATAAAAGTCTGATTCCTTCACCTGTTAGATTCTCAGAGGTTGATCTTTATTTAGCATAGTCCCTATTTGCTCTCCTGCAGTTACCGCAGGACCCAAAACAGGAAATGAACCAAATGTCCATCTACAGTAGAATGGATAAAAAATTACAGCAGGGGCTTCCCTGGTGGCGCAGTGGTTGAGGGTCCACCTGCCGATGCAGGGGACACGGGTTCGTGCCCCGGTCCAGGAGGATCCCGTGTGCCGCAGAGCGGCTGGGCCCGTGAGCCATGGCTGCTGGGCCTGCGCGTCCGGAGCCTGTGCTCCGCGGCGGGGGAGGCCACAGCGGTGACCGGCCCGCATACCGCAAAAAAACAAAACAAACAAAAAAAAAATTACAGCGAACGTGGACATTTACACATGTTGACATTAACACGGCAATAAAATGAGCAGATTTTTGCTATGCAGCAACATGGATGGACTTATAACACAACAGTGAATGAAAGAAGATAGACACAAATGAATACATATATAGTTATTTATATAAAAAGTTCAAAATCAGACAACAATAATCTATAGGGTTAGAATCACAATAGTGGTTATAAAACCAAGCAGGACCCTGTGGGGTCTTCCTGGGGACAGACCCCAGTGTCCCACTCCGGCCTCTTGATAATATAAAAGCTTTAGCCTCCTAAGTCTTCTCTGAGTTCCAAAGAGCAGATTTAATCAGAGAAGTGAGAAAATGCGGAAACAAAAGAAAACTGTCAAGCGAGGCAAAATAATAATCGTTTAGCCGTAAAACAAAGTCAAGGACCTTCGTTCCTCCTCAAGGGCTGTAGATAATATCATGAGCCGTGTCCTTTGAGCTGTTTGGCGGATTCTAAAACCCACACCAGGTGGAAGAAGTTAACCTCTTGCTGACCACAGCACGTAGACCCCAGACCAGTTGGAACCAGAAGGGTGATGACGCTGACTCCCAAAATACCACCCAGTTACCTTACCACCAACCAATCAGAAGAATGTCCACAAACTGATCAGACACCCCGCGACCTTCTCCCTCACCTTGGCTTTAAAATCCCTTCCCCAAAAGCCACTGGGGAGTTCGGGTCTTTTGAGCACGAGCTGCCTGTTCTCCTTGCTTGGCTGCATGTTGGGCACCTTGCGCTAAACGCTGTACTTTCCTTCACCACGACACACAATCAGCGGACTGGCTTTCCTGTGCGTCGGGTGAGCAGACCCGAGTTTGGTTTGGTATCAGTTACTCTTCTGAGGGATGGGATGTACCTAGAAGGGGGCCTGGAGGGGTGAGGCTCTGGGTGCTTGTAATGTTCTACTTCTTAAGCTGGATGCCGTTGGTATGGCTTGTGAAAACTCACCAAGCTGTACACTTAGGATTTCTGTGCTTCCTGTATGGGTGATGTTGTGGACTGAATTGTGTGCCCCTAAAATTCATACGTTGAGCCCTAAACCTTGATGTGACTGTATTTGGAGATAGCCCCTTTAAGGAGGTAATTAAGGTTAAATGAAGTCATAAGAATAGAGTCCTAAGCCAATAGGACCGGTGTCCTTTTAAGAAGAGAGAAAGACACCAGGGACGCATGTGCACAGAGGAAAGACCACGTGGGGACACAGCAAGGAGGTGGTCGTCTGCAAGCCAAGGAGAGAGGCCTCAGGAGAAAGCAAACCTGCTGACACCTTGATCTTGGATTTCCAGCTTCCAGGAATGTGAGACAATAAATTTCTGTTGTTTAAGCGACCCAGTCAGTGATATTTTGTTAAGGCAGCAGTAACAAACTAATACAGATGACATAGTTCAATATAAAGTTGAAAAAGTTAAAAGTTCCCCAGGTTATTCTAATGTAGACACAAGATTGAGGATCACTGCAGTAGCCCAAACGCTATCAAACTAAGATCCTTTCTTCATAGTCTGGTGCAGAGAACCAGAATATGTCCAAGTTGGGGTAGGGAATGAAGGAACTAGGGGCTTCTCTGCCTCATTTTAAGGACATTATTGGTTCCTAGAATTGGGCTGTGTTTAATAGTTGGAAAAACCCTATAGGTCACTGAAAGTTTATGAATGTCCATGATATATACTCTGTCTATACTCTATATACTAGTCTTCTATTTTTAATAATGTCTTGGGATTCCCTGGTGGCACAGTGGTTGAGAGTCTGCCTGCCGATGCAGGGGACGTGGGTTCGTGCCCTGGTCTGGGGGGATCCCACATGCCACAGAGCGGCTGGGTCCGTGAGCCATGGCCGCTGAGCCTGCGCGTCCGGAGCCTGTGCTCCGCAACGGGAGAGGCCACAACAGTGAGAGGCCCGCGTACTGCAAAAAAAAAAAATTTTTTTTTAAAAATGTCTTTATTGAGACATAATTTACATACTATAAAATTCATCATCTTAAAGTGTACAATTCAGTGATTTTTAGTAAATTCACAGCATTGTATAAGTATCATCACTATCTAATTATAGAACATTTTCATCACCCCAAAAAGAAACCCTGTGCCCATCAGCATTCACCCCTCCCCCATTTAGTCATTAGAGAAATGCAAATCAAAACCACAGTGAGATCTCACTTCACACCTAGGGTGGCCATAACAAAAAAAGACACACAGTAACAAGTATTGATGAGAATTTGGAGAAACTGGAACCCTCATACATTTCAATGTTAATCATAGAGTCACCAAATGACCCAGCAAGTCTACTCCTAGAAACACACCCAAGAGAATTGAAAACATATGTGACAAAAAGACTTGTACATGAAATTTCGTAGCAGCTTTATTCACAATAGACAAAACTAGAAACAACTCAAATATCCATTCCTAGATGACTGGATAAACGAAATGTGACATATCCCCAAAATGGAATGGTACTTGGCGAAAAGGAACGAACTACTGATACAGCCAACAACAAGAATGAGTATCAAAATCATTACGTGAAGGGAAAGATGCTAGATACAAAGCAATACTACAGTATGAGCCCATTTTTGTAAAATTCTAGGAAATGCAAACTAATCCATAGTGATGATAAAAAACAAAACAGATCAGTGGCTGCCTGAGACTGCAGTGGAGGGAAGGATTGATATGGAGGGGCCCCAGGAATCTTTGGGGGTGATGGGAATGTTCTTCATCCTGACAGAGACAATGTTTCTGGGGTGAATACGTTTGCCAAAACTCAGCCAATGGGACACTGTAAATGGATGTCGTCAGCAGTACATAAATTATATCTTTAAAAAGTTTATTTTTTTTAAAAAGTTTATTTATTTATTTTTTTAAAAAAAAGAAGGGCTTGTAAAAAAACAAACAAACAACTCTTTCAGTGTCTCCGGTAAGTGGTTCCAATTTTTCATTTGGGTGAGATTCATTAAAAGGAGATGGAGGCCTGCAGAATAATGACTCCCAAAGAAATCTATATCCTAATTCCCGGGACCTGTTAGAGTCAAACAGAGTTGGAAGAAAAGGCAAGGAAGCAGATTCTCACCTAGAGCCTCCAGAAGGGACACAGCTTCTCAAAACCTTGATTGTAGCCCAGGGAGACCCATGTCGCACATTTTGCCCACAGACCTGTAAGACAACAAATGTGTGTTGTTTGAAGCCACTAAATTTGCTGTAACTTGTTACAGCAACTAGAGGATACTCATACAGAGGCCTCCCTGGTGTCTCTATGGGAATACCCCATGAGAGGCTGCCCTCCCCACACTGGGGGCTGGTTTCTTTTTATCAGTGTGTGTCTCAGGTTGCAAGGGATCATGGGGGATTGATGCTGGGGCAGCCTCAGGGTGAGCAGTAAGTTGAGCCCAGATTCACCCACTCAGAATCCGAGACAGAGCCCCTGTGATTTTTGTCATGTGGCACATGCTGGCCCCCAGCCCCTGTGCCAGCCTCCCCCTGAGGGCCCTGAAGCTTCCGCAACACCTGCCAAGACATTCTTCACACCTGGACCCGCCGCTCGCTCCTTCTCAGCCTGGATGTTCCAACTGAAACATCTCCCCGACACTGCCATCCCGTGCTGCTGAGGACCTTACATTCCCACTGGCTGGGGCTCAGCTTAGATCGCAAGCCCCTGGCCTGCAATGTGGAAACAGTCTTTCTCCAGAAATTGGCAGAGGTAGGGGCCGAGGAGGGACGCTGCTGGGTTTATGATCAAGAAATTGGAAGCAGGGGGGTAGGGGGAGGGATAAATTAAGAGGTTAGGGTTAACTTATACACACTACTGTATATAAAATAGACAACCAACAAGGACCTACTGTGTAGCACAGGAAACGATATTTTGTAATAACCTATAAGGGAAGGGACTCTGAAGAAGAATATATATATATGTATATAAAATATATGTAATATATATATTAAATATATATATAACTGAATCGCTGTGCTGTACACCTGAAACTAACACAATATTGTAAATCAACTATACTTCAATTAAAAAAAATTGGAAGCAACATGCATGTCCATCATCGGGGGCTGATCAGATAAATATGGCACAGTTCCATCCATTGGAGTGTCGGGCAGCTCCTAAAAGGAAGGAGAGAGAGAGCTCTGTGCGTGCTGACCTGGAAATCGGACAATCACCCAGAGCCCATGCGTCAGGTATGATCAGGGAGAGGTTAGGTGGGCAAACTCCGGACCAAACCACCTGTCTGCGAATCCTCCATCTTCCACTTACACTGTGACCTTGGACAAATCACTTGGACCTGTGCCTCCAGTCTCTCATCTGTATAATGGGGATAGCAATCGTTTATTCTATATCCTGTAATACCTACCTCACAGCATTGAAAATGAGATAAGCGTATAAGGTGCTTAGCACAGGAGCTGGTGTGTAGGGTGACTTGTTATTCTTCATGAATGAGAAAAGCAGGTTGCAGAGTAACAGGTACAATAGATTGCCTTCTTGTACATATCTAAAGGCCTGCACCTCCTTAGGAGTGTATCTAAGAGGCAAAGCAGGAAGCAGAGCCGACTTCCTGGGTGTGAGACCCATGCAGTGGCTCACAGCCCCATGTGCAGAAAGGCTCCGTGCTCCACTTGGTTTAATGCTCTGCTGTCAGCATCTTGAAATTCTTCATCTTTTTTGAACAAAGGGCCCCATAGTTTAATTTTGCACAGGGCCCTGCAATTCTGTAGCCCCTCCTGCCAGGAAGGAACTCATACCAGACTATCAGCCATGGTGGTCCCTGGGGAATAGGATTTCTTGTATCCTTCCGTACACTATATGTGTTTCCAAGCATTTGTTCTCTTGCAACTTGTATACATATATCCAGGATAAAATCTAGCCACCCTGTGGAAACAACGTGGGCTTGTAGTGGGCAGAACTGGGTGAAATTCTGCCTCTACCTGGCTCGCTCACCTTGGATAAATTAATTACTCTCCTGAGACTCAGGCCCCTCCTGGAAAAAACTGGGGACCTGTTTTCTACCTCTTCGGGCTGCTATAAGATTGAGTCTGTAGTATAAAGGTGCTTGTTACATAGTTACTGGGTTGGGGATGAGGGTGGGGGGGCAGGAGAGCAGAAACACTGACAACACGGCCTGATTTAAATCCCAACTCAGGGACTTCCCTGGTGGTCCAGTGGTTAGGACTCCGTGCTGTCACTGCCAGGACCTGGGTTCAATCCCTGATCGGGGAACTTAGATCCTGCAAGCCGCGCAGCATGGCCGACTTCTGACCCATAACCACCAAGAAAAAAAGTACATAAATTCCAACTCAGCCAACTCCCGCGTAAAGTTGGATCCTTTTTTTATCGACCTCAGTTTTGTCATCAATAAAATGGGGGCAGTACAGACTCACAATCCCTTATTGTCAGTTCCAAAGCCCCCAAAGCTATGAAAATGGCAAGTGTTGAAGTCTGGTACAAACTCACTTGGCTAAATCTCTGACCTGAACTGAGGTGAGGCTATGATCTGGATTCCCCACCCACCGCCCGTCCCCCTCACGCTTTGCCTGCAAGCCACACATTCTCCTGCAGAATGACTCATGGGTTTGATAATGGAGGGCTCTCTGGACGCCCCTGTGGCTGTGAGATGGTGAATCTGGACCGCCCCCGCCTCCGCCGCCAGAGCTAGGGTGAGGCTTAGACACCTTGCAGTGGGTCAGAAGCCACGCAGTGCTAGGTGCATGGGGTTGACCCACGAGGAAGGTTGGTTGGTGTTGTTACTTGGTGTCACCAGATGAATTTGGGCTCAAATCTCCTCTCTGCCCCTTATCAACTGGGTGGGCTTGGGCAACGTGCACAAGGTCTCTGGGTCTCCTAACGTGTGGGCGTTGATGCCACATCACGGTGTTTCATCGCGGTAGGCAGGAGCCCGGGGGGACCAGGGAGGAGCAGACACTCCGTCAAGGCGGCCACATTTGTTCGCTTGTTCATTGGGTGCTGAGCGCCCTAGAAGGTCAGGCAGGCAAGCGGGGGCTGCAGAGAGGGCACCTCGGGGCCTCTGCCTTCAGAGGGGCCCACGCCAGGGAGAGGTTTGAGGAGAGGGCTGCTCCGCTAACTCCCAGGAGGGAAGAGGTGAGGAGGGGCTCTGCCTCCTGTCCTGCACTGAGAAGACCCCACACGGCCCACTCTGGAACCTGGCGACAGCTGCTCAGGAGACCCCGAAAACCCAGGGGCGGGACTTCATTGCATTCACTGGTCCTGCTTGTGCAACGAGGGACTGGACTATGGCTCTTGGAGAGAGGGGTGGGGATGGGCTTGTTCATGGCTCCACGATGGCTGGGACCCAAAGGGTGCGGTGGACACTCAGGGCTGGCTTCCCTGTGTTCTTAGCTTCAAGTCCCTGCAGGCCCACCCACTTCGGCCCTGCCTCCCTCCCCCTGCCCCGTCCCTGGCTCCCTGGCTCTCCACCCACCCTCCACCTCAGTACCACCCTTAGGCCCAGACAAGGGGGTACAGGGACTGCAGGCCCCATGCCTCAGGGGTGCCCCAAACTTTGGATCCCCTTCCTCAAACAGCATCTTCCTGGGTGCCCGGGACCAACAGGGGCCACAACTGTCATTTAGGTGGGACACTTAACCCCTCAGATGCTTCGAGGAGTTCAGGTCTTCACACCTATGCAGTCAGCCCGGGAGGGAGCCTGGTAAAGGATGGCTCCCACTGGCCAGCGGGGCATTGCTTCGGGAGGTTGCATGAGATTGGGCTGCAAGGATGGTGATGCCACGCTGATTCTGGATTCCTCAGAATTGTTTATACAGACAGGAGCCGTGTAAACACCTGCTGGGGTCCCTGCACACCGGGGGGCAGCCCTGCTCCAGTGCCGTGATTTTTCTGCAGCTCCTGGACTATCTCAGGCCCCTCCCACCTCCAGGCCTCCACCCGCAGACACGTGGCACTTCCTGCCTGGACGACTCTCCCCGCACTCTTCCTATAGGTCTCTGCTCAGACATCACCTCCTCAGAGGGGTCTTCCCTGACCATTCCCGTTATTCCCACCCATTTTTATTTCCTTTGCGAGACTGTGTGTCACGGGCGGGAGCTGGATAGACCCAGGCCCTTGGGTGACTCCCGTTCTGGTGGCTCACAGGGCCCCATCTGTCCTGGTCAGGACCCCCGATTCAGCCCCGAGCACTGCTTGGGATCTATCTGGCTCGTTCCCAAACTGGTGAGCTCTCTGCTGCCTCTGGGTCTCCCGCACCCTTTCTGCCCAGCTCTCAGTCCTCCAGCTTTTCCTTCCAGTGCCACGTCCTTCAGGAAGCCTTCAAACCTTCCCATAGCCCCTGGGACTTTCCTCTGGCAGCCAAGCCTGCGGCTCACCTGTGAGGCTGGAGCAGCTCGGTTTCCTCACATCCGTCCCCCACCCCCACACCTGCAGGGTCAGCTTGGCTCACAGGAGGCTCCTCTTTCGATAGATGTTGGTGGAAGGAATAAATGAGTGAAAATGTGTATATTTGTTTAACAAAATTGGGATCATGCTGGGCATGCTGGTTTTGTTTTTTTAAGACAGCTTTTAAAAAAATGTCTCACATCTTGAGCATTTTCCCTTTCCATTAAATATTCTTCCACACGATTCTGAGGACGGCACACTTTTTCATCTTTGGTGCCGTAACTTTTTCAAAGCAACCCCTGCTGTTGAGCGGCAGGCTTCATTAAAGGAAGCAGCTTTGCTAAATGGAAGATGAGTTACAGCGAGTCCTATGTGTGTAAGGGATGCTCAGAACACATCTCCCGCACCGTTTTAAAAAATGTTTATTTATGGCTGCGTTGGGTCTTCATTGCCGCTCACGGGTTTTCTCATTGCGGTGGCTTCTCTTATTGCAGAGCACGGGCTCTAGGCGTGCAGGCTTCAGTAGTTGCGGCACGCGGGCTCAGTAGTTGCGGCAGGCGGGCCCTTTAGCCCGAGGACTTCAGTAGTCGTTAGTTGCTCCGCAGCATGTGGGATCTTCCCGGACCAGGGCTCGAACCCATGTCCCCTGCATGGGCAGGCAGATTCTTAACCACTGCACCACCAGGGAAGTCCCTATGTATGTATGTATGTATGTATGTATGTATTTGGTTGCGCCGGGTCTTCGTTGCGGCATGCAGGGACACAAGAGGTCTTCGTTGCCGCTTGCGGGATCTTTAGTTTCCCCTGCACATTTTAAATGTCCCTCCCCAATGACCTAGGGTGGGGAGAAGGGGTGGGTGGGAGGAAGCTGTTGGTCCTGATACCAGACTCCCCCTGGTTTCTGGTGATTTTGAGTTCAGAGAAGGGGATTTGGACAGGGAGGAGGGATCATGTCAAAGGCAGCGGGAAACACCTAACGCCCCCTCTCTCGTGTGGGGCTGCACCCCTGCCCCTGCTTTCTGGGTCCAGGACCCAGAGGACCTTTCTAGTCTCAACAAGGGGCCCCTGGAAGGCTGGGGAGGGGGGGGTCCCCGTGGGAAGGCAAAGGCAGCAGCACGAGCATCACCTACTACAACCCACCCTGGATCTCCCTTTCTTAAGGGCCTGAGCCAAGGTCCTCCTGTCTCTTTTCACCACCACGCCCTCTTCCTGGGTGTCCGACCAGTGTGATCAGCGGCCTGATGCTTGGTTTAATGCTCTGCTTGAAGAGCCATCTGGAAATTCTTAGTTTCCCTTTGTACGTTTCCCCTTTGCACGTTACACACGGATCCTGCCAGCACCTGTCCTCCTGTGCCACCCAGCAACACGGGGCCCTTCAGCTTCTGGACCAAGTCAGGCCCAGGGGGTCTGGATCCCGGCCTGTCCATCACCTTAGCCCCCTGTCTGCCCCCCCCACCTTTCCCCTGTGCTGTGAAAATCCCAGAAGAGGCTGCGTGAAGGACCATTGTGAGACCTGAGTGAGTTAACTGGGTGAGGATTGCTTAGAACAGTGCCTGGTACTTGGTAAGCACTGGTTATGATCACTCCCACTCAGGACCCTGGAACTTTCCAGACCTTTGTCTTTGCCTAGTTAGCCTGTAGAGCAATGAAGTCTTCTGGAAATAGGATCTGGCTGGGACAGGAGGGAACACGGGTTAGAGGAAAGAAGCTGCAGTTATGGGCTTCCCTGGTGGCGCAGTGGTTAAGAATCCGCCTGCCAATGCAGGGGACACGGGTTCGAGCCCAGATCCGGGAAGATCCCACATGCCGCAGAGCAACTAAGCCCGTGTGCCACAACTACTGAGCCTGCGCTCTAGAGTCCCCGAGCCACAACTACCGAGCCCGCGTGACCCAACTACTGAAGCCCATGCGCCTAGAGACCGTGCTCCGCAACAAGAGAAGCCACTGCAGTGACAAGCCCGTTCTCCGCAACAAGAGAAGCTCCCGCTCGCCGCAACTAGAGAAAGCCCGCACGCAAAAACGAAGACCCAACGCAGCCAAAGTAAATAAATAAATCTATTTTAAAAAATAAGCTGCATTTAGAAGGTTGCAGCGAAATGTTCAAGGTGATAAAGTGAAAGAAACTGGCTCAAACCAGCTTCAGCCAAGAGGCCTGGGCCAGGGGGAGGTGGGAGCCGGCCTGCTGTGCCTCCAGCTTCACACTCCTCCCTTCCCCAATCCCAGAGGCTGGGGAGCTCCACGGTGAGGGAGGGAGGCCAGGCAGGGCAGCAGCTTCCTGATGTGCGGTTTGGAGCCCAAGCAGGGTGAGGAGGGCACCTGGGGGTCTGGCGATGGCGGCCCCCTACCCTGCTTTCTTCTGCATAGCGCATACTGCCTTGCAAGGTATTGTTTTATCCTGTAACATCTGCCCCTCCCCTCCCCCAAAACCGCCCACCCTTTGAATGTCCTCAAGGGTGGGGACATTCGTTGATCACCCTGTATCCTCAGGACGTAGGACCGTGTTTGGTGGCATCTGGCAACGTGTCGAATGAGTGAGTGAAACCTGTAGCCCCCTGGCCCTCGACGGTGACACCTGCATGAGGCAGAGGAGAGAAGTGGACGGTGAGGCAGGTTTCTGCTTAGGCCTCTGCGGGGCGGTAAGGGTGGGACAACTTTCACCAAAGCAGGAAGGGAATGCAGGATGAGGGCAGGTTGATGGGAAGTCGGGCTGGGGGCAGATTCCTTGGAGGTGACTGCCGCGTGCCCAGGTGGAGAGGCCGCCAGGCTGCTGCAGAATCGGCGGGGAGGTTGGGAGGAAAGCCCAGGAAGGAGCTGCAGCCGGGCGCCCCAGGCACGGGAGCTGAGCAACGGGAAGAGGCAAGAGCTGGGCTGAGCCGCCGGCTCCAGGCTAAGCCGGGAAAGCGCCTCTGGAATAACCTGCCCCTTGCGCACAGGAATTGAGAAAAGAACAAGACGTTTGGGGAAGTACACAGTGTACTGGGGCGCACAGTATCTGCCCCAGACCACCAGCAGCCCAGGCACAGCAGCACAGGGTTTGTTCATTTTCCCATCCCTGGAGGGAGCTGGGTAGAAAGGAAGGTGAATTCCCTGTCTTATAATTTATTAGCTTAGCAGAATCACCACGCACTTAACCCGGCCGGCCGCAGGGAGCGCGGGCTGAGCGCAGCGAGGCGCGGCTGGGACAGAGATGGCATTAACCCCAAATTGCCACAAGGTGGCGCCCGTGCTCCCCTGAAGCCCAAACAGGAGGCCCAGAGGGGCGGCGGGAGCCGGGGGAGAAGGCGGTGGGCAGCCGGCAGGCTCCGCTCCGGGCTCCACCTTAGCCTCTTTGTCGGGGTGCAGCCTCGCATCCCATCCAGCCCTCCTGTGGGGGTGGGAGCGGTACAGGAGCGTGTGTGTTTGGGTGCAGTGTGTGTGTGCAGTGTGTGTGCATCCAAAGCTGGGGTGTGTATGTGTGTGTGTGTGTGTGTACATCCAAAGCTGGGGTGTGTGCTGTGTGTGTGTGTGTGTGTGTATGTGTGTGTGTGCAGTGTGTGTACATCCAAAGCTGGTGTGTGTGTGTGTGTGTGTGTGTGTGTGTGTGTGCAGCGTGTGTACATCCAAAGCTGGCCCCTAAACCAGGGGAGGCTGGAAAACCCCAGGTACAGTGACTGAGAGCACAGCTTCCAACAGACAGGTTCAAACCCCTGATCAGCCCCTTCGTGCCGCACGTGGCTTCCCGGCTCTCTGCCTCGGTTTTCTCACCTGTTAAATAGGAGCATAATGCTGGGACTTCAGGGGCTGCTTGTGAGGAGTAAATGAGAGGATGATGATAATAAACGGCTACTGCGCTCTCCCTAAGGGCCAGGCGCTGCTCTGAGCACTCTCCTGTACTAGCCCGTTCTCACACATCCCCTTGCATGGGAGTGGCTGGGGACCGGAGGCCGAGGCTCCTGCACAGAGGAAAGGAGGCCCCTGGGTGCTGCTGAGGGGGCAGCTACCCCCAGGGGCCAGGGAGAGGAGGGACCGCCTTTGATGCTCAGGGCGGGAGCCTGTCTTGCTTGCCCACGGGGAGAGCACATGGCTCCGTGTGGTCTCACAGCCGCAGACGCTTCTGGGAAAGGGGCCCCTGTCGCGGCAGAGGTCGCTCGGTGGCGTGTGGCAGCGAGCGAAGGCCACAGCACGACGCCACGGCCCCCACCTCAGGGACCGCGGGGCAGCAGTGCCTTCCGCAGGGGCGGGAGAGCTCTGTGGAATGTTGGGGGGAAGCCCAGCAGCAGCTGGAGGTAGGGGGGTGGCCAGGAAGCAGGTGGGTGCGGCACTGGGGGCTAAAGCACAGGGGAGGCCCCGTGGGTCAAGGTCTCGGGGGGGCCAGGCCAGCGAGAGGCTTGGGGGTGGGGACTCAGTGGGGAGGGTCCCCAGAAGCCCCCGTTTGCCCACCGGGGTCTGTCCTGGGGCGGGGCAAGCAGGGTGAGGTGGGCTTCACGACCCTGGGGTCGGGGAGAGCTGGGGTCAAGGTGAGGCCTCGGGCCTGGATGGGGAGCGGCCTTTGCGGGGTACCCTCCCCACCCCATCACCTCGCTGCTCAGGCCACCTGGAGTCCCGCCTCTTTTCCCTGGGGCCCCATTCTGATGATGCTTCTCAGACACATAGAGAGAGAGAAAGAATTGGGGCTACCCCAAGCTCCAGGCCTGCGAGGGAAAGCGAGCTCTGACCTCACCTGAAGTTCTGAGTCCTTTGGACCGTGGGCCCGCTGAGGTCATAAACACCTGATTTTGGGTTTCGGTGGGGCGGTGCCCTCCCTCTGAGGCTGTCATCTGGGTGCCTTCCCCTCCCTGACGGCCCCCTTCTCCTCTCCTGGTCCTCCCAGCTCACACATTCCAGGAACCAGAACCTCAAGGGTTGCCCTCAGCTGCCGGCCCCGCCCCCATTCTTCCCACCAGCTCAGATGTGCTGAGATGCAGGAGCCAGAAACGGCCTCCCCTCCCACCCTCCCCTCACCCACTGCGCACTCACAGGCCCAGAACAAAAACACACCGCAAACAGAAATCGAAGTCTGAGAAAGAATCAAGGAGCCATGACCCAGCCGTGGGAAAGGCTGTGTGGCCTCCACCAAGTCACTTAACTTCTCTGGGTTTATTTGCTTACCTGCAAAATGGGGTAAAGTTACCATCCTTGAGGGGTTGTTATCAGAAGGTGAGAGAAGGGGCTTCCCCGGTGGCGCAGTGGTTGAGAGTCCACCTGCCGATGCAGCGGACGTGGGTTTGTGCCCTGGTCCGGGAGGATCCCACATGCCGCGGAGCGGCTGGGCCCGTGAGCCGTGGCCGCTGAGCCTGCGCGTCCGGAGCCTGTGCTCCGCAACGGGAGAGGCCACAGCAGTGAGAGGCCCGCGTACTGCAAAAAAAAAAAAAAAAGGTGAGAGAAGATGTAAAATGCGGGATGCAGGTGTGATGTTTGGTCTAAAAAAAAGCCCCTCCTGGGCAAAGGGTTCTTTCTGGATTCTCCCCTACCACACTCCCATGCTCAGGCGGGGGCTGCCCGCTCACCACTTTCCTGTAAGACTGCGGGTGGAAGGGGGCTGCCACAGTCTCCGCTGGGTAGTGCTTCTGCAGCCTTGCTCTCCAGCTCCACTTCCTGTTTTTCTCCCCAACGAATTTTGCACCATTGCTCTTTCATCAGGGCGAGCTGGTGGGTGGTGGGGTGAAGGCGGAGGCCTGCCTGGGAAGGCAACCTGGGGAAGCCAGAGCGAGGGGTGCGCGGGGCATGCCCTGCCCCCCAGCTACAAGCTCTGGACTCCGCGGGCTGCTGCTCAGCGTAGACAGGATGCTAGAACCCGGGAAGCTGGTGGGGGGAGGCTAGGAGCCCGCCTGATGGGAGGAGCAGGGGTTCCTACGTCCTCATCCTCAATTGGGAAACAGCATTTGTTCCTACGCTTGGGGCAGGACCTAGGGATGGACTGAACCAGGCTGAAGCCACATCTCTGGTGATATGAGGGGTGGAGGGGCCACTCTGAAAGGTGAGTCCAGCCTCCCTGCCTCTCTGCGGCTGTTAGGCCTCTGAGCCTCCAGTTTCAGCGCCACTGGGTGTCAGGTTCCTGCTGGAAGGAAATGAAAGAGCTGTTTCCATACTGGCTGGGACCAGAACTTTCCTCTCCCTTGGCTACAGTCCCCTGACCCTTCTCCTGGGCAAAGCCTGACTTGTCCGGCCGTGACTGTGCCATTCATTCATCCGATTCATTCAGCATTTCTACAGACTCACTTGCAACAGTCTCTGGGTGCCCGACACGGAGCTCAGGGCCAGGGAGCCAGGCCAGATCCATGCAGAGCCCCTGACCCCAGGGAGCAGCTGAGCACACAGGCAGTCACAGTCGAGCAGACCAAGTCTGCAGTGGGGATGGCACAGCCTGGAGTAAAGATGGGGACCCGCTCAGGGCAAGGGAGCCAGGTGGGTAACACCTGTGCTGAGTAGCCAGGCAAATAAAGTACGGGGTAGGGGCAGAAGGGGGAGCTGGGAAGGGTGCTCCAGGCAAGGGGAACAGCACGAGCAAAGGCCCAGAGTCAGAGAGAGAGCCCGGGCTGCTCTGGAGCCGCAAGTCACAGCTCATGGTACAGCACGGAGGGCAGCCCGCAGCCCTGGGAGGCTAGCTGTGTCGGCTCCCTTGGTTACCCGTGTCTACTGTGTTCTTGAACCTCAGCCTCACCGGATACCCCAGTATAGGTCGCTGTCCCACTATATGTGTGGTTCCAAGAATCAGAAATCAGCGCTGTTAGCTCCAAGAGGAAAGGGGACTCCATGGCCGATGTATAGGATGTGCCCATGGGACCCAGAGACGCAGCCCAGCTTTGGGGTGATGGGACCAGACAGCCCTGGACACTCTCTCAGCGCTGCTGGCTCGTTCCCATTTGCCCACCTGCATCGCACCTGCCAAACTGATGGATCCTGGATCCCTTCACCCAAAGAGAACCATTTCCAGGTCCCAAGCCCATTTCCGGAGGAGTTGACTCTCCTCTCTTGGATCAAGGCCTCCCTTCTGGCCCAGAGAGCTATGGCTAGTGGTCAAGTTTCTGTTCCGAGTTGCCTGTCCTCATGACCACACAAGGGAGGGTGACCAGAAAAGGGGGCCGGATAGGCGGTCTGTCCTGCCCAGTACCCACAGCCTTGCTGTTCTCCTTCGGCTTTCCCCAGACATCTCCGTTCCTGTTGCCCTTGCTTAACCTTGACATCACAAACTCAACCACAGATGCTTCGCCCCCTACGCCAAATGCGAGGCAATCCAAGCCCTGTCAAACCATTGCGCCCAGGGCTCCATCCTCAGAGCTGCCGTCTCCAGCTGATCCCCACGCCCCTCTATTTCTGCGGAATCTCCTCTACGGTGGCCCCTCAGGATCCCCCTCGATTGATAGACTAAATGATCAATTTAACCTCCCCTACCGTACTTGATCTATAGAGCAAAAAAGGGAAGCTCCGTACAGAGCACACAGCATGGCCTTCTAGACGGGCACAGTAAATGAAACTTTAGGAATAAGCTATCACGTGGGGTTTGCTCTGCTGGTTACCTACCTCGGCTCCTCTGTTGGCAAGTGTGGCTGCCCCAGATTCTGCCCACTGGGAAGAGACACCTTGCCTAGAGTCTTTCAGGCCTGCCCTTGAGAGGTTCTTGGGAAGGCTTTTTCTAGAAGAGGATGCAGCTGCCCCGGCAGCCTGCTTCTTGTTGGTGCCAGTACTTGGGCCTGGGAAACGCCCAGAGGGTAAGACATCACAAGCCCCAACTTCCAAGTTTTAGGGTTTCCTGGAGTTTCAACCCCCATAAAACCCTAGTTGGTTGCCTGTCAATTTTACTTTGGGTCGCGTCATTTACTAATATCCAATTCCATGAAATCCTGCCCAGTTTAATACTCAGCCGTAGGCTGGGCCGTGCCCCAGGGCTGGGGTTTCTTAGCAGCAAGCATGGTGGCCAGTTTCTTCTTTTAGCCTGAAGATGAGAAGAGGAATAATCGTCTGACTTGGGGTGGAAGGAAGACTTTTTCCCTAAATTCTCTTGGGATGTTACCCCTGCCTGCCCTCCGGCCACTTGACAATAGGAGGCTCTAGAGACACCAGAGGTTAAGGGTTGTCCACTCCTGTGGCTCTTCCCAGATATCCACATTCCAACTGCTAAGCTCGCTGCCTTTTCTGTTCAGTGCTCCCTGAGCGTTAGAAACAGGGTGAGACAGAATGTGGCTGCCGCTTAGAGCAGGTGCATGATTAGCAGACCCTGGGTAGTCACCAGCTATAGGAGAAAAGCATTTCCCTTGACAGACTTAGATATTTGCCCTTCTTTTTCCTGATCTTGAGCAGAACTGAACAGAACTGAACAGAATTGAACTCATCTTGTAGCACCTTCTGAAGACAGCTAGAAGTAACGCACAGACTGGCAGCCTGGACATTTTGCTACCAAGTTTCCTGAAGTATCAGCCTTGACTGGTACATGTTCTGGGCCACATGAGACCATTGAAAGTAATTTTTTAAAATAAGTTTATGTATTTATTTATTTTTGGCTGCGTCAGGTCTTTGTTGCTGCGCACGGGCTTTCTCTAGTTGCGGTGAGCGGGGGCAACTCCTTGTTGCAGTGCGTGGGCTTCTCATTGTGGTGGCTTCTCTTGTTGTGGAGCACAGGCCCTACAGCGTGCGGGCTTCAGTAGTTGCAGCACATGGGCTCAGTAGTTGTGGCTCGTGCGCTCTATAGCACAGGCTCAGTAGTTGTGACGTGTGGGCTCAGTAGTTGTGGCTCTCAGGCTCTAGAGCACAGGCTCAGTAGCTGTGGCACACAGGCTTAGTTGCTCCGCAGCATGTGGGATCTTCCCAGACCAGGGCTCGAACCCATGTCCCCTGCATTGGCAGGCAGATTCTTAACCACTGCACCACTGGGGAAGTCCCGTTGAAAGTAATTTAACTGATCTGTTACCACGTACCTAGACCTGCCGGTGTCCGGTCCCAGGATAAGGAGCCCTCACTGCCCCTCACTCTACCTCAGGTCACCTAGTTTCAATATTCAATATCCTGGGACAGGGGAATTCCCTGGAGGTCCAGTGGTTGGGACTCTGCACTTCCACTGCTGGGGGCCTGGGTTTGATCCCCAGTTGGGGAACTAAGATCCCGCAAGCTGTGAGGCACGGCCCCCCAAAAAATGTTTAAAAAATTATCCTGGAGGCAGAGTCAGGATGGTGGCGTGGGAAGACGTAGAGTTAGTGTCTCCCTACAATTAGGGCACCTGCTGGCCGCTGGTAGGGGACTCGGACGCCCAAGGAGACAGAAGGAGCCCCAAAGTGAACCAGCGGCTTGCGGGATCTTGGTTCATGAGCCCTGGGTCTGGCTGAAGCTCCTGCGGTGGGAACTCTGAGTCCGAACCACTGGACTAACAAAGAACCTCAGACTCCAAAGAATATTCATTGGAGTGAGGTCTCATGGAGTTCCTCATTTCAGCACCAAGATCCAGCTCTACCCAATAGGCTACAAACACTGGCGTTGGACGCCTCAGGTCAAACAACCAGTAAGACAGGAACACAATCCAACTCATCAAAAAAAAATGAGACGGCAAAAAATTACATCACAGATGAAGGAGCAAGGTAAAAACCTACAAGACCAAATAAATGAAGAGGAAATAGGCAATCTACCTGAAAAAGAATTCAGAGTAATGATAGTAAAGGTGATCCAGAATCTCAGAAGTAGAATGGAGGCACGGATTGAGAAAATACAAGAAATGTTTAACAAAGATCTAGAAGAACTAAAGAACAAACAAACAGAGATGAACAACACAATAACTGAAGTGAAAAATACCCTAGAAGGAATCCTTAAGAGAATAACGGAGGGAGAAGAACGAATAAGTGAGCTGTAAGACAAAACGGTGGAAATAACCGCTGAGGAGCAGAATAAAGAAAAGAGAATGAAAAGAATTGAAAACAATCTCAGAGACCTCTGGGACAACACTAAGCACACCAACATTCGAATTATAGGGGTCCCAGAAGAAGAAGAGAAAAAGAAAGGGTCTGAGAAAATATTTAAAGAGATTATAGTTGAAAAGTTCCCTAACATGGAGAAGGAAATAGTCACCCAAGTCCAGGAAGCACAGAGAGTCCCACAGGATAATCCCTAGGAGAAACACACCAAGACACATATTAATCAAACTAACAAAAATTAACTTCAAAGAAAAAATATTAAAAGCAGCAAGGGAAAAACCACAAAATAACATACAAAGGAATCCCATAAGGTTATCGGCTGATTTTTCAGTGGAAACTCTGCAGGCCAGAAGGGAGTGGCAGGATATACTTAAAGTGATGAAAGAGAGAAACCTACAACCAAGATTACTCTACCCAGCAACAAGGATCTCATTCAGAGTCAATGGAGAAATCAAAAGCTTTTCAGACAAGCAAAAGCTAAGAGACTTCAGCACCACCAAACCAGCTTTACAACAAATGCTAAAGAAACTTCTCTAAGCAGAAAACACAAGAGAAGAAAAAGACCCACAAAAACAAACGCAAAACAATTAAGAAAATGGTAATAGGAACGTACATATCAATAATAACCTTGAATGTAAATGGATTAAATGCCCCAACCAAAAGACACAGACTGGCTGAATGGATACAAAAACAAGACTCATATATATGCTGTCTACAAGAGACCTACTTCAGACCTAGGGACACATACAGACTGAAAGTGAAGGGATGGGAAAAGATATTCCATGCAAATGGAAATCAAAAGAAAGCTGGGGTAGCAATACTTGTATCAGATAAAATAGACTTTTAAATAAAGACTGTTACAAGAGATAAGGAAGGACACTACATAATGATCAAAGGATCAATCCAAGAAGAAGCTATAACAATTATAAATGTTTACACACCCAACATAGGAGCACCTCAATACATAAGGCAAATGCTAACAACCATGAAAGGGGAAATCGACAGTAACAGTAGGGGACTTTAACACCCCACTTACACCAATGGACACATCATCCAAACAGAAAATAAATAAGGAAACAAGAAAATAAATAAGGAAATAAATAAGGAAGCTTTAAATGATACAATAGACCAGATAGATCTAATTGATATTTATAGAACATTCCACCCAAAAGTGGCAAAATACACTTTCTTCTCAAGTGCACATGGAACATTCTCCAGGATAGATCACACCTTGGGTCACAAATCAAGCCTCAGTAAATTTAAGAAAATTGAAATCATATCAAGGATCTTTTCTGACCACAACGCTATGAGACTGGAAATCAATTACAGGAAAAAAACTGTAAAAAACACAAATACATGGAGGCTAAACAGTGCACTACTAAATAACCAAGAGATCACTGAAGAAATCGAAGAAGAAATTAAAAAATACATAGAAACAAATGACAACAAAAACACGACAACCCAAAACCTATGGGACACAGCAAAAGCAGTTCTAAGAGGGAAGTTTAGAGCAACACAATCTCACGTCAAGAAACAAGAAAAATCTCAAATAAACAATCTAACCCTACACTTAAAACAACTACAGAAAGAAGAACAAAGAAAACCCAAAGTTAGTAGAAGAAACCATAAAGATCAGAGCAGAAATAAATGAAATAGAAACGAAGAAAACAATAGCAAAGATCATAAAACTAAAAGCTGGTTCTCTGAGAAGATAAACAAAATTGAAAACCCTTAGCCAGACTCATCAAGAAAAAAAAGGGAGAGGACGCAAATCAATAAAATTAGAAATGAAAAAGGAGAAATCACAACTGACACTGCAGAAATACAAAGGATTATAAGAGACTACAACAAACAACTATATGCCAATAAAATGTACAACCATGAAGAAATGGACAAATTCTTGGAAAGGTACAACTTTCCAAGATTGAACCAGGAAGAATTAGAAAATATAAACAGACCTATCACAAGGAATGAAATTGAAACCGTAATTAAAAATCTTCCAACAAACAGAAGTTCAGGACCAGATGGCTTCACAGGTTCTATCAAAAATTCTATCAAACATTTAGAGAAGAGTTAACACCAATCCTTCTCAAACTCTCAAAAAATTGCAGAGGGAGAAACACTCCCAAATTCATTCTACAAAGCCACCATCTCCCTGATACCAAAACCAGAAAAAGATATCACAAAGAAAGAAAATTATAGACTGATATCACTGATGAACATAGATGCAAAAATCCTGAACAAAATACTAGCAAACAGAATCCAACAGCACATTAAAAGGATCATACACCATGATCAAGTGGGGTTTATCCCAGGGATGCAAGGATTCTTCAATATACACAAATCAATCAATGTGATACACCAAATTGAAGAATAAAAACCTATTGATCACCTCTATAGATGCAGAAAAAGCTTTTGACAAAATTCAACACCAGTTTATGATAAAAACTCTCCAGAAAATGGGCATAGAGGGAACCTACCTCAACATATTAAAGGCCATATGTGAGAAACCCACAGCAAACATCATCCTCAATGGTGAAAAACTGAAAGCATTTCCTCTAAGATCAGGAACAAGACAAGGATGTCCACTCTCACCGCTCTTATTCAACATAGTTTTGGAAGTCCTAGCCACGGCAATCAGAGAAGAAAAAGAAATAAAAGGAATACAAATTGGAAAAGAAGAAGTAAAACTGTCACTGTTTGCAGATGACATAAGAGTATCCTAAAGATGCCACCAGAAAACTACTAGAGCTAATCAATGAATTTGGTAAAGTTGCAAGATACAAAATTAATGCACAGAAATCTCTGGCATTCCTATACACCAACAATGAGAAATAAGAAAGAGAAATTAAGGAAACACTCCCATTTACCACTGCAACAAAAAGAATAAAATACCTAGGAATAAACCTGCCTAAGGAGGCAAAAGACTTGTACTCAAAAAACTATAAAACACTGATGAAAGAAATCAAAGATGACATAAACAGATGGAGAGATATACCATGTTATTGGATTGGAAGAATCAATATTGTGAAAATGACCATACTACCCAAAGCAATCTACAGATTCAATGCAATCCCTATCAAACTACCAATGGCATTCTTCACAGAATTAGAACAAAAAATTTTACAATTCGTATGGAAATGCAAAAGACCCCGAATAGCCAAAACAATCTTGAGAAAGAAAAACGGAGTTGGAGAAATCAGGCTCCCCGACTTCAAACCATACCACTAAGCTACAGTAATCAAGACAAAAACAGAAATATAGATCAATGGTACAAGTTAGAATGCCCAGAGATAAACCCACACACATATGGGCACCTAATTTACAACAAAGGAGGCAAGAACATACAGTGCAGAAAAGATAGTCACTTCAATAAGTGGTGCTGGGAAAACTGGACAGCTACATGTAAAAGAATGAAATTAGAACACTCCCTAACACCATACACAAAAATAAACTCCAAATGGATTAAAGACTTAAATGTAAGAGCAGACACTCTAAAGCTCTTAGAGGAAAACAGGAAAAACACTCTTTGACATGAACCACAGCAAGATCTTTTTCGACCCACCTCCTAGAGTAACAGAAATAAAAACAAAAATAAACAAATGAGACTTAATTAAACTTAAAAGCTTTTGCACAGCAAAGGAAACCATAAGCAAGACAAAGAGACAAATCTCAGAATGGGAGAAAATATTTGCAAATGAAACAACAGACAAAGGATTAATCTCCAACATATACAAACAGCTCATGGAGCTCAATATCAAAAAAACAAGCAATCCAGTTAAGAAATGGGCAGAAGACCTAAATAGACATTTCACCAAGGAAGACATACAGATGGCCAAGAAGCACATGAAAAGATGCTCAACATCACTACTTATTAGAGAAATGCAAATCCAAACTACAATGAGGTATCACCTCACACCAGTTAGAATGGGCATCATCAGAAAATCTACAAACAACAAATGCTGGAGAGGGTGTGGAGAAAAGGGAACCCTCTTGCCCTGTTGGTGGGAATGTAAATTGATACAGCCACTATGGAGAACAGTATGGAGGTTCCTTAAAAAACTAAAACTAGAACTACCATATGACCCAGCAATCCCACTACTGGGCATATACCCTGAGAAAACCATAATTCAAAAAGAGTCATGTACCACAATGTTCATTGCAGCTCTATTTACAATAGCCAGGACATGGAAGCAACCTAAGTGTCCATCGACAGATGAATGGATAAAGAAGATGTGACACATATATACAATGGAATATTACTCAGCCATAAAAAGAAATGAAACTGAGTTATTTGTAGTGAGGTGGATGGACCTAGAGTCTGTCATACAGAGTGAAGTAAGTCAGAAAGAGAAAAACAAATACCGCATGCTAACGCGTATATATGGAATCTAAAAAAAAAAAATGGTACTGATGAACCTAGTGGCAGGGCAGGAATAAAGTCGCAGACACAGAGAATGGCCTTGAGGACATGGGGCAGGGAGGGGAAGCTGGGGCTAGCTAAGTGAGAGTAGCATTGACATATATACACTACCAAATGTAAAACAGATAGCTAGTAGGAAGCAGCAGCATAGACAGGGAGATCAGCTCGGTGCTTTGCGACGACCTAGCGGGGTGGGATAGGGAGGGTGGGAGGGAGGCTCAAGAGGGAGGGGATATGGGGACCTGTGTGCATATGGCTGATTCGCTTTGCTGTGCAACAGAAACTAACACAGTATTGAGAAGCAATTATACTCCATAAAGATCTATTTTAAAAAATCCTGTGACAAACCATAACGGAAAAGAATATGAAAAAGAATATATATATTATATATATATATTATATATATATTAGAGTCTCTGCTGTACAGAAGAAATTAACATAACATTTTAAATCAACTACACTTCAATAAAAATTTTTTAAAAAGATATCTAGTTTCAATACTTTCTTTGAAAAGCTGTTTCTTTCAACACCCCCCTTCTGATACCAATTTCTATATTAATTGGGATTTGTTTGTTTGTTTCAAATGACAGAACCTAAGTCAAAAGACTTTGTCCTGGGTGGACTATTGTCCTCCTAAAATTCATGCCCACCTGGAACCTCAGAATGTGACCTTAATTGGAAATAGGTTTTTGCAGATCTAATGAGTTAAGATGAGGTCATGCTGGACAAGGGTGTCTTTATAAGAGGGAAATTCGGACAAAGACACAGATGCGTAGGGAGAATACCCTTTGAAGACAGGGGTAGAGATTAGGGTGATGCATGTACCAGCTGTTGGATGCTAAGGATTGCAGGCAGCCCCCAGAGGATAAGAGAGAAGCCTGGAATAGATTCTCCCTCAGAACCTCTGGAGGGAATCCACCCTGTCAACACCTCGATTTCGAACTTCTATCCTCCAGAACTGTGAAAGAATACATTTCTGTTGTTTTAAACCGCCCAGATTGTGGTAATTTGTTACAGCAGCTCTAGGAAACGGGTCCAGATTTTGAGCAGCATATGGGAGGAAGGCTTAAGGGTGCAGGGGGCTTTCAGAAGAACCCAAGGGTAAGAATGCAACGGGACCTGAAAAAGATGCACGGACCGAGAGCTGTAAAGTTGTCCCGAATCCTGTCTCTTGTCTGTGATCCTCTCTTGCCCTGCATGCACCTGCCTCACAATCTTCTTTCAACCTCCGTTGCTCTGCACAGCAGAATCTCTGATTTCTTTAGTCCTCTTATTTTTTTTTTTTTGGCCGTGCCGCGCAGCACGTGGGATCTTAGCTCCCCGACCAGAGATCGAACCTTCGTCCCGTGCGTTGGAAGTATGGAGTCTTAATCACGGGACCACTAAGGAATTCCCCTCTTGCGTCCTTTCGATGGGCATAAGAGGCCGCACAGCTCCCCAGCTCACACGTTACAGCGCCCAGGCTCCATGTACCTGAAGAAACACCGTTCTAGTTCTTAACCCATATTCTGGGGAAGATCACTGCTTGGAAAACCTGGCACCAGGCGACCACCCCTGGTTCCATCAACCTGGGCAGGCTCAAAGGCAAGCACACCTGACCAAGACTGCCATATAGCCACGGGGATGCACTGGGGGGGAGTGCTTCTAGAGAAAGGAGCTGGACACACATCCCAAGAGCGTGGTGCCCTTGTCATCTGGTGCCTCCCCGGATTGGAGCTCCCATTGGCTGAAGACCTGCTATCCACTGACAGAGTTCCTGGATGCCACCTGTATTCCCAAATGAGTCATTCTCCTGGGGGCTCATCCCTGTACAGGGTCACCCCTGTTCCTCATTTGCAGACACGTGACCATCTGGCTGCAGTACGACAGGATTGGAGCCCAGGCAGGATGGAACAATGGCTCATCTAATGTCCTGATGTAAAGAGCGGTTAGAGGGATTAGCTCTGACCTGGGGAGAGGAAATCAAGTTTTACATTTTTGCATTTTTATTACACATTTGGCAAAGTGTGACTAGAAAATGAAACAGAAAGAAAAACATCTGTCACCCTCCTCCCACACAGCTTTCACTGTTCTAAGTCACCTCCTGCTACACACGTGCGTGTATGGGGCACTTATGCTGTGGAAACCCAGCACAGAGGCAATTCTGCATTGAGCCCTTTTCACTTCGTGATGGGATCACTTCCCATGACGCCCCAGGTCTTCAGAATCACTATTTTCAATGGCTGCATACTATTCCATTCAGTGGATGGACCATGCCTTCCTCCGGACAGTTCTGGCCAAGGGGAAGACCCTCCACAATGCTGAGGTGACACATTTTCTTCCTCTCACTTTTGGTTCATGGGCCAACTTACTGCTGCTGCTTGTCTGATAGACTCCACACCCTCCAGGTCATCTGACTTCAGGGTCATAGGAAGGCTGCCACCTAGTGGTGAAGCTATTGACCTAGGCACACCGGGTCCGCTAATCCCACCTGCCAACTGGGTGACCTTGGCCAGTTACCCAAGGCACTGCCTCAGTTTCTTCCTTCCAGAAGTTCAAACTCAAGGTGTCAGCAGGGCCGCCCCCTCCGTAGACTCTAGGAGAGATTCCTTCCTGGCCTCTTCCAGCATCTGGTGGCTGCAGGAGGCCTTCAGCTGGTGGCCACATCCTTCCAATCTCTGCCTCCGTCTTCACGTGGCCCTCTCCCATTCCTGTCTCTGTGTCCTCTTCTTGTCTGTCTCGAATCCTCCTCTGTCATTCTCTTACTGATGCTTTTTCTGTCTATGGGAAAAGAACCCAGTTGGATGCTTTCTCATTGAGGTTTTTAGCGTTTCACATGACAGTGCTCCTCAGAATGGGCGCCTTTAAAGATAGCTATCTAGAGCGGCATGTTCTAGGTAGATAGAAGCTTTTAGAGCAGGGGGTAAAGCATGTACCGGGATGTCGTCAGGGGAGAGCAAGGCCCAGCTCCATCCAGCACTGCCTCTTCTGCACCCTATTTGCAAAGTGTTGTCTGTCTCCAGACCACTTTCATTGAAACATGTCTTTTTAGTCTCGCAAGCTCTCTGAAGTTGGCATGACAACTTTTTATTATCATTTTACAGAGGAGGAGACAGACTGGACGATGTGGGAGCAGGGCTGGGTCTCAGGGCTCCCAGAAGAGAAGGTTCCAGAATACCCATCCCCCAGCCCCATCAGACCCCACGGGCTGAGTCTCCAGGGCCAGAGAATAAAGGTCTTGCCTCTGAACCTTCTGCGCTGCACCCCCTCCCATTCTGTGACTCCGGCTAACCGCCTAAATCATTGTACTCCAGGCTTTTAACACGATGCCCTTGCTTTCTGCACATCCTTCCTGGCCCCAAGGCATTCAGCCTGGTCCTTCCCCGCATCCCCCCAGCATCATTCTAATATTTTTTCTTTAAATAAAAATTCGCAAATTTATTTATTTTTTGGCCGCGGCACGTGGCATGTGGGATCTCAGTTCCCCGACCAGGGATCAAACCCACGCCCCATGCATTGGAAGCATGGAGTCTTAACCACTGGACCTCCAGGGAAGTCCCATAAATAAATTTTAAATTTTAGAATAGTTTCAGATTTACAGAGAAGTTGCAAAGATAGCATAAGGAGTTCTCATATATTCTACACCTAGTTTCTCCATTGCTAACATCTTACATTGCGATGGTACTTTTGTCACAAGTACATGACTATTAACTAAAGTTCATACTTCATCCAGATTACCTTAGTTTTTACCTAATGTCCCTTTTCTGTTCCGAGATCCCACCCAGAACATCACATGACATTTCGTTGTCATGTCACCTTAGGCTGCTCTTGGCTGCAACAGTTTCTCAGATTTTCCTCCTCTTTGATAATCTTGACAGTTATGAGGAGGGCTGGTCAGGTATTTTTGTAGACCGTTCCCTCATTTGGGTTTGCGTGGTGGTTTGGGTTTTTTTTTTTTTTTTCTCATGACTAGACTAGTGTTTATGGGCTCTTGTGGGGAAGACCACAGAGCAAAGTGTCATTCTCATCACATCACATCAAGGGTGCCTGCTGTCAACATACTGACCACTGATGATGGGAACCTTGAGCACCTGGCTGTGGCGGTGGCTGCCAGGCGTCTCCACTGGGAGGCCCACCTTTGTCCCTCCTTCCCTTGTGTCCTCTTTGGAAGAAGTCACAAGCCTACACTGAAGGGGTGCTGAGTTCAGCTCCTCCTACGTGAGGGCAGGTGAAGCCTCTTCCCAAATTAGCTGGTGCTCTTCTGTACAGGAGATTAGTCTCCCTTGCTTATTTATTTAGTCAATCATTTACTTATATCAGTCCGGACTCACAGATATTTATTTTATACCTTGGGCTCCTTTTTTTTTCATTCACTTTAAAAATAATTTATTGAATTCAATAAAATGACAACTGTTCTGATAGTAAAGATAAATAAAAAATGATCCCTGCCTTCAAAGAATTTAAATTCTCAATCTTTCCTGCTTATTATGATTTAAATACTATCAGTTGTTTTGTTTTTGCGGTATTCGGGCCTCTCACTGTTGTGGCCTCGCCCGCCGCGGAGCACAGGCTCCGGACGCGCAGGCTCAGCGGCCATGGCTCACGGGCCCAGCCGCTCCGCGGCATGTAGGATCTTCCCGGACCGGGGCACGAACCCACGTCCCCTGCATCGGCAGGCGGACCCTCAACCACTGCGCCACCAGGGAAGCCCTAAATACTATTAGTTTTAAATTTAATTTCCTAATTTCTCTTCCCAGATTTATTTTGTAGAAGTATTCATTTGTTTCTTAGAAGTTTACAGCTGTAGTGTTAATAATATGGGAGACGTGAATTAATCTTTTAAGGTGGCAACACTCCAGGCAAACGGCTGTAGCTCTGCAGGAGAGTTACACTCTCCTGAGGGCTGTAGTCTCATGGCTGATTATTAACACCCCATAATATGTCCATAGGGAAAGAGCTGGGTACAGATTTTATACCTTGGGTTCTAATCCAATAATGCCTTATTTTGTTGCTCAATCTGTCCCCTCACTGGCCGTTAGAAGCCTGTTCAGTTCACTGCCGTGTCCCTAACCCCATCACTGTGGCGTTTCGTTTTGTTTTTGCTGTGCTCTTCTCTTTCTGACACTGTAAGATGCTCCAGGCTCATCTTGTCTATTTCCTGTGTCCTCATCAAAGAATCAGCCATTTCTCCAAGGAGTCCTGGTCTTTTTATTGAGCAGAGTGGAATTAGAGACCCAGATCTGGGTGCTGGCTGTGTGCTCGTTGCTTCTTGGGGGTTACTGTTTCTAGAACTTTAGGGTTGGCAGAGCAAGGAAGTACATACGTGTATATTGTAGACTTTTTAACATGTAAATCACAGCCCGCCCTTCTCTAGCTCAGCGTAGAACCCTCCCTCTGCTTCTCATCACCCTTTCAGCCAAATCCCAAATATCCCACTGCCCCTCCCCAGATCCTTCCCTTTGCTGTTTGCACCCACCTCACCTCCAGCCTCCCTGGCCTCCTTCCTGGTCCTCCAACGTGCTCAGCACCTTTGCACTGGCCTGTTCCCTCTGCCGGGGATGCCCTTCCCTCCAGCAGGGCCTTCCCTCCCCTCATTCAGATCCTCGCTCTGCTGGAAGGTCCTGACCTCCAGTGTCCCCTCCCCCACCCCTCTCCCCTCCTAACCTGCTGAATATTTCTTTGCAGCTCTTAGTACTCCATGACACTGTATCCTATTTTCATTCTTCATAGTTTCTCTTCTCACTGGAGTGTAAGCCCCAGGAGGGCAGGTCTTTGGCTCGTACAGTGCTATATCCCAAAGCCCGGAACTTGCCAAATGAATCAGTGTTGCAAAACCTGGGTCAACCCCGGTGTATGGAGGTGCGGGGGCTGGATCCAGCCTTATGACCCCAAACCCCGCTACTCCCCCCCTCCCCTTTCCACATTTACCCTACACCCTAGACTAGGAAGAGCTTTAGAGGATTTGTTTAAAGCCAGCTGCTGTTTCTGGAGCATTGACTGTGCTAGAGGCAGGATCATCCACTCAGGGAACCCTCCCCAGCGCAGGCTCAGGAGGTGCTGAAGTGACTACCCCAGGGTTGCACGGCTGGGATTTGAACCCAGGCAGCCTGGATTTTGAGTGTGAGTGTTTTGGGGGGTTTTTTTGGTTTTTTTTGTTTGTTTTTTTGCAGTACGCGGGCCTCTCACTGCTGTGGCCTCTCCCGCTGCGGAGCACAGGCTCTGGACGCACAGGTCCAGCAGCCATGGCCCACGGGCCCAGCCGCTCCGCGGCATGCGGGATCCTCGTGGACCGGGGCACGAACCCGTGTCCCCTGCATCAGCAGGTGGACTCTCAACCACTGCGCCACCAGGGAAGCCCTGGGGTTTTTTTTTAAGATTTAATTTTTTATTTATTTTTGGCTGTGTTGGGTATTCGTCGCTGCGCGCACGCTTTCTCTAGTTGCGGCGAGCGGGGGCTACTCTTCGTTGCGGCACGCAGGCTTCTCATTGCGGTGGCTTATCTTGTTGTGGAGCTCGGGCTCTAGGCGCGTGGGCTTCAGTAGTTGTGGCGCACGGGCTTATTTGCTCCGCGGCATGTGGGATCTTCCTGGACCAGCACTCGAACCCGTGTCCCCTGAATTGGCAGGCGGACTCTCAACCACTGCGCCACCAGGGAAACCCCCAAGTGTGCGTGTTTTACAAAAAGGATAACTCAATTTCTGTTTGGAGCTCTCATCCAGGTGGGCCCAGAAACTCAGTCCCCATCAGTTCAGCCCTGGCCCCACAGGAGCCAGGTTCATCTGGGCCACCTCTGACTTGTCTGGGTCTTCCTGGACCCTTCGATCCAGCTCTGACCTGAGGTGAATGAAGTGCGAGGGCACAAACCATCCACCCCTGGATCATTCCCCACATGACAGGCACAGCCTGGAGCCCCAGCTTCTCTTCCTCAGGTATCCCCCCCGGCCATCTCTCTGCACTCGCTGGAGCCTGTGTCCTCAAAAGTCAGACTTTCCAGGAATCAAGCCTGACCTTGGCCGAGTTCTCCACCCATCTGCACTGCCTTTCCATTGCCACCACCATTATGTTGTTGTCCCCAGAAGGCAGCAGCTTTCTTGTTGTGCTGACAGGGACCTGCAGTGAGGATGCATTTTACATCTTGACTTAATGGTCACCCACACGTACCTATAAATGGGACAAAAAGCCTCAGGGAGGGATACCACCCTTCCTACGTGGAATACAATCTGGTATTGTTTATTCTGTTGCATTTTTATAAATTTGACCTGCTGAGTGGATTTCCAGTACACTAATGTGTTAATACATCACAACCTGCTGTCACTGCTATTGAAAAATATTGTCCTAGAGCAGAAACACCCCATCCCACAAAGCACAAAGATGATGTTCTGGAATAACCCAATAACTACCATTTTCTGGGGGTTCACTCTGTGTCAGGTATCCTTAGGAGCACTTTACATGTATTAACTCATTTAATCCTAACAACAATTCTAAACGTTGAAAGCCATTATCAGCATCCTTGTTTTTCAGATGAGGAAATGGAGGCACAGAGAGCTTAAGCCACTCACCTGAGGTCACACAGCTCCACAGTGGCCGTGCCAGGCACTTTGGCTGCAGGGAAGGTGCTCTTAATTGCGAATCTTCACCACACTTTCCTTGGCCAAGGCAAATGGGCAAGGGTTTGAGCTGGATAATTTTTGCCCTGCCTGGAAGGAAAGGCCCCTCGGCAAAGTGGGCTTCGTGCCAGGATGGGGCATGGAGGCAGGTGTCTGGAGCCCGTTGTGGAGGGGCTGAGGAAGTGAGCTCCTCACTTGTCCCCCTGCAGCCGGGTGCTCATCTTGGCTCCGGCTGCACTGAGTTAACCCTGCTGCGGGCATGTGTGGGTGGCGGTGGTGAAAGCAGTCAAGGTCGAACAGAGCAGAGACGCTCACTGCATCCGTGAGAAGCTGTGGAGGCTGGCTTGGCTTTCGGAGGGGGAACTTCTGCAGGACAAGGTGGCAGGCCCAGAAGGAAACTGGTCTGGAGGGCTCTGTGTGCTCCTCTGAGAGGCCCGCGGGGTGCCTCCTGTCCATCCGAGCCGCTCTCCACCGACCAGCTGCCCCCTTAATACCCAAGATCTCTTTTCCCTTCCATAAAATGGGGCCAAAGTCTTTCCCAGTCGGGAGGTCACGGGAGTAACACGTGTTGACTTCCCTACAGCCCAAGTGCCACTTTTCTTCTAGGACTGCTATAAATTCTCCACCTTGGCGGGCCCATTTCACTTACAATTCAAAAGGAACTTGAAGGAGCTTCCTCCAAAACACACATGACAACAGTTAAAAATAAAGTGAGAAAGAGAGATCAGAAATTGTAGAGAGAAAGGCAGAAGTCTACTGGGAACTTGAGGGGCCATATTGACCGTACTTGATGCCACAGTCAGCTTGACTTTCCTGGTACCCCAGGCAAAAGAGAGGAATAAGTCTTACGGTTTGGTCTCTAAAAGGAAGTGCATTGGGGTTTCAGGAAAGTGAAACTTCTTGGACTGGGGCATAAGCAGTGTGGCATGGGCAAAGAATCGAGGATCTGGAAGCAGTTAGACACAGACTGTGTGGCCCCTCAAAAGGATTCAACCTTCCTGAGCCTCAGTTTCCGTACCTTTCAAGTGGGGATGCTAAGATTTCTCTTGGGAGGCTATTGTCGAGATCAGAGATAACAGCGTGTGAAGCACATCTGAGCACTTGGCAGGTCTCCCGTCTTGCATATTACAAAGCATGATCTGACTGGCGGTCAGCAAATACGTATTCAACGAAGAGCTCCTTTGGATGATGCAAAAGCGTTCCTGATCTGACTGTTGCTTACAACCAGCTCTGAAAACCAGCAAGCAGTGTTTAAATTACAACCAGGCAAAAGCAGGGCTAGGACAGATGTTTGGAAACATCCAAACCTGCCATCAGATTTTCTCTTTGAAATGTCCATTTCTCTTCCAGCTTTTGACAGTATCGCCCTGGAGTGGTCCTGACCTGGGGTAGGAGTGAGGCTGTGAGCCTCAGATGTTCTGTTGGGAAGGATGTACCCTCCTGGGGACAGGCCCAACATTCTCTGCCAAAGAGACCCACGGTCCCTCCTGGTTCCTCCACAGGTATCATCCAGTTGAGAGATCAGAGCCTGCATCCTAGATCTTAGAAAACTGGGACCACTTAGTAACCCACTCATCTTACCCAAATTCTCTCCCCTTTCCTGTCTAGACACAAAAACCGCCTGCTCCTTCCGTTGCTGGAGCCAGCACTGAGCCCGAGACGGTCCTGAGAGGCCTGGGAATCTCTTGGATAGAAAGAGCCCCTCCCCAAGCCTCAGTGTCTTCATCTGTCCAAGGGAACCAAACAGGTGCTTTACCTCGCAGGCTGGGTTGGGGAGGGTCCTTTAAGTCATTTGATTAAGCTATTGACTGGCTCATCCCCCATCACATCCTAGAAGGATCTGAAGCCACTACTGTAATCTGGGGCGGGGCGCGGCGGGGGTGGGGGGATGGGGCGCTGGCCCTCAACCCCCATGCTCTCTACCCATCAAAGCCTGGAGGCCACCGTTTCCCTCCAGGGCTGAGCGGAGTGGGACTTTGAGCTCCAAGCTCCGCCCCACTTACCCTCCCTCCTGCCCAGTTCCCTGCACTTGGCTTTGGGGTCGCTCCTGGCTGCCTCCCGCTTTTCTCCGGCCACTGTTGAAATTCTTTAGTGTGTGAATGTGGAAGGCGTGGGGCTCTTATGGGCTCTTAGGACCTTTATTTGGTTGTTTTCTTTTATATATAAATACATATAAACTTGTTTTGGAGAAGGTCAAGGTGCAGCTTCCAGAGGCCCTGGAATGATGCCCCTCCAACCGCAGACGGGGTGGGGACTTGGGGGGCGGGAGGGGAGGGCGCAGCGGCAGAAGAAGCTGCAGGAGGACCTGTTGTTTTTCCTGTTGCAAGTAAAAAGGAAACAAAGTGGGAAGTGGAGTATGCGGGCTGTCAGCAGGCGGGGCGCCCCTACCGCGCCCCGCCTCCCTCCCTCGAGGCTCACTCGCGCCCAGCGCCGTCGCTCCCAGCGGCAGCTGGCCCGAGCCGCCCCAGCCCCTGCCAGCCGCGCCGGGACCGGTAAGCGCTCGCCTCAGGCTGAGTCTGGGAGGTGGGGGAGAGGACCGGGGCCGGGGACTTCGGGGGACCTCGGGGAGCCGCGGGACCGGCTTGCGGACTTCTCCCGGCGCGTACAGCCCGTGCGCCCCGGCTCTGTGCGCCCGCCCGCGTCCAGCGAGCCCGGGACCTGGGCCAAGGCTGTGCGCGGGGTCGGAGCCGCCCCCTGAGCGTCCGCCGAGAGGGGTGCGCACAGCTCCCCTGCGCCTGGACTGCTTGCCCCGCGGAGCGGGACGGGGGAGCTCCCGGGCCCGGCGGCGGCGTACGGGCTGCGCTTCCAGCGGCTTTGCGGCCTCGCGTGCACCCGCCGAAGCGCGGGGAGACGGACAGCGCTCAGCCGCGTGCGCCCTGTCCCGGGCGCTGGCGAGCGGCACCCCAGGGCGCCCCGGCCGCGCCGCGGGGTGCAGGCTACTCTCCTTAACGGCGGTGCCGCCCCCCTGCTCCCGTCGAGCGGTGGGGAGAGGGGTGCGCACACGTCCCCGGCGCCCTGGCCCGGCGCGCCCTCCCCAGCTCTGGTGAGCGGGGCCCTGGGCTGGAGAGCGGCCGGCGAGGACGTTGCCGGGCGCGTGGGCGCGCGGCCGGTCCCTCTCCGGCCCACCCCGGCCGGGCTCCGGCCGCGGGCGCCGCTCACCGCGTGTTTACTGCAGCCGCGCGGTGGAGATCAGCCCCCGGATCTGCGGCTGGGCCCGGGTTACGGCGGCAAAACCGCCTTCAGCTTTGCATTTCCGGACTCTTTTTTTCTTTCTTCTTTTAAATACTCTTACCCGTAATTCAGCCTGAATGAGGCTGCTGCTGCTTTTTTTTTTTTTAAATCGAGTTTCCTGGTTTTATTTAGGCTTCGTCTTCTGCACCCCTTTCTTTGAGATCGAAGAGAGGGGAACAGGGAGAACTTTCTTGGGGACCAGGATGGGGGGCACTGCTTTGCCGTCTGCGCCCTGCCTTGGTGGGGAGATGGAGGTCCAGGGGGCCAGGAGAGGACTGATAGGAGGCCCCGAAAAGTGCGCTCCCAGAGGGGAAGCGGGTGGGGATGGGATTTCCGGGGTCGGAGTGGAGTGGGGGGCATCCTGGGGCGGCCCACGTACCAGGTTCTCGCACAGCACCCTTGGGATCCCCCCAGTTTGCAGATGGAGCGCTCTGGCGCCCTCGGATGGTTGAGCAGCTTTCACTTCGTTCAGGTGTCCCCTGGAAGGAGGGACCTGCGGGGTCTCGAACCCCACCGTACCATCAAGTGGGGCTTCTTCCCCCGGGCTCCTGCAGAGCCCCAGTGGCCGCCACCCTCAGAAATGTCCTGCACGGTCACGCGTGTGTGCGGGGCGGTTGTGCCTTGGGGCCGGGAGCGGGTTCCTTCCCCAGGAATCTCGGAGGGAAAGGTTCACTGCTCCAAAGGGACTTTGAAACCGAGGACTGATCCCACTGAGCACTTCCCTAAGGGGTGCACACCGCTGGAGTGACTGACAGTGCCTTGGTGTTCTTGTCAAGTGAATGGTACCACAGGGGACTCTTCCCCTCCAAAGAAGTGACTGTTTTTACAGATGGTTTTCGGTTAACCATAGGAGCTGAATGATGTCTCCATTTTCACCGGAGGAAACGAAGGCTCAGAAAAGTTAAATAACTTCCCGATCCACACGTTTACAATTGGCTGATCCAGAATCCCGGTTCCTTCAGATGCCAGAGCGTTTAATCATCTGACCGTGTGGCTGCTTGCAGATGAAGGAGAAGTTTGCTAGCAGTTCTCTTGCTGTGGGGACGGGGGACTCGGGGTGTCCTTTCAGAGCCACCTGGATACTCTCCTGTAAACCCTTCTACCGTTACCCACCCGGTTTGATTGATGTGACAAGTGGGGACGAAGATTCTTCTGATTTAGCAGGCCGTCACCAAACACAAGGAGACAGAACAGAGCTTTCTCTGCTCTCTCTAGAGCAGAAATTGCCAACCCTTTAGCCTTTCCATGCCCTGCTGTGGCTTGATTTCCTGACTGAGATTCTGTCCACCCTGGCTCATGAGGGCACTGCCTGGCACATGCGGAGGTTGGTTCTCTTTCGGTGCTTTCACCAAAGTAATGGAAGACACCCTGGAGTGTGGGGATTGGGTGGGAGGATGGGGTGTGCTCTCAAAACCTAGTTGTTAGTTGCCAGCTCTAAAGACAGCCAAGCTTACCTCCTTCTGAGCTCCACTCCCCTCACCTTCTCCACCCATGTTCGGAAACGACGCTGGCCACTCTGCGAATATAGCTGTTTCTGGAATTAGGGCAACTGCCCCAGAGGCCCTCCCGGCCATGCCGATGCCCCTTTCCAGCAGGATAAGCTGCATTTCTGCAGCCTTTGTCCATGCCCGGGGAGGGTACCTAAAGCATACCTTTGCACGATGCTGCGGGCTCCATCCTTTCTCTTGCTTTATTACGTTTTGCAAGTGTTTACCGTGATCCCCGGTGGGGGGTGAGGGGGGCGGGCCAAGGGGCTGTGCTAACAACAAGGCAGGCAGGCAGGGCGGGTACCAGCCCCAGGGGGACCTTACGCGGCACAGACAATCCGCAAATAGAGACCAGCTTCAGACCCGGTTAGACTTTGTGCCTGGTCGAGGGAAATAGTGGTGGTGGTGGGGGTGAATGGGGGGATGTGAGGGGTTAGTTCCTGCTTCACCTTGTTTTTCTTCAATTGCACAGTTAAAGGGAGAAGTGAATGTGCAACTTATGAAGCAATTCCCCTTTGGCTGGCTTATTTTTCAAAACCATTTTTGTTTACAGAGCAGTTTCCTCCCTCCAGCTGCTTCTCTGGGTCTGACAGTGGGGCTTGGGGCCCCATCAAATGTTTCCTTACCGTAGGACCTCAGAAGAGCTCTTTCAGTCACTCTCCAGGGGACCAACACGTTTCCCAGCCAAGCTGTCGGAGGGGCAGGTCCGGAGGGCCGTGCTCTGGGCGGGTCAGGGAGTGTCAGTGCCCTGCTGTCTGGTAGTGACACGTGTGTGGTCATTAACCACGAGCCAAGGATGGCTGGAGCCTGACTGGTTTGAGAGGGAGGAAAACATTCTCCCCAACATCCTCGTCTTGGTGCCACTGCCAGTGTTTCATAAATGACAAAGGTTGCAAAACTCCTCTTTCCTTACAGTGAATGCTAAAACTGAATTTTCTATTTGGTTGGTGGAAATCCCCTGCAATCATATCAGAAATGCTGCCAATTTCAAGATGAAAAAAAAAAAATGTGAAAGCCCAGGAACCTCCCTCCTCACTCTCTCCTTGCAGACAAACACGGACTTTCTTTGGGTCATTCCAAAATATGGCCCACTCTCCCCTCCCTTGGGGTCGGCCCGGTCCCTGGGGCCTGAGGTTGCTGTTACACCAGCTTGGTGTGCGGGAGAACCCTCCACTCCTGCCGCAGAAGTGGTGACCTCACCCATTCAGGGAAGGCTCTCTGAGCTTCTCCTAGAAATGGGTGCTTTCCGAGCCCACCTGCTTTCTGAGCCGAGAGGGAGAGTGTTGGGAGTGATGGGTGTGGCTGTTTCTAAAGTGGTATTTCAGTTCGCTTCTGTTTCACTCTCTTTGGGGGAAATTGCAAGCCTCAGAATCCCCAGTTGTAACATTGAAATAGCAGTATTACCGCCAGTCTTAAAGATTTCATATATTCATTTGTAAAGTGCCAGGTACACAGTGAAACACATAACGTCTGTAAAGGAGCTGGTGTGTAGAAGGTGATCTGTAAGTGATTTATTATTTTCCCACTATCCCAACGTAGCCACTGCCAATTTGGGTATCTTTTCCTTTTTAAAAATGTGCATTTTTAATTGTGACTAGTAGGCATGTGCTTTTTTATCTTAATTTTTATGTTTCAATTGTGGTAAAATATATATATAATTTACTATTTTGACGTACGTTCACCTTGTTATGAACCATCACTACCATCCATCTCCAGAATTTTCTTGTCTTGCAAAATTGAAACCCTTTACCCCTTAAACCCTAGTTCCCTATACCCCTTTCCACCCAGCCCCTGGCAACCACCATTCAACTTCCTGTCTCTGAATTTGACTACTCTTGGTATTTAACTGGAATTGCACAGTATTTGTCCTTTTGTGACTGGCTCCTTTCACTTAGCATAATGGCCTCTAGATTCATCCACGTTGCAGCATGTGTCAGGATCCCCTCCTTTTTTAGGGCTGAATAATATTCCATTGTATGGATGGACCACATTTTGCTTATCCAGCCATCTATCAATGAACACTTGGGGGCTTCCCTGGTGGCGCAGTGGTTGAGAGTCCACCTGCAATGCGGGGGACGTGGGTTCGTGCCCTGGCCTGGAGGATCCCGCGTGCCGCGGAGCGGCCGGGCCCGTGAGCCATGGCCGCTGAGCCTGTGCTCCGCAACGGGAGGGGCCACGGCAGTGAGAGTCCCGCGTGCCGCATTAAAAAAAAAAAAAAAGAACACTTAGGTTGCTTCCACTTTGGGGTTATTGTGAATGATGCCACTTTGAACTTGGATATACAGATATCTGTTTGGGTCCTTGCTTTGAATTCTTTTGCATATACAACCAGAACTGTAATTGCTGGCTCATATGGTAATCCTATACTTAATTATTTTAGGGGCAAAGCATGTGCTTTTGTAACTTGCTTTTTCACTTAACATGGGCACATTAGCATTTTTCCACATTGCTTCATCACCTGGCCGCCCTTTTATTGGCAGTATAAGTGTCATAATGCAGGGACACCATCATTTTCTTGGTCATCCTCCATTGTGGGGCATTTATGTTGCTTCCAGACACACACACACACACACACACACACACACACACACACCACTTTTGAAATACTGTAACGGATATTTTCAGGTATCTGAGTTTTCACAAATTATCTCATTAAAGGCATTGACCTTTTTTTTTTCTTCTTTTTTTTTTGCGGTAGGCGGGCCTCTCACAGTTGTGGCCTCTCCTGTTGCGGAGCACAGGCTCCGGACGCGCAGGCTCAGCGGCCATGGCTCACGGGCCCAGCCACTCCACGGCATGTGGGATCTTCGCGGACCAGGGCACGAACCCACGTCCCCTGCATCGGCAGGCGAACTCTCAACCACTGCGCCACCAGGGAAGCCCTGGCATTGACCATTTTTATGGCTCCTGAAGCTAAATGTTTTTCCAAGAAAGATGGGACCAGTTTATCCCAGTGATATATAATAGTTTCATGACACTCTTGCTGGCATTTAAAATAATATTGGAAAAAATGTTTTACTAATAGGCCTAAAAGGTAGTCATCTTAAATGTGCTTTGTTTTCTTTCTGTTTTTGTTTTTGGTTTGTTTGTTTGTTTTTGCAGTGAGACTAAGTAGCTTTCTTTTTGGTTGCTAGCTGCATGTACAGCATGAGGTTTGCTGCAGTGTGATACGGTAGTTAAACCCTTGAACTCTGGAATTGGATGGAACTCTGGAATTTAAACTGTGGTTTCTCCACAACCCTGCTGTGTGACCTTGAGTAGATTACTTACCTTCTCTGATCCTTGGTTTCCTCTTCTATAAAGTGAAGCTCAAGGGACCTATTCTTAGGGTTGTGTTAAGGATTAAGTGAGATAAACTAGATAATGAACATCACCTAGCACATAGCTGATACTCAGTAAACACTAGCTGTTTTCGTTATTATCATTATTTTAATTTAACAAGTCCCCATTCACTCTCACGATTCACCTTGTTTCTGCAAGGAGAGACGGTTTACACTTAAGCCAAAGGGATCCATTTTTCTGCTGTAAAGGTAGCCGATCCTAAGAGGAAGCTGACAGCCCCTCTGTGTCGAAATGCATCCTTTCGCCGGCTGTCTGGCTGGCTGCATTTGGGTGTGAGCCTCCCTGGGGCAAATACATGAACCGATGCCAGGTGATGCTTAACCTCGCTGAAAGGCGGGGCTGTGAGGGGCTGCAGGACCCTGTGTTCTACGGCCCTGTTGCCTCCATGTCGTGGAAGTGGGGGTGAAGACTTACAAATGGTGGAGCCCAGAATTCATCTTGGTGAGCGTTCTGCGTCCACATCCTGATGCTCCTTCATGCAGTTTGGGAAACTGAGGCAGGTGTTTCAGGTGTGGGACTCTGGGGGCTTTGGCACGAGCTTGGGTTGCTGCCCATGAAGCAGGCTTTTGCAGCCCCTTGGAGTAAAGAGGCCTCCATGCTTCTCTCAAGTGGGCATCAGGTAGCCTCAGGTGAGGGGGAATGTAAGTCCAGCACACAGATTATTTATCCACGCTTAATGCATGCATTTTCCTCTTTGCTGCTGATCTGTGTCTGAGGAGGAAGTTAATAAAATCAGGGTCTTGGTCTCAAATAAACAGCTTCATGAGAAATTTCTTCTAAGGGGAAAAAACACACAAAAAAACCCTAACTTTCCCCTTTTATCTGCCCCTCTCAAAAAACTCAATTCAAAAACATTTCTCATGTTCAGAGCCAATGAAAAGGTGAGCAAAACCACACCTCCTGTTTCTGATGGCTCTTGGGTCCAAAAGCCGGCTCACTGGGTCATGAATCTTTTTTCCCTATTGTGTGGTGTGACGAATATTTGGATACTACAGGTCATCCACTGTCATTGGGAAACCAGTGATGAAGCGTGGTCTATTTTTAAATTCAGTGCAGCAGCACATCTAATATGTGGCAGCTTCGTAAGATGTGTGTGGCTTTATATATCCAGCGGGAAGTACAGTGGGAGGCACAGTGTTTTGAGAATGGGTAGAAACGAATCCTTATGTTCGCGTCTAAAGCAAGAACTTTGGGACTTCCCTGGCGGTCCAGTGGTTAAGACTCGGTGCTTCCACTGCAGAGGTCACGGGTTCGATCCCTGGTCAGGGAACTAAGGTCCCATGTGCTACTCAGCCAATTAAAAAAAAAAAAAAAAAAAAGCCGAGCTTTAAAATTGGACAGAAGTTCAGATCTTGGCTTTGACCCCTAACACATAGTGACCTGGACGAGTTGCTTAACTTCTTAGCCTCCAGGTTTTCACCTGAAAATTGGGATAACAGTAGCTCTCTTACGGGATTGTCGTGAGGATTAGAAATAAGGAAAAACCTGTAGTTGGTAACGGGCATCCAAAGGTTGCTGTTTTTGCCAGTGGGTGAATGAATCTTTGCAGCCCACGCCGTAGGAGTGAATGGATTTTAAATGACAGGTATCTTTGTCGTAAGTCATTGAGGTTTGCTTGCCTGCTAAGGTTTATTCAACCACTATCTTATTTGACCCTCCCATGAATGATCTTTTTGGAATGCACAGGGTGTGTATTAATAAATACCTACCGCCATGTTACAGATAAAGGTTGGGATTGCTTTGTCCTTTGTTATCAGCCTGCTCTTCTCAAATGTGCCCAAACCAGAAGGTTTAGTTTTTCCAGCTTTTTCTAACCCTTCAAGGTCTGAAGGAGCTTGGAGGACAGGGGCTGAGGAGGGCAGAGGTGAGGTCTTCTGGTGAGGTCTGCCATCAAGTGGCCTTGGCCATGGCAGTGGGCTCTGGCTTGGCCCTGTCACCTGCAAGCTGCAGCAGCGGGACGGGGATGCCCAAGTGGGCAAGCTGCTCTGGAGGCAGCTGTCCCAGAAGCCCTTGTGCTGCAGGTTTGTGGGAAAGCAGTTGGGAGATGGCTGGGCAGCTGGCAGTGACCTTGACCCTCACGGACTGTGCTTCTCCAACTTTCCCACCCGCTCTTCCTGCCAGAGGAGATGGGATTCCGACCCTAGCCTGCAGCAACCCACCCCAACCGTGACCTTGCTTTGAAGCTTCAAGTTTTATTTTTAACACTAACATTAATTTTACATTCTATTCCATGATAATCCGTGTTTGTTTTGCTGTGAGGACTATTCCTCCCTTACTTGAGTCAGATGGATGCTCTGGGAAGATGTTTATGTTTTTCCTGTGGCTTCCGCTACTCCCAGCCCAGTGCCTTCAACTATAGTTTGGAAAACATAGATTAAGGCAAAATAACGATTAGATTAGACGCAACTGTGACAAGAAATGTCTAGCTTCATAAGAGCCCTTTTATCCCGTGTGATTCATTGGTTGAGTAACTGCAACTTTGGTTTACGTAGCTAATTAACATGCTACACCTCGAATCTAAGCATTTTATTTTAACTTAAAACATTGATGTACGTTGATGTACTGATGTAAGGCCAAGAGCTTTTGTTTGATCGGTTCATCATTCTTACATGAGGCGTATCGACCTTGTCCATTTTTATTCTTCTCCCCTATCTCTCTCTCTTTTTTAAAATATTTATTTATTTATTTGTCTGCACCGGGTCTTAGTTGCGGCACACGGGATCTAGTTCCCTGACCAGGGATCGAACCTGGGCCCCCTGTATTGGGAGTGTGGAGTCTTAACCACTGGACCACCAGGGAAGTCCCTCTCCGCTATCTTTTACAGTTGCTTTGCTCAGTCTCATTCAACGGAAACTTTTGTTTTAGTGACTTGTCTTTATTATTTCTAAAGCAGTCAGTTCCGTCTTCATGGAAACAGCTCTTTCTTTTTTCAAACCCGATTTCTTCCACTTATCCACTTACCATGTTGTGTCATTACAAAGGTGAACAGCTGGCGTGGGTGTATCTGGGCACAATCACAGCCAGCTCTTGCAGAGACCAGGACCTGGCAGCCTGGCACCCCGGGTGGTCAGCATGAGTGGTCAGGATGTCTTCAAGAGCAAATGCAGAGCACAGCTCCCCGGATTCTGCTAGGGAGAGGTCAGGTAAGACGTCGGAATCACAGAGCCTGGGCGAGAGGCGGGGTTTGACTTAGAACTCCCATCTCAACGACACCAGCCCCTCACTCTGAGATGAGCACAACAAGCTCTAGAAGGGAGGCCTTTCACACCAGTTTCTTTTTCTGCAGATCCAATCAGCAGCATTTGTACTAATGAACCTTGCTATTGGCCAGCTCTGAATTGCCACCTTCATTGCTCTAACTTGCTCTGTCTTTTGTTTAATAATAATAACAACACAGACACTTCTGTAGCCCCCCACTCTGCTAGGCAGTGTTCTGGGCACTTTGAAAATACTAATTTATTCTTTTTAGCACTATTGCGATCTCTGTTTTACAGAAGGGGGAACTGAGGCACAGAAAGTTTAGTAACTTCCGTAGGTATGACCCAGGAAGTGCTTAGGTATTACCTAGGCACTTCCTGGGTATTGCCCGAGGAAGTGGCAGGGCCTGTTCCTAACCCCTGTCCTGTACTGTCTCCATATGTGGCCACCTATTTCCCAGGAGGAAGCATTTATTTGGGGCAGGGGAATCTGGATCCCAGGCGGGAGGAGGGCTGAGGCCTCTGGGAGTCCATTGGCTGTGCAGAGGAGCTGGGGTCCAGGCAGCCTTTCTCTTCTTGCTGGTCCTTTGTCTCTGGTGGAGTGTCTTCCTGGGATCTGTTCCTCTACAGAGAAGTACCAGGAGGATGCAGCTTCCAGTACCCAGCGTGGCCCCAGCCTGCCCAGGTGGTGCCCATTCTCCCCCTCTGTCCAGAGGAAGCAGGGCCTGGCCTCTGAAATCTCAATTGCTTCCTTTCCCAACTCTTGAACCTTCTGTGGGAAGTCCACCTAAGGGTCCTCAAGCTAATGGGTGACACAGTCAGGGCATTGGGACTCAGGTGTCTTCTTGACCAGTGGCCCCAGTCTGGTTCCTTTGCACTGACCCAGGAGAGGCAGTGTGGTACACTGGTAAGAGCAGGGCTCTGGAGTCAACCTGGTTCAGATCTGCCTCTCCCATCACTAGCTGTGCAGCGTAACCTCCTTGAGCCTCACCCTCATCCTTTGTGAAACAGAGGGCCTGCCTTCAGGGCTACTTGTGATCATTAAATTCGAAAATGGACATAAGGCACCTAAAATGTGCCTTATCGTGGTAGGTGCTCAGTGATGGGAGCTGCTTGCTGTAGCCCCGAAGATGGGCCTGATAACTGATGAAGAGGCTGTTGTTCTGAACTTATCCCAGAGGCTCCCAGGGCAGGAGCAGCCTGGAGACCTGGGAGTGGAAGGAAGGGGCTCGGGGGCACCTGCCAAGGAGAGATGGACCAGGTGATGGCTGATGGAATGAGATGTTCAGAGTTCTCTGTCATCCCCAAGGCCTACAGGTTGTCTGCAGATCTAGGGTTTCATGACAACAGGAGAGAAGGACACGTAAGCCCATGGCTGCGTGGAGAAGGAGGCTGGGGGCTGAGCCTGGGGAGGGGGCACCCAGGAGAATGGAGTAAACTGCCGAGTAGCTGGGACCCTTATGAGGGACACCCATCTCCATTGCCACCCTGAATATGTGTGGGGGTGTGTGTGTGTGTGTGACTTGTTTGGGATCAGGAGAGAAGAGAGGAAGTCGAGTTTGTAGCTTTAAAGGATATTAATTTCTTGGGGGTCTTGAGATTGGGGTGGTCTACATCTTCCTAGAATATGCATGCGCATGTTTTTAATATATGTGCTATATGTTTTATAAGTGTGTGTGTGTGTATACTATATAGATTTAATTGTACAGAATCAATACAAGCTACTTATGAAAAGTTTGTTAAAAATACAGATTTGCCGAAGGAAGAAAAAAAAAATCTATCATCCACCTGCCCTAGAAATCCACCACTCAATGGTTTCTAACCTTTTTCAGATTTTAAATCCTTTTGAAAATCTGCTGGGACTTCCCTGGTGGTCCAGTGGCGAAGGCTCCATGCTCCCAATGCAGGGGGCCCGGGTTCGATCCCTGGTCAGAGAACTAGATCTCTCAGGCTACAACTAAAGAGTTCACATGCCGCAACTAAAGATCCCGCATGCCGCAAATTAAAAAAAGAAAACAGAAAGGAAAATCCACTGAAAAATCTCAGACCTTCTCCCCAGAAAATGTTCCTAGGAGAACATTTGTGTGTATACTTTCATTAGGTTCCCCGGGCCCCCAGGCTCACCCTAGACTCTGGGAGGGTGCAGTGAAGAGCTGTTTGGGTCCGACCGCTGGCTTCTTCACATTGTGAGACTCTGACTCCGAAACCAACCTCAGAGGCCAGAGAGAGATGGAAGATTCTGACCACCCCAAGGCCTCTGTAAGACACACTTGTTCAAAGTCTGCTTTGAAGCTGTTTCTGTTTCCAGTCTTGACCACCTCTTAGATACGATGTACAAGTGTGCTCTGTGTCGTTTAAGTCCTTTTCTTTGCCCTAAATTCACTGCCCCTTTTGGGGGCTTTCAGCCAGGACCGGCTTTCCTGCATCATTGGGTGACTCCCCTGTAGGATTGGTTCATTTGCGGAGCCCGCCTGTCCTTTGGGACAGTTGCATCCTGTGGGTTTGTGGGCCTCCCCCCGCCCGCTTCTGCGTGAAGGGTCTTGGCTTGGGTAGGTCGAAAAGCCAGCCCGGGAGAGCTGGGTGTCGACCATGGGTGGGTGGAATGGTCTCTGAGGGATGGGAAGTCAGGGACATGTCCAGGCCTTGCATGTTGGGCTCCAGGTGGCTTGAGACCCTGTATGATGAACACACAGACCCCCTTTCACTGAGTGGGTGGGCTGGCGTAGACCACCCCACCCCATGGTGCCTGAGGCATTGGTTAGCCTCCCTGAGACCTTAGCATGTTCTCTGCTCCAGGCGTAGGGGGGGCCCCTCCACTTTTGAGAATCCCAAGGCTTTTCCTAGTCTTGTGGGGAACCAGCCTCCCTTGGTGCCACTTCCCATTTTGGACAGTGACCTCGCCTGGTTTCCTCTCCCTCTTTTCTTTTTTATTTCAAATTATTTATTATTTATGTATTTATTTATTTTTGGCTGTGTTGGGTCTTCGTTGCTGCGCGTGGGCTTTCTCTGGTTGCGGTGAGGGGGGGCTACTCTTCCTTGCAGTGCGCGGGCTTCTCATTGCGGTGGCTTCTCTTGTTGTGGAGCACGGGCTCTAGGCGCGGGGGCTTCAGTAGTTGTAGCACGCGGGCTTCAGTAGTTGTGGCTCGCGGGCTCTGGAGCGCAGGCTCAGTAGTTGTGGCACACGGGCTTAGTTGCTCCGTGGCATGTGGGATCTTCCCGGACCAGGGCTCGAACCCGGGTCCCCTGCGTTGGCAGGCGGATTCTTAACCACTGCGCCACCAAGGAAGCCCTCCTCTCTCCCTTTTCTAACACAACAAGCTTTATTGAGATATAATTCACATGCCATAAAATTCATTTAAGGTACACAATTCAGTGGTTTCTTAATATACTTACAGAATTGTGCAACCATCACCATAATCTATTTTAGAACATGTTCATCACTCAAAAAAGAAACCTTGTACTCACTAGCGGTCACTCCCCAGTTCTTCCCAACCCCCCCTGCCCTAGACAACCACTGGTCTACTTTCTGTTTCTATGGACCTGCCTGTTCTGGACATTTCATACACATCGAATCATACAGGACGTGGTCTTCTGTGGCTGGCTTCTTTCACTCGGCCTGTTGCTGATTCTTTAGGAACGTGTCTGACTCATAATTACAGTGGAGGAGTTGTTTGTACCGACTGTTTATTCAGTCACAGGTATCGGACGGAGCCTCTGCTATACTAAGCCTGGAGCAGGTGCTGGGCCACACAGCAAGGAACACGGCAGCCATTCGTGTATTAGTTATCTCTTGCTATGTAACAAGTTATCCCAAAACTTAGCTTAAACAACAAACACTTACCATCTCCGTTTCTTTGGGTCAGAATCTGGGAGCAGCTGGGGCTGCAGGTGTATGTGGCTGGAGGTACCTGCCAAGGTTTTGATGTGTCAGTTCCTTGCCATGTAGGCTGGCTTCTTCATAGGGCAGCTTGAGTGTCCTTACAACATGGCTGCTGGCTTAGCCCAGAGTTAAAGATGCGAGAAAGAGAAAAAAAAAAATAGATGAGAGAAAGAGACAAAGATTGCCCAAGACCGAAGCCCTACGGTCTTTTATAACCTCATCTAAAAGGTGACCTGGCATCACTCTGCCATATTCTTTTGGTCACAACCCTGCTATAATGTGGGTGGGGGAGCTGCACAAAGGTGTGACTACCAAGAAGGGCAAGTACCTGGATATAGTTTCATATAGAGGATGGTCCTTATGAGATCCAGGACACAGCGGGCTCGTTCATGAAGGCCTTACAGTGCTGCCTCTGAATGAGCTTTGGGTCAGCTCTGAGTTCTCTGGGCTCCATGCTCTACTGAGGCCTCTTCCCTCTCCCCCTACTCTGTATTTGTAATTAGGGAGCTTGACATGTAATTGTATATAGCCTTGAACTTGGTTGTACCAGATTTACCCACCTCTGTTAGAATAATTTTTACAGATTCTTTCTCCAGGTATTTGTGAATTCTGTTTGCATTTCTATCGAATGGGTGAGCCAGTTTTTGCATTTCCTTTCATTCCCGTTGTCAAGAAGGGTATTATTGACTAGAACAGGGCCAGGACTCATCCCGGTGGTTTTGACCACTTCCCACCAGGGCACTGGGTCACATCATCTAACAGAGTCTCCGGAGACCCTTCCTTTTCCAAGTGGTCCATAAGATTGTCTTGAGGGGCAGGACTGGGTCATGATAAAATGGGCATATATCATGCATAAAAAAATCGACTCTAGGGCTTCCCTGGTGGCGCAGTGGTTGAAAGTCCGCCTGCCAATGCAGGGGACGCGGGTTCGTGCCCCGGTCCGGGAGGATCCCACATGCCGCGGAGCGGCTGGGCCCGTGAGCCATGGCCGCTGAGCCTGTGCGTTCAGAGCCTGTGCTCCGCAACGGGAGAGGCCGCAACGGTGAGAGGCCCATGTACCGCAAAAAAAAGAAATCGACCCTTGTGCCCTACAGGAGGTGGATGATTCATCGTTAGAAGCAGTTTTAGTTGCTGGTAGATGTGGGTTCTGATCCCTGCTCTGCCACTTATTGTGTAACTTTGGGTAAGTCTTGGGCCTCAGTTTCCTTAAGGAGATGATGCTAATACCTACTTTGTGGGGTTCTTTTGATGATTTGATGAGATAAAGTCCCAGGCAGGTACTGCTGTACAAACTACACCAAACTTAGAGATATAAAGTAACAAGTGTTTTTATTATGGGCATGGATTCCGTGGGCCAGGCACTCAGACAGGGCTGGACAGGACAGCTTGGCTGTGTTCTGTGGTATCTGGGGTCAGCAGGGAAGACTCTCAAAGGGCTGCGGATTACTTGAACATGGCGTTGGGGGGGTGCTGGAATCACCTGGGAGTTTCTTCACTTGTCTAGTTGCCTGGGCAGGGATGACTCAAAAGGCTGGGCCCAGATGGGACTGTCAGCCTGAGTGCCTACACTGGCTTCTCTTTCTGGCTTTGGGCTTCCTCACAGCATGGCGGCTCTGGGTCACACTTCCTTGATGCCAGAACTCCAACAAGAAGCATTGGTGCTTGGTTCCAGACCAAAGTGGAAGCTGTATGACCTTTTATGACCTAAACTCTCAAGTCATTTAGCGCCACTCCTGCTATACTCTCTTAGTCAAGGAAGTCAAAAGCCCACCCAGATTTCAGGGGAGGAGACATAGATGCCTTTTCTATGAGAATTGGCCAGCATGTTTTAAAGCCTTCGTGATAAATGTAAAAACATTTAGCATGATGACTGCCATGTTGTATGGGCCAGAACATGTTAGATGCCGTTCCCTCTGCTGCTGCCCACTTTTTTTTTTTTCCACATCTTTATCGGAGTATAAATGCTTTACAATGTTGTGTTAGTTTCTGCTGTACAACAAAGTGAATCAGCTGTATGTATTCATATATCCCCATATCCCCTCCGTCTTGAGCCTCCCTCCCACCCTCCCTATCCCATCCCTCTAGGTCATCACAAAGCATCGAGTTGATCTTGTGCTATGCAGCTCCTTCCCACTAGCCATCCATTTTACATTTGGTAGTGTATATATGTCCACGCTACTCTCTCACTTCATCCCAGCTTCCCCTTCCCCCCCCCCGCCCCGTGTCCTCAAGTCCATTCTCTATGTCTGCGTCTTTATTCCTGCCCTGCCACTAGGTGCTGTCCACTTTGGTATCTCCCAGGTACTGACTGCTGTGGATCTGATTGTGTGACTTACGTAAGCCCCCTGCCCCCCGTCTTAACTAAATGATCTTTAAGCTGCAGCTCAGTAAATACGTTTAGTCTAATATTGCCAGATTCATTCTTTTTACCTTCTTCAAGTTTGGACCCAACTTTTAAAAATTTCCTAGCCCTTAGTTGAATTTCCTTACCCTCAACGGCTTCTCAAACACATCTAGAGGTTTTCACAAGGAGATTCTAGAAGGTCAGTTTCCCGAGTCCCCCGGGGTATCTTTCGTGAGCTTTGATGTGTGATTCACACAGTCCCCTGATGTTCCAGGCACCCTTTTTATCCCCTTACTCTAATTTTCTCAGAATAAAAATTCACCATTGACCTTTTCCAGAAACAGAGGAATAGCTTTTCTTCTCTAAAATGTATAAAAAAGTCTAAGACATCATGTCCTCCCACAAGGATCACATGCTAGAATTGGAAACCTAAGACTCACAGGAAACCGTGGTGGAATGCAGGATATAACCAGGTGCCCCACCGTGAGGCCCGGCTGGTAGCCCCCTACCTGTGCTGTCCCATGGCTCCTTACCTCTACTGGCCAAGTCGGTGATGTCTGGTGGCTCTTCTTTTACAGGGGAGGATATGGCTCTGGAGAGATTAGGACACTCATCCAAAGGCAGATCTAACTCCAGGGCTGGCGCTCCTACCTTTCTTGGGGAGAGTCCCTGCAACCACGCACGCTTTTGGGTTGACAGGTTGCATTGCAGACATGAGCATCACTTTTTAAATCTGTGCCTCCCCTACCCCACCCCCAGATCACAAACTCTGGAAGCCTCAGTTCAGACAGCCTTTTTTGGTCTAAGCTTGGGGAATTAGCAAAAGAAAGAAGGAAGCTCCAGATTCTAATTAACTTTGCTTTTTAACTACAGATGAGCCACTTTTTGAGTTACCTGGGGGTGAGAGTCTCAAAGATTAATGAAAATATGTAAAGATGACAGGCAAGCAGGAGCCAGACACTCCTGTAATTAGGTTTCCTCATCCTTGTGCCTTGAGAGTAAAAAGATCAAGGGAACAAAAGGACAGGGGAATTATGTGAATAACTGTGGTAACTGTCTTCTGCCTTTGAGGAGGATTATTTTTCAGAGTCTTCCTGTTTTTCCCAATAGAACTTAAAACAAACATTTAACTGTTTGTTTTTTTGGTTGTTGTTAGTTTCATCTTTTTTTTTTTCAACTGTAGCCTTTTTAGTCTTGTCTCTACTCAGCTTAATCTTATCTGACCACACCTAAAAATGCTATAGAAAAAGAAAAATGATTTTCCTTCTACCCTTCTAAGTTCTTGGCTGAGGCCTCCCCACACCTGCCCTGTAGTAAAAAGACAGATTAACAGGAGAATAACAAATTTAAACACATACATATGTATGGAAGCCCCCCAAAGATATGAGACTCAAAGAAGTCGCTGGAGCAGAAAGCTTTTGTCTCTTTTAGACAAACAATTAATTTGTGAAGAATTGACAAGACAAGGGGTTTGGGCTAGGGGTAGTAAGATGGTGAAGAAGTTAACAACGTTTGGGACTTCCCTGGTGGCGCAGTGGTTAAGAATCCGCCTGCCAATGCAGGGGATATGGGTTCAAGCCCTGGTGCGGGAAGATCCCACATGCCACGGAGCAGCTGAGCCCGTGAGCCACAACTACTGAAGCCCACATGCCTAGAACCCATGCTCCACAACAAGAGAAGCCACCACAATGAGAAGCCCGCGCACTGCAAGGAAGAGTAGCACCTGCTGTCCGCAACTAGAGAAAGCCCTGAGAGCAGCAACGAAGACCCAACGCAGCCAAAGATTAATTAATTAATTAATTTTTTTTTTTTTAAAGTTAACCAGGTTTGTTTGCACAGCCTCCTTGGCCCTAAACTCCCTGTCTCTGGTGGTTAGGGATGCCTTCTACCTCCTGGAGCAGGGAAGATCCCTTTCACATGGGAGATTTACTTCCTGCTTTTAGGGGATAAAGAAGGTTCAGAGTGTCCTTTGTGCACTGCTGTTTATCAACTCCTTTTAATTCAAAATAATCAATATGCCAAAGTGGCGTATTTAGGGTTTTCATATTCTGACCCCCTGCAATGCTGAGTGCCAGGTTTGAATTCGAAGAGCCAAGCAGAATTCCAGGAAGGTTGGAGGCTGGGATATCGGTGGGCAGCAGAGGGAAGCTGACATTTCATCACAGCGAGCTCACGTGGAAATGTCAGGATGGGGAGAAGGAGTGCCTCATGGCGCAGATCAACTCCCCTCTTACAGGTCTGTTGAATGTACCAAGGGTTCTCATGGGTGTGAGCAGAGGCGCTTCGGATTTCTTGCCTCAAGCTCGGGAGCTTATAAAGAGGATCCACTCCTTCTGGCAGTCGCTAGTAGAGGACTGGGAATCTAATTTCCCTATTCTTTCTAACAATGGTGAAACTAATTTATTTATCCACTAAACTAATTTCTTTATACCCTCACTATTATTTCAAAAAGGACTTAAGATCCCTTAGCTTGGAACGAGGAGATCAGGAGACTTTGATTTTTCTTCCCTCTCTGCCAGGTTGCTGCATCTCTTTGTGTCTGTTTCCCATCTGTGAGAGCAAACACTTCTGAGTGGTTAGTATACACACCGGGCACTGTTATAGAGACTTTCCATGTGTCTGTATTAATTCACTTAATTCTCTCCCAAACAACTGACTACATTATGTATCTTTTTGGAATTTGTCAGTGCAGTTCCAGTACATTTGTGAATACACGGAGGATGACTTCTGTGGCTTTTGCCATTTCAAAGAATCTTGGATTTTTCTCTTGGCTCCAGAGGAAAATAATACCCCAATTTGAACAGTGCTAATGGGGACCTTGTCTTTGAGCTTGACTTTCAACCAGACCCAGGCTGGAGAGAAAGGAAGTCTGCAGGATAGGGGGCCTGGGGCCGCGCCTATGGAGATGGGAACAGCCAAAGCCTGTCTGCCCCTTGGAAAATCTCTTTGGTGGCTTGGCCCTGTGGGGTCGTTATCCCTTCCTGGTTGGGGGTTGTTAGGGATACAACCCCTCCCCAGTCAGGATGGCAGTCAGAGGACCCCTCCTAGCCTCTGTCTGCCCATCCAAGGTCCAGCTGTGACCCTGACGCTTATTTTTCATCCTGGGAAATCCCCTTCCTGTGGGTCAAGGGCGGTCCTGCCTCATCCCACCCCCACGAGGTACCCCTCCCTACCCGGGCTGAGTCCGGGTTCGAGCCGCCAGCGTCCCCGGGAGTGAAGGTGGAGGCGGAGGAAGCCAGCCGGTGGAGCGCTGGGTTGGGTGCGGGGCGGTTCCCACCCAGTGGCCAGGCTCCGCCTTCTCCAGAGATGGTCGGCAAAGTGCACAGCCCGCTGCGCTGTGCGGGTAGAGAGTGAGGTTGAGTGTGAATGCGCACGAGTGCGTGTGTGTCTGTGGTCTCGGCGTCTGTGTCATTGTGTGTTTACATAGAGTAATTGTGTGTGTATCTTCGGTCTCTGTGTCTGAGTACTTGTGCGGGAGTGTGTGACTTCGTGCGTCATTGTGTGTGTCAATTTACCCGAATGCGTGTGTGTGTGTGTGAACGTGCATGCTAGTGTATGTTTTTGTGAGTGTGTCTGTGTGTGACATCCGGGGATGGGATACGGAGGGGGATCCTCCCATCCTGAACCCCCTCTCTCTTCTCCTCGAGGTGGCCGGGGCGCCCAGAACCCCGGCCCTGACAGGGGTGCTGGGGTTGGCGACGCAGAGTTCACCGAGGGTCCCGCGACCTCCCGCGGCCGGGCCGCCTGGTCTGCGCATCCCAGGCTTCTTCAACATTCCCGGGAGCTCCTGGCCGAGTTTTTCTCCTGCCCTCTTCGCAGGCTCTAGGCGACGCTGGGGCGGAGGGAGGCTCTTTGGGCCGGATGGGCGGGCCCTGCCTTGGGCGCCTCACCTGGAACACTGGCTGGAGGCGGAGACGTGCGGAGCAGTTGGGACCACCGAGGGCTGTGCCTCAGGCCACTTTGTTCTGCCCCACGTCTGCCCCGCTCGGGTGGGGTCACTCTGGGGTCACTCTGAACCTCGCACTCCCCTCCTCCTCTTGCGCTCCACTGTGACACAGGTTGAAGTCCGGCTGTGGACCCGAAGGAACATTCGAGGGGACCTGGGACGTTGCAGGGCAAGAAGCGTGTGGGCCCGGTAACAGTCCGAAGTGCTTCCAAAGCTAGCTCTGCTGCTAAGAGGCTGTGGGATTGGGTGCGGACGTGTGTGTGTCTGTGTGTGTGTGAGTTCCTTGCCCTCTGAGCTTCGGCTTCATTTACAACCCAAGGGAGAACAATACCCACTTTACAGTGTGATGCCTGGATGAAAACTGGAGCAAAGTGCAGGGGGATGACCGCGCTATCGCACGCACGCTATGCCAGCACGCATAGTTCATTGTAATGAATAGGTGTATCGTGAAAGCCCCGGGTTAACCCATTTATTTTCTAAATCCGACATGTGAGGTAAACTCCGATGGAGAGAGAGGCCCAGCGGCTGGGGAACAGCCCGCACACTGGATTTGAGCACAGAGCCAGGGCTGGCCAGTTACTCGGGTGACCCCGGCTCCTGACAAGTGACACTGGTCCCTTGCCCCGCCCTTTCTGGTGATTCCCTGGGAACCCGGGAGAGGAAAGCAGTTAGGCGGACGACCGGCCCTGGCTCACTTGGCAGGTGGCATTTTCTATCCTCTGGTTACAAGGCCGAAGGGGGGCCAAGGCCAGCGTGCGCAAGCCGTCCGGGGTCCAGCGGCGGCTGAGGTTCCCGACTCCATGCGCAACCCCACCCGCCAGCAGGGAGCAGCGGGGGTCCGGGAGGATTTGCAGCGGCGTCCACGAGGTGCGCAGCAGACGCCTGCTCTCCAGAGCTTCGCCTGGCTGGGGCTGTGAGAATTTGCCGACGGTGCCCGCGCCGCCGCTGGCCCCGCCCCAGCCCAGGGGACGCCCCGCCCCCTGGCCCTGCCCGCGTCGGCCTGTTGTCCGGGCCCCGCCCAGGACCGCGCCCCTCCGCGGATGCCCCGCTCACCCGCTCCGCACCGTGGACCTGCCCTCAGGCCCCCGGGGCTCCGCGCCGCCGCCCAGAGGCTCGCGCCCTCCCGTCGCTCCGGGACCCGCCCGCCGCGTCCCCTGGGCAACCGTCTCCAGGGAGACCGGGCCCCGCCCCCGGCATCGACACCCGGTACGGAGCCCACCTGTGCGGGCGTCTGCGGGGTCCCAGTGCCCCCCCACAGCGCACGCCCCGCCACGCCCCGCCACGCCCCGCCCAGCGCCGGGCTTTGTCCGCCTGGGGAGATCCGGGGAACGGGGGCGCGTGGGGTCTGGAGGAGGAGGCGCGTTCCCGGGGCGGACCGAACCCCGTTGGGGAGGCCGAGGCAGCGGGCCGCTCTCGCGTTGTGATTCTCTGGTGTGGGCTGATTCATACCCTCCTTTTCTGATCTCATTGCATCCCTTTTATGCCTCCGTGGGGCCAGGAATCCGGGGTGTCCCGCTTCCGCCCTAGATGGGAATGAGCAGGGCCCTCAGCCGGGCTCCGGACGAGGACGCGCGCCTGTTCGGGGAGAGCTGTTTACTTGTCAGGGACCGAGCAGTTGCCGCGCGCGCCCTCCCCTCCCCCTGCCCCCGATTCGGGACCGAGCATCCTGCGCTCTGGCCATTCCTAGCGTTGCCTCCCAAAGCTTTGCCCTTGAACCCAGAGGGCTAGAGGGCGGTAGACCCAGCTCCTGAGGTCCCGGCCAGCGTGAGGGCCAGAGCAAAAGACGTCCTCCCTCGCCCGCTCTTGTGAATTCTGTCCCGGCTCCGTATTTCCTGACCTGAATTCCTAAGGACTAATTTTTCTCTTATTTTTCATTCTCTCGGCTCCATCACTTTTTTTGCTTCGTCTTTCCTCGTTTCGAAAGTGCTTTCTCTACGATCCTGTCTCATTTCCCTGTGACTGAGCTGTTGTTTTTTGTCCTCTTGTTAATTAACTCCCTTGGTCAGAATGGAAGTTATTTCTTTCTTAGCTCTTGTCGCTGACCTCCCGTTTCTCTGGTGACAGTGCTTTGGGAAGTGCCTTGCCATCCTCTCACCTGGATGCTAAATGGAGAGACCATCCAAGCCCATGTTCCTGGGCTCCTGCAGCAGGGTCCATGGGGTATCCTTCCAGGGATTAGGCCGGCAGCCGGGAGAATTCCAGCTTGGACCTTGGGAAATGTCTTCTTGGAATGACACCTTTTCCAACGGCTTCCTAGGACTGGGCTTTTTGTCTCATGGAGAAACCAGTGGTTTAGGTTTCCTGGTCTTCAGGAGCCCAGTGGGTTCCAGGCAGGAGACTCCTGCTGTGCAGGTAGCTGGGGGGAAGTTGGGAGGGTGGCAGGTCCTGCTGCTGGAACCCAGCCGCCTGGGCTCCCAGAACTCAGATGTCTTTCTGTCTCTGGGGTCAGATTATTTCCAGGAGCCGCCCACAGTAGGGAAAGAAGCACCACAGATGCAGTGAGTGGGCCGACCCCTCCCCACACACCCTTCCTTTTCATCTCCAGCAAGCAGGGATGAATCTTCCTTTATGATGCAATTTGGGTCTTGAATGGGGACCTCAAGTTCACAGACCTGCTTTTTGCAGCCATTGAATGGAACTTGAACCCAGGCTTGACTCAGATCACTTACTTTGCTTTCAAAAACCAAACAAAACAACAAACAACTCTAAAAATGGTCTGAGTCATCTGTATGTATATGAATTCCTGCCAGGCACTGGAAATGTTCCTGTGGTTTGCTTCAGTACCACCAAAGGGAGCTGGGGGTGGCATTGACACAGATGGTGAAAAAGGCCCATTAAGTACAATGTGACTGGTTTGCAAAAAGGAAACCTTGGTGAGACAGTTGCTTTTGAGCTAAAGTCCTCTAAGAGAATGCACAGAAGTTTTCTGAGACTTTCTCTTTTTAAAGATTTCTTTCTTTCTCTTTCTTTTTCTTTTCTTTTCTTTTTTTTCAGACAGATAAGGAGCTCAGAGTCAGGCAAGGGCGGAATGATGCTCATTGACCCCAAAGCATCTTTAATCTGCCAGGCAGAGGGACCTTTGCTGCTGGTCTTTCTTGGACCATTCCAGAGAGGTAGGTTGGGCAAAGGAAACAGGTTGGGGGGGGGGGGAAGAGGAGATGTTATTTTGTAGATAGGTTAAGAATTTGAATGGAATCCACCCTCCCTGACTATCTAGCCAAAGGAGAACTTCTCTTTAGGACTAGAATGCTAAAAGGAAGAGAGTGACCCAAATTTGTGCTCAGAGCCTATGAAGGGGGATGTGAACTAGACCCCAGCCAGCTTCCCAAGAGAGGGATGCTGCTACCTGGGAAGGAAGGGATGGCTGTGCTCCGAGGAGCCCTGGAACCCATTGTTAAACCGCAGCATTTGGTATTTGACTTGCTGCGTGCATGATAGAGCTGGGCTGACCTATCTGGTGCGAGAAAAATTAAAACCTTCTTCCGAAGGAAGTGGATTGGATTTTCGTAACTTGATATTGCTTCTCAAGGAGTCCTTAGGTGGGGACATTCTGTTTTTCTAGAGAGTTGGCAGTCACTGGATCAGTAAGAGGATGCTCCTTGGAACTTCTGGGACATTAGCTTGCAAGCTGAATGTCGTCCCTTCATTGTGCAAATGAAGAAATTGAGGTCAGAGACTGACACTGACCGAGCCTTGGCTGAACACCTGCCTTTGGTATCTGGGGGTAGCTGGGTGTGATTAGCAAGTGTGCAGATTTGTCCCGTTTGCAAGCTGTGTGGGTACATATGTATTCTGTGGGTGCACAGCACCATCTTCCTTATACAGTTGCTCGAGCAGCTACTGTCATTTCTGATGGTTCACGTAGGGCACGAGGTTACCTGATGTCATCCTTGGAGGCTTTTCCCCACCCCACCTCATTTTTTCTAGGTGTTCATCGGTACTTTCCAAACTTCTTTGTTAGTGTGGACCTCTTGAAAAAGATCAAAGTACTAAGCAGAATTTTAACCTCTAAAGCAGATTAAAAGAGTGCCACTGTGGTACAAGTAGAGACTGGCCCAGAACTCCTCCCACTGAGCAGCTGTCCTACTCCTGCCACCCTCTGAAGGCCTTGGGGTGCTTCTGTGGAACCCCAGGACTCCCTGGCACATAGGCGAAAACCATGGATTATGTAGACCTGTGTAGAGGAATTAGTTTCTTTCTCTGCTACACAGCTGTTTACACTGTCTTGATTTGTGTTTCAGAAGATGCCTTTAAATCATGATTTTTAACCCTCCTACTTTTTGATTTGTAAAGGATACCTATTTACTGTCGAAAGTTTACAAAATACAAAAAAATTACAAGCATCACTCTTCTATAATCCTACCCCCCTCCCAAAAAAACCACTGTTTCCTTGTTGGAGTATCCTCCCTGGAGAGTCTTCTGTGTGTGTATCTTTGGAAACTTGATTTTTATTTCTTGGTAAATATTATCATGAACTTCCACAAAAACATAACTGAATGCATGTGTTTATCTCTGCTCTGTTTCAAAAGCCCACTAAAATGAGAGTAGAGGAATAAAAAGGTATAAATCCTTAAGAAAACAGAAAATGATGATAGAGGGGGAGGGATATGAGCAAAATTTTTGAAAGATGGGAAGCAAGTGGGTGAAAGAAAAGCAAAGCTTAGAATGTTGAATGTCCTGGCTGTGAGGGAAGCAAGCTGGCTTGTACACACGACCCACCAAAGGCTAAAGAATGGGGGCCACAGAGTGTTCCCAACGATGGGGGCGGGGAGCGGGGCTGGAAGCAGGAATATTGGTTTAAAGTGTGTGTTAGAGCCACAGACCCCTCTCTCAGGCCACGTAGCCAGGCAGCTCCCTCCTCCACCAGCAGAAGATGGCTAGTTTCCTGCAGGCAGCATTGAACCAGAGCAGCAGAAGGCAGGGGAGGCTCTATATTGAGAACAGGAAGATTCAGTGAAAGTTTGCATGCTGAATAGATAGACCCTCTCCTAGCTGGTTCCCGGAACATGGCAGCCTGGCTTCTACCCATCCTCCAGGCAGGGGCCTTGAACTTCTCTCTAAGGAACCCAACCTCATACGAAAAAACGCTACTTCTCAGCGACACCTACCAGGCAACCGGCCCTGCACAAGCACCTTTCAGTGCCTCTCTCTTAAATTTGAATGGGCAGCCTGGATCATCACACACCGAATGAGTCCTCTAACATGAAAGGCAGAGACCCAGAAGTCATAAACATGGTTGTTTTAAAAAAAGGCATATTTATAAAACAATAATAAGCTCTTGGATATCAAAACTAGGATAGTAGAAGTAGAAACTTCAATAGAATAGAGTTAGAAGATTGAACAATGAATTTCTAGAAAGTAAGACAGAAAGACTTGAGGGACGGAAAATAAGAAAGAAGATAAGAAAATTTGAGCAGTTTGGGAGGCCCAGTATCCATCTCATAGGAGAGAAATGGAGAAGGAAAAGTTATTAAACTCCAGGAAAAAAAAAAAATCTAGAACTCAAGAGTTTGCATTAAGAATCTCTGTGTAGCACTCAGCCCAACAAATAATGAGATACAGTATATCAGGGACTTACCCGCTGGTCCAGTGGTAAAGAATCTGCCTTCCAATGCAGGGGACGTGGGTTCAATCCCTGGTCAGGGAACTAAGATCCCACATGCCGCGGGGCAACTAAGCACACGCACCACAACTACTGAGCCCGTGTGCTTCAACTAGAGTGCCCGCGTGCCGCAACTACAGAGCCCACGCGCTCTGGAGCCCACGTGCCACAACTAGAGAGAGAAAACCCACACGCTACAACTAGAGAGAAGCCCATGCACCACAACGAAGAGCCTGCGCACCGCAACAAAAAGATCCTGCGTGCCTCAATGAAGACCCGATGCAGCCAAAAATAAAAATAAATAAATATATTTTTTAAAAAAGATACACTACATCAAAGTAAAAGATGTTCTATGGGACGTCAACATGAACTTCCAAAAGTCCAGAGATAGAAGTTACTAAAAGCCAGTGCAGGGAAAAGGGGCCACGTACAGAAGATCAGAGCACGAAATGGCATTGGACTTTACAAAATCAATATCAGGAGCTACAAGACAGTGGAGCAACTCTTTCAAATTTCTGAGGGAAATTAATTCCCAACCCAGAATTCTGTAATCATCATTCAAGCAAAATAATAGAATGAAGACCTTTTTCAGACATGTAATTTTTCAAAAACTTCACACACACACACACACCCCCTTTGTATCCCTTTTCAAGGAAGCTACTAGAGGATGTGCTGTACTAAAATGAGAGAGTAAACCAAGAAAGAGGAACGAGTGGTACAATATGCAGTTGTCTCTTGTTTCTCACTTGGCTCAGCCACCAGATGACTTTCTGTATTTCAGCTGTTGCTATCTTTGAGCCTTGGGAGTGGGGAGGGAAAAAAACACCTACCCCACCATGGGAACTGGAAAGTACTCTCTTCCAAGCCTCCCCTGCAGCCAGCACCTGTGATGTGGGCTCCACTGATGAAATGTACCTATGTTATATTTTGACAGAGAAGAAAGGGATGAAACGTGTGTTGTTTCCATGGTTATGGTGGTGATAGCGGGGATGGGCTTCAAGGTTGAGTTCTTGGCGCAGAAGAGGCAGGGGTACAAAGTAGCACCAGGTACTCAGTGGCAATACCAGCAATTTTGCCATCAGACATGATTCTGTATCATGGAGTCCACATGGTGTACTACAGTTATATTTCCTTTCTTGTTCAACTTTCTGTTTTTCCTGCAGTTGATAGTTGCCTCATGTTTTTATTTGCTTTGTTTGTTGCCTCATATTTTTATTTGCTTTGTTTTCAATGTACTAATCACTAATTCTTCCTCAAACTCTCCAACAGAACTATTAAACCCCTCACAATGCAGCAGATATGTCAGATAACCTGTCAGCTCCTTCCCTGCTTAATCAGTGAGAGTCAGCTTCTTTACTTGCAACCAAGAACTCTGACTGGTGGAGAGAAGGTGAAGGGAATTCCCATAATGATAGTGAAAAGAAGTTCCAGTATCATAGTTGTGCAGCTGGTCTAGAGAGCAGCCAGCCCAATTTGGAGCAAGACGGCTGAGGGCCCCAGGAGGAATCTCTAAGAAAAAAATGGAGCTGATGGATTATCTGACGTATTTGCTGTATTATAAGGATTTTGTAGTGCTGTTAGAGAGTTTGAGGAAGAATTACATATTCACACATAGAAAACAAAGAAAATTAAAAACGAGGCAACTGTAGGAGTAACAAAAAGTTGAACAAGAAAGGAAACCATAGTATAGGATGTGGCTTAGCTTTGAACAATATTTACATAGTTATAATAATGGAAGAACTAAAGTTTGATTAACAGAAAGTGATCACATAACTATATCCAGGTAATGGGGGAGAGGATCCATGCATGTGTGTATGTGAAGGAAAGCACAAACTCATCTTCTCAGGTAAAAAGTTAAAAGTTGAAGATCAAGAAATATCAGTATAAACCTGTTATTTAGAAATGCAGAGATAAATGCCAAAAGATACAACTGAAATTGGGGGTGGTTTGTTTGGATATGGAGGTCAAGGGACTGCTAATTTTTTGCTGCAAGCATTTTAGTTTTAATTAATTTTTAAAATTATGTGCTTGCAAAACTTTCACAGATATTAAAATTTAAAAGTCATTAGTATGATGGCCACATCCACCCATAATATAGCTGTTTTCATTTTCTCTATGCTTTCTGAAATGTTTTGTCCACAAACACATGTTGCCATGATAAATATATGTGCATTATTGGTTTCATTTAATGTGGGGAGTATTTGCAGTGCCGTGTCATTCTAATGACTACATTCACTCTTGTTGTTTGTGTTATCATTTACTTAGACATTTCTTTATTATTTTTGATTTATGCGTTTCACAGACAATACTACAATCAATATCTTTGTGCATATAGCTTTTCCTTTTTCACTTTTGAATTGCTTCCTTAAGACAGTTTCCAGATTCCCCAAATTACCAGATATGAGACCATGGATCTCTCTCTTGATTTTGCTGTGTAGTATTGAGGGACCCAGCATGGTTGCAGGCCCAAGGCCCCCCTGGGTGCACCATGAACTGAGCATCATAGGAGATCATTGGGATAGAACTTTTTGTAGGGTAGTTGGCTCATTTTTTTTTTTCTGATGGCAGTAGCAGGAGTCAGTCTCTCTCTCTCTCTTTTTTTCCCATATAGAACAGAATTTCCAAAGACCTACACGTCTCCTTCTCTGACGTCTGTCTTGGTTTTCCCCCACTGAGGATTTTTTTCCTTTTTAAAATATTCAAATTAGAAGTTACTGTCCTGTTGAATAATATGGACTCAAAGGAGACACATTTAAAATGGGAGAGAGTGGAAAAAAAAAAAAGAAGTGAGGGAGGCAGAAGTGGGTAGACTAGGAAACCAGGGAGTAAGGTAGTTCATGTCCTCAGCTTACCTTCCGAGCAGACACTGGGATGCCTTCTTCTGCACGGTGTCACGTGACTTTGTTATTTTGTCCAATCCCATCCTTCACCCCTCTGACCTCTTTTTCTCCAGGTGGCAGGAGGTGGGGTGTCAGACAGCCCTCCAAACAAGCCCATCCTTCCTCTTCCTGGGGTGGTCTTCAGGATGTCCTACTTGCCTGGACTAAAACAAAAACAAACAAAAAAAAGAAACCATTTGTATCTTGGAAGAATAGCACATCTATCCTAAAACTGTACCTGTTGAGGGCCCTGGGCCATGCATTTCCCTCTGGCCTATGGCTTCATTCTCTTCAAGAAGGTGAAGGCTGCAGGCTTCAAGGCTGGGCTGCTGGGATGCCTGTTCCTCAGCTCCTTAAGAGCAGAGGATTGGGGTGTTTCGTGGCCTGTAGGGCCCAACGCCTTCCCTCATTCATCTGCTCTGCCAGCTCTGACCTGGGGCCCTGGCCTCATTACTTTCCCCGCTCCATTCTTGCCTCCCTTCCTTCCATTTTCCTCACAGCAGCCAAAGCAGTCTTCTTCGTAAAGCGTAAAATCAGGCCATCTCCGTCCCCCGCTTAAAACCCCCCAGTGACTTCCCACTGCAGTGGTGACAAAGCCTGGCTCCTCATGGAGGCTCCAAGGCCCTGCAGGATCAGCCACATTGTCTCTCCCCAGTCTCCCCTTCTGCTGTGACTCCCATTACCTGGTCTTCTGCCTCAGGGCCTTTGCACTTCCCGTTCCAGCTGCCTGGAACCCTATTTCATAGATCTTTCCTGGATCCTTCTCGTCATTTGAGCCTCATCTGCAATATCTCACCTGAGGACCCTTACCTGACCTGCCATCCAAAGGAGATGCTCCCTGCAAACCTGTTTTATCACATTCTAATCCTATACTCTCTGAAATCATCTTGTTTATTCAGTTGTTTCTTTCTTTCTTTTTTTTTTTTTTTTTTTTTGTCTTTTCCCGTCAGACTAAAAACTCTGTAAGAGCAGGGATGGTGCCTGTCCCATTCCCTGATGGACACATAGAAGGCGATCAAATCAATATTTGCTGAATGAATGAATGAGCGAGTGAATGAATGAATAGGACTTGGGACCTTCAGCCTTCTGGGTCAAGGAGGGGCCCCTCATTCTTTTTCCTGAGGGTCTCCAGGAGGATGTGGTGGTTGAAGGATCTCCTGGCAGCCAGAGCAGGGTGGTGGTTTCTGGAAAGCTCCTTCGGGGTAAACATCCAGGAGATTCACCAGGTGGTGGCCCTCCAGGTAAAGCATCTTCCGCTCTGCTTCTGAAGCGCTCACTTGCTCTCACTTTCCATGTAAGTTGGGCAACAGGAAAAGCGTTCATTTCATTCTCCGTGGGAGACTGACTGGAAACAGCACTTGATTAGAAGGACTTTTTGAGGCCGAGAAGTCCTGGAAACAAACCCGGGTCAAGGGGCCCAGTGTGAACTCTGCTCTGTTCAGCGTGATGTGGAAGGCCGGCCCCTGTGGCCCCCTGCCCCTTGTCATGTGGCTGCTGGTCTCGCATCCTCCCAGCATGGGTGGACGGTAAATACTTAGACTGTGTGCGTAACTACCTTCTACAACTTTCTGTGACTGAGGCTCCTTCCCTTGGGCTAACTAGGTTGTAACTTTGGGCTCTGAAATCCAGGCATTGGACAGATGTTTTGTCCTCAGGTTAAGGACATGAACATCTCTCTCTATACAGGTTCATAGGAGCCGTCCAGGGGGACCTCTAGACTCTTGCTTTAGAATAACATCTGAAGTGTACAGGGCATGTTTTGCCCAGGGCATCCCCTCAGGGAGGAGGATGTTTATGCTCAGACAAGCAAGACACAACTTCCCTTCTTTTCTCACAGCCTGTCCCCTGCTGACAGTGACTCACGTGTTCCCTTGGGAAGCTGTTCCCCAGGGTATGTGATTGTTCCCCAGGCACCAAAAAGCCTGTCTTTACATTGACAAAGGCTGGGCAGCATCTCCCGGTCAGTGTGTCAACCACATTGGTGACGGCCACTGGAAGGAGGCAGAAGTCTAACAAGACTCGGGAGACGCCAGCTCAGAGCCCCAAAATGGTGGAGTTTCAACAGGAATGAAAGGGATCCTTCGGCAGTCCTGAGCTTGGGACAAGCCATCAGGCGGCTGGTCTGCCAGCCCAGGGGGACTATGTGGGCTGCAAGGTCACTCCTAGTCCCGAAGAAGCATTTGTGGGATTCTACATCCCTTGCTTGCCCTTTTCCCTTAGAAATAACTTAGGGCCCCCTGAGGCGTTCCCTGCTGCCAGTGGGGAAGGATGGTGGTGGCAGATGTCCTTTTATCGAAATCTTTAGAGTAACTCCTCTGCTGGCCGCTCAGGACTCAGGAGGTCAGACCCCTCAGACCTTCACAGTTGAGAAACTGTTCTTCAGCCTCAGGCCAGAGAAGGTGCATCTACCTGGGAATGTCTAGGAACAGCTCCAGAGGGCTGGTGACAGAGACCCCCACCGCCCCCCCCACCCCCCCACCCCCCGCCGCCCCCCCCGCCCCCCCCCCCCACCCCCCCACCCCCCCCACCACCCCCCACCCCCCACCCCCCCACACCCCCACACCCCCCACCCCCCCACCCCCCCACACCCCCACACCCCCCGGCCAGGATGACTGCTGCCGCGCAGCTGTTCTGTGGATTGTGTGGGCCGGAAGTGGGAAGGTGAAAGGAAGCGAGCTCCTTCTTGCCCAGTTTTCTTTACTATTTTATTAACGATTCAGATGTGGATGGACAGAGGAAGCCTCTCTCAAGATTCTGGATGACAGAGTGAGAAGGATTGTTCCTGGTTCTTCTTTGGTCCATCCCACTTTAGTGCCTTGAGGGTGGTCGTGAACCTTACTTACCTTCCTGGCCCCATGGCTCCACATGTGTGTGCAGTCTACTGATCCCAAATGATATCTCTGTGACCCCTAAGACCTCTCCCCTGAGCTGCAAACTGGGACGTTGCCCCTTGGCTGTCTCCATTGGGATGTTCAGTAAGCAGCTCAGATTCAGTATGTCTGAAATGGAGCTCTTGCTGTTTCAGTTCCCTGCAAACCTGTTTCTCCCTTACACTTTCCCATCTCAGTAAATATCCACCAGCCATGCAGTCTCCCAAGCTCAAACCTGTCTGTCATCCTTGCTCCTTCTCTCACTGTCCCCCATCTGACGCCCCCGCACCGCGCACCCCGCCACCAGCTCGTAGATATACCTTGATTCCCTCCCTCTCCAGTTCCATCTCCTCCTCCTGGGTCAAGCCACAGTCATCTGTGGCACGAGCTGCCCTACATTCTTGACTGCATGCTTGCAACCCTTCAGCATCATTTCAGATGCAAATAGGATCTGGTGGCTCCCTTTCCTAAAACCCTCTAGGGCTGTGCACTCACTGCATCGCCCCTAGAGTGAAAGCCAGATGCTTCCCCTGTAAAGGCTCTGCAGGACTGGTCCCTGCTGACCTCCTCAGCCCATCTCATCCCCCACCCTCCCCTACGCTCCAGCGGCAAGGGCCCGCCTTCTGTTGGCTCGGGACGTGATGGCTCACCCTGGCCCTCTGCCCCAGTGTCCTCCCCTCAGAGGGGCCTTTCTCGGCCTCCCTATATGCAGTAGCCCCTCCTGCTGTCCTCCATCACATCGTCACTAGACACTCTGTCCTTCACTGCGTTGATACAACGCGGGAACATCCTTCTTGTCTACTGTGTCTCCCCTACTGGTGTGTAAGCACCTTCTGGGGAGGGACCCTTTGTCTCATTCACCACTGTGTTCCCAGCACCTCGCACGATTCCTGACAATAAATACTAGTCGAATAAACTAAAATATCTCAGGTTAAGTGATATATACAAAATGTCAAATCCAATAATACATGAGTGCTGATTATTTCCATGAGATGAAATTACCAAGAATAATTGTGAGTTCCTGCGTCTAGATTCAGGAAGTTAGTGTTCCTGTACAGACTGGGAGATCCTGGCTTACTGTGAGAAGTATCTGGAGGGTTGGCAGCCAGCAAACTTGGTGATGTGGCCACCAAAGAACTTTCGGTGGGAAGGGGAGGCGGGGGAGGGGAGCCTGATACACCTTTAGGCCAAACAAATGGGAGTTTGGTGACTAGAACATTCTCCTACAATTGGCCTGCCAGGCCCCATCTGGAGCATCTTGTTTTCTTGGAGTGCCAAACTTTGGCAAAAGAGTCTAAATCTGCTCTGTAGGGAGAACAGAGGTGCTGGGGCCACCATCCAGCAGAAGAGCCATCAGATAACGACTCCATGTGCCTCTAGGTGGCAGCACAAAGGACGGGGCTGGCTCTTAGCGGTGGGCCAGTGTCCAAGGGAAGAAATTTCTAACACTAGAAGCTTCCAAAAATGGAATGTTCTGCTCTATTAATGGAAATAAATACTTTCAGCTGCAAGTGATAGAAAATCCAACTGAAACTGCTCTAAGTTAACAACAAAAAGGCAGAGCTGGGGCGGGTTTTTTGGCTGATAGAACTGAAAATTCTAGGGGTAGAGTGTAGCTTCAGGCATGGCTGGATCCAGGGAATCAAAGGCTGTCCTCGGGACCCTGCTTCACTTTCCATACTGAGCTCTGCTTTCCTCCACGTTGGTCCTTTCTCAGGTTCCACCCCTCAGAGCAGTGGGTGGTCACCAGCAGCTCTTGGTAGATATTCTGTCTTTTCTGTTCTCCCAGGAGAAAGTGCCCAAAGAAGTCCAGATGTCAAAACCCATGGGATTGACTTCATAGTCACATGTCCATCCTAGAATCACTGTAGCCAGAGAGGTATGACAGTTGGCTGGGGCTACGTCCCGTTCCTGCTTCCAACCCAGTCCCTGTGGCCAGGGGAAATGCAGGGCTCTGATAGGCTGGGCCTGAGTCTCAGGCCACTCCGGGAGCCAGGAGAGAAGTCAACCCATCTGAGCCACTTGGACTGAGGGTGCAGTGAGTTTGTGGAAGGCCCCCAGCTCCCAGATCAAGAAACTGAAAGTTACCAGCACCCCTGTGCCGCTCTCCCCCAGGGTAAACTGCCTTCCACCCGAGGTAACCCCTATCTCTTCTTCTGCCAACATAGACTAGTTCTGCCAGCGCTTGTTCTCCATTTAAATGGGATCTTGAGCATATACCCTTTTGTGCCTGACGTCTTTCTCTCAGCTTTATATGTGTGAGATTCATTTATATTGTTGAATTGATAGATCATCCACTCTCGCTGCTAATACAACATTCCATCGGGAGAGGAAACCACAGTTTGTTTTTCCATTCTACTGCTGATGAGCACTTGGGAAGTTTCTGTTTGGGGACTACTATGAATAGCGATGCTATACTCTTGTATGCTTCTTCTGGCGCACCTGTGCTGGCATTTCTGGAATTAATCGCTGGGTCGTAGGACATATGTGTTCACCTTTAGTAGATACTGCTAAACAGTTTTCCAAAGTGGTTGTACCAATCCGCATTCTTGGAGCAGTTCTAAAGCCTCGGGATTAGCTGACATCTGTGTCCCGTACATACTGAGAGCGACAGGTCTGGGCTTCATGGAGAGCTGGGGCTTGTTAGCAGCTGCATCCTGGGTCCTGGGCCCACAAAGAGGGAAAGAATTCCCATCCTTCTCCTGTCCCCTCTCTGGTATTTGATTCTGTCCTGCCCACACAATCCTGAGTCTTCCTCTTTTAGGAATGAGTTTTTAATATCAAAGTGTTTCCCTGCATCCCAGATGGATGAGTGTAGTCGAAGGCTTCGTTTCCACAGCACTGAGGTAGCCCCATCCATCCCTTTGGCTAGAGTCCTGGGGAGTTCCTGCTGCATGTGCTCATCTTAGCCTCGGGACTGAGTGGCCAAAGATGCCTTCCTGAGCTTGGCCAAAGCATTGTAAATGGATTTTCCAGAATTCCTGACTGTCCTCCACATTTTGAGTCAAAAAAAACAGCCTTTGGCCTGGCCATTCTCAGAAAGAGGAACCCAAAGTAGGATGTGGTTTTACAATCAGAGGAAGTGGATCCCAACAGTGGTAACATGGTAGCACAGGGTGACACGCTGCCCTGCTGCTCAGAGCAGCTTCTGCAACTAACTGAGGGTGAGGCCTGGAGCCAGCTGGCAGAGCCACCAGAAGAACATCTCTCTCAAACTAAACACTTCCTTTCAACTATTTTAAAAAGTCACTTAAATCTCGGAGGATGTGACCCTAGGGTAAGGAAGTATTTGTCTAAAGAATAAAAATGATAAAACATGAAGGAAAAAGATTTGCCTACATCAACATTCAAAACTTCTGCTCCTTAAAAAGACCCATAAACAAAGTGAAAAGATGACTCAAATCAGATATTGCCAACTCACTCAAGCAACAAAAGAACTGAATCTAGAGAATGTAAGAAACTCTGCCAAGCAGTAAGAAAAAGACAGCCCCACAGAAAAAAATGGGCAAAGTTTATAAGCTGGATATTTGCAGAAGGTAAACATTTTATGGATAATCAGAGAAATGCAAATTAAAACAAGAGAGCATTTCACGCCCACCAGATTGGCAGAAATGAGTAAATTTGACAGTACCAAGTGCTGGCAAAGATATGGAGATTAAAAAGTTAAGGATGTGGTTATACCTGTCGTAGGTTATATGTATGATCTGACAATTCCACTCCTAGGCATATACCCTCTACCTGCACTGCCCAGTATGGCAGCCACCAGCCACATGTATTTCTTGAGCACTTGAAATGTGGACCGTATGATTGAGGAATGGAATTTTTAAACATTTTATTTAATTTTAACTCATTTAAACGTAAGAATTCATACTCGATTTGGTTATTGGAAAACTTTTAAGTATATTTGGAACAACTTGATTCTGTGAACCTACTTTTTTAACCTGTTAATTGTATGAAATCTACATAAGATGAAATACTTCTGATACAAACGTAGCGTCCGAATTGTCCTGTAAGTGTAAAATACACACCAGATTTCAAAGACTTAGCACCAAAAAAATGTAAAATATCTTGTAATTTTTCTGTACTGATAACATTGAAATGACCATAGTTTGGATATATTGAGTTAAATAAAATAGATTACTAACTGAATTTTATCTGTGTCTTTTTACTTTTTAAAAATGTGGCTACTGATAACTTTGACATTCCACGTGTGGCTCACATTATATTTCTCTTAGACAGTGTTCACCAAGACTCTCACTTGTACACAAGGTGATGTGTGCAAGAATATACGTTGCAGCATCGTTTGTAATAACCAAAATGAGTAGACACAAACCTTGAGGTTCCTTAGCAAGAGAGGGGGGTAAATAAATTGTTTATTTACACAGTGAAATATCTCCCAGGAGTTAAAATGAATGAACTAGAGCTACATGTATCAGCATGGATAAATCGAGATTGCAGCGCTGAGTGGCAAAAACAAGGGCAGAAGACTCAGTAATCAAACAATGCTTTAAAGCATGGAAAAATATTAGGAATTGTTTGTGGACACATTTTAGTATAATAAAAGGAGAAGAACATGCACGGAAACTATAAACAACCAGAATCCAGGTGGTGGTAACCCTGAAGTGGGAGAGAGACTCAAAGACCTCTTATTGTGTCTGTAACATTTTGTTACTTACCGGGCAGTGGGTTTGGTATGGCTGAGATAGTTCAACAGCTTGTTTGATGGCTAAAGCCATTTTCAAGTCATTTGGTTTCTGGTCAAAAAGTTTCAAAGAACGTCGTCCTTCGCTCCCTCTCAAGTCTGGGGTTGTCTGCCCAGTGATCCTGCCATTTTCCATCTTTGCTGGCTGGTGGCCATGGTGAGGTCTCCCACGTGTGTGTGTTCCTGAGAAAAAATGATTTGGCATGGGTTTTTTGGTGGTTTAAACTGGGGGCACCGCCGTGAAGGATGCAGACAGAGTGCCTGTAGCTCAGCCTAGACAGTGGCCTGGGGCAGCAGGAGCCACAAGCCACCTCCCGGCTGGGACTCCATCCCAAGCTTCCTGCTGACAAAAGTCCTGAAATCCTGTTTTCCAAAGGGTCCTATTAAAGGACTCACCCAGCACACCTTAGGGCCTCACTTTGCCTTTGCTTCCTTTGCAGGACGATTGGTATCCGAGAATTAAAAGAGCAGGATGCCCCCCGGGGTTGACTGCCCCATGGAATTCTGGACCAAGGAGGAGAATCAGAGCGTGGCCGTTGATTTCTTGCTGCCCACGGGGGTCTATCTGAACTTCCCTGTGTCCCGAAATGCCAACCTCAGCACCATCAAGAAGGTACGATCTTGACCTTAAAACTAGTTCTCAGAGCTTGGAACTCAGAGAATCAGACAGATGGACTCTGCAACTCTCAAATTTGAGATCCTCAGCTATGAATTTTAAAAGATATGGTGGGGGGGGCTTCCCTAGTGGCACAGTTGTTAAGAATCTGCCTGCCAATGCAGGGGACATTGGTTCGAGCCCTGGTCCAGGAAGATCCCACATGCCACGGAGCAACTAAGCCCGTGCGCCACAACTACTGAGCCTGAGCTCTAGAGCCCGCGAGTCACAACTGAAGCCCGCGCACCTAGAGCCCGTGCTCCGTAACAAGAGAAGCCACCACAATGAGAAGTACGCGCATCGCAAGAGTAGCCCCTACTCGTGGCACCTAGAGAAAGCCCGCACACAGCAACGAAGACCCAACACAGCCAAAAATCTTAAAAAATAAAATAAAATTATAAAACAAGTAAATTTAAAAAAAAAAAAGATATGGGAATTCCCTGGAAGTTCAGTGGTTAGGACTCCACGCTTTCACTGCCTGGGGCCCAGGTTCAAGCCCTGGTCAGGGAGCTAAGATCCCGCAAGCAGTGTGGTGCGGCCAAAAAAAAAAAAAAAATTAAAAGATAAAAATAATGTCCAAGAATTGTTTAAAAACTCACAGTTGAAATCCACCTAGCTTTCCAAATTCAGCTCCCGCCTTTATCATGGCACGTTTACCCTCCCTAGATTCCTGTGAAAGCTTCAGGGTGCTGGTTCCCAGGGTGACCTTTCATTCTCTCCATGACTGTGCCATCACGTTTGAAACCACACCCCATGCACGGCTGCTTGAGTTCTCCCGGTCTTTTGTCTTCAGAGCTGTCATCATAGTCAACATCATCTTTGCAAATGGTTTTTGGCTTTGTTGAATAATTTTCATCATGGATTACTGAGTCAAAGGATGAAATATCTGGATGGTATTTGGTAGATCTTGTCTTGTGACCTTTCAAAGGGCTTATCCCACTTGCAAAGTGTGGGATTTAATGGGTCATGGCAGAGGACAAGGCCTTAGCCCGGAATTTGAAAAGCTATACTTGGGAGCAGAAAAAAAAGGAGAGAAGCAATGGACCATACTTGAGTTTTGTTTTGTTTTGTGTTTTAATCTTCCCTTCCTCGGGGTAGGGGAAATTTTAATTTTCATTTAAAAATGAAATTTCTTTTTTTTCCATTTCAAAAGTACTATGGACACATTGAAATTTAGGAGAATAAGAAAAAGTAGAAGGAAAAAATTACCCATGATCCAGCCGTATGAGACAAGCACAGTTAACACTTTGGCTGTTTCCTATTTTCTTTTCTATGTAGTGTTTTTTGGTGATAGCTCTGATTATGAATTTTTATATCTTTTTTCTGAGTTAACATTGTAACATCCTTTTCATGTTATTAACCTTGTGTAAATATCATTTTAATCTTTTTATTTTTGCTCACAGGGCTCTACATGCATATTATTAAAATTCCAAATACCACAGAAATATAAAACACATCGGTCTCAGCAGTCTCACCTCATATCCCAGTTCAATTTCAATTTCTTTTTTTTTCTAAGATTTTTTTTTGACGTGGACCATTTTTAAAGTCTTTGTTGAATTTGTTACAGTGTTGCTTCTGTTTTCATGTTTTTATATTTTTTGGTCGAGAGGCATGTGGGATCTTAGTTCCCCGACCAGGGATCGAACTCACCCCCTGCATCGGAAGGCAAAGTGTTAGCCACTGGACCGTCAGGGAAGTCCCCAGTTTCAATTTCTTAATATTTTAATTTATACCAGGGACCAGACAGTTAATATTCTAGGCTTTGCAAAGCAGCCATAGACGGTGTGTAAGTGAACGGGTACGTCTGTCTTTCTGCCGTTGTAGGGCTGAAGCAGCCATAGACGGTGTGTAAGTGAACGGGTGCGTCTGTCTTTCTGCCGTTGTAGGGCTGAAGCAGGCAATGACGGTGTGTAAGTGAACGGGTGCGTCTGTCTTTCTGCCGTTGTAGGGCTGAAGCAGCCATAGACGGTGTGTAAGTGAACGGGTGCGTCTGTCTTTCTGCCGTTGTAGGGCTGAAGCAGCCATAGACGGTGTGTAAGTGAACGGGTGCGTCTGTCTTCCAGTAACTTGGCAGACTGTAGCTTGCAGTAGTTAATACGTTTATCATCGTTTTTATGGGAATGAGCTTGAATTACAACTGCTGTTCTATAGCTTGGGGTCTTTTCCCACTTAATGCTGTATGTGGGAGCCCTGTGTGCATTGGTACAGGTATCCTTAGATTCTGGGTCACACGCCTGTGCTATCCGTTTGCATTGATGGACCGTAATTATCCATCCCCCGTGGAAGAAAAATAGAGCTGTTCTCTCCTTTTCCATCTTCTCTGTGACTCAGCGGTGAGCACCTTTGCACTAACACTTGGTGCCCCAGTGGCGCTCCTGTGATCCCTGGGGACTCCTCACCCCAAGGCCACATACTGGACACAGCCCGCAGAGGCGTTTATGGCCCCCTCGGTGTGTGAAACTTTTCTGAATTACTTGCCATCATTTAAAGACCAGGGTGATGAACCAGGAACGATTAGCTGTGTGCCTGGAGGTCAAGTCTGGATGGCCATCTCTCAGGGTAGCCTACAGGGGAAACCTTAGGACCCACCGCTCTGCTCCAGGTTTAGAACCTACCTGGCCCTGTTCGTAGAAGGGCAGGGACGGCGACTCCCGGTGACCCTGTGGTCAATGCTCAAGGGACGGAGAGAGTAGTGGTCCTGGGATCTTGCCTTTGCCCCCTTGTCAGGGTCGTAAGACCAGCCTCCACCCGCCTCCCGGCTCCCTGGGGCCCTGCCCACCGTAGGGGAGGAGCTGACCGGCCACTTCCCTTCCAGGTGTTGTGGCACCGAGCCCAGTATGAGCCGCTGTTCCACATGCTCAGTGACCCCGAGGCCTACGTGTTCACCTGCGTCAACCAGACCGCGGAGCAGCAGGAGCTGGAGGACGAGCAGCGGCGGCTATGCGACATCCAGCCCTTCCTGCCCGTCCTGCGCCTGGTGGCCCGCGAGGGTGACCGGGTGAAGAAGCTCATCAACTCGCAGATCAGCTTGCTGATCGGCAAAGGTGCCCTGCCGAGGCCAGGCCGTCGCACCTCCGCTGGGCCTGCCCCCCGCCCCCGCCCCGCCCCGCCCCCGAGCCCCACGCTGACCCGGCTCCCCTGCCCCTCAGGCCTCCACGAGTTTGACTCCTTGCAAGACCCGGAGGTGAATGACTTCCGAGCCAAGATGCGCCAGTTCTGCGAGGAGGTGGCCGCGCACCGGCAGCAGCTGGGCTGGGAGGCCTGGCTGCAGTACAGCTTCCCCCTGCAGCTGGAGCCCTCAGCGCGGAGCTGGGGGCCGGGCACCCTGCGCGTCCCCAACCAGGCCCTGCTCGTCAACGTCAAGTTCGAGGGCAGCGAGGTGAGCGGTGGCTCACGCCGGCCCGTGTGCTGCATGCAGGCTGCCGTGTCCACGGGGGACACTTCCCCTGTGAGACTCCCGGTCACCCACCAGCCTCCCCAGTTCATCCTCCTCCCAGCAACATCGGGTGGTATTTGTAGGGTATCCATTGCATACGAGGGGCTTGGCCAAACGTCCCACCGGCGAGTTCCACAAGGCAGAGTGACCAAGAGGCTTTGGTCCTCGGTCCACTCACGCATCCAACAGGTATTTCCTGGTGTCGGCCACGTGCCATCATCAGAGCCTGCCGTCGTGGAGCTCACATTCAGGGGTCAGGGGGCGCCTAATACTTGCAGACGGGCCAGCCCACCCCCTGTGCCCCAGAACCCCATGGGCTCTTCGCAGGCGTGGAGGACTGACCCTCCCTCCTCCCCCTAGGAGAGCTTCACCTTCCAGGTGTCCACCAAGGATGTGCCCCTGGCACTGATGGCCTGCGCACTCCGGAAGAAGGCCACGGTGTTCCGGCAGCCGCTGGTAGAGCAGCCCGAGGACTACACACTACAGGTGAACGGGAAGCACGAGTACCTGTACGGCAGCCACCCCCTCTGCCAGTTCCAGGTGAGGCCTGGGGTCCGGGAGGGGTTCCTGGGTTCCCTGCAGTCCTGGCCTGGGGCCTGGGTTGGGGCGGCGGGGGGGCGGGAGCTGGTCCTCGGCCCCTCTCGAGCCCGACAAGCCAGACCTTGGGGGTCACGGTGAGAGTGCGCCCTTGCTGGGCTGGCTCTCCCCGTGAGCACAGGGAGGTGGGCGGGGGCAGGAAGGGCCAGCAGGAGAGGCCCCAGAAGGCCTGGCGTGGGCAGGGGCCAGCATGGGGCATCCCTGGGTAGCCAGTCGTCCAGGGAACAGTGGAGCCACTCACCCCACCCCCCATCTCAGTACATCTGCAGCTGCCTGCACAGCAGGCTGACCCCCCACCTGACCATGGTGCACTCCTCTTCCATCCTCGCCATGCGGGACGAGCAGAGCAACCCCGCCCCCCAAGTCCAAAAGCCACGCGCCAAACCGCCCCCCATTCCTCTGAAGAAGGTGAGCTGGTGCCCTGCACTTACCCTCCCCTGCAGCCCTCCTTCCCACCTGAGGTCCAGCCCAGGCGCCTATTGGGCATCGCCCTGGACCAGCCATAGGTCCAGGGGGCCCTTGTCTCATGCCTTCTGGTTGCTCGGGGTTGAGAGTTGGGCCTCTGGGCTGGGGTGGACTCCTGTCTGGACTCCTGGGGCAGCCTCTAGGCCTGGCGCTTGGCCGCCTGCCCCTCCTGTCTCCCGTGCTGTAGGCAGAACTCCATGCCCTGCAGCGCTCGGGGGGGTCTTGGGCCCCCTGGGGCGCCTGCACGGCAGGTTTTCTGGTAAAGGATGGCGTTGCGGGCAGGAATCTGCAACACCCTTGCCGCCGCGGTGGCCACGCACCCTGGCAGCAGCCGGGAGCGCAAGCCTCCCCTGAATTCCCCTGCTTTAACGCCCCCGCTTCTCCCCTCCACCCCGCCCAGCCCGTCTCCGTGTCCCTGTGGTCCCTGGAACAGCCTTTCTGCATCGAGCTGATCCAGGGCAGCAAAGTGAATGCCGATGAGCGGATGAAGGTAGGGGTTCCTGGGCCGGGAAGGGCCCGGGGAGTGCATGTTTTTTGCACAAACACGGTGGCTGTGGCCTGGATGGGTGGCGGAGGAAGAAGGAGGGGGGGTGTCACACGAAAGCCACCTGACCACATTACCCAGCATCCCTGCCGGGGATGGTGATGAGCTGCTTCAAAACAGGAAGGGGGGAGGGGAGCAGGCCAGCCGGCCAGAGAGGACAATTCGGAGAAACCGGGCCCAGCGAGTTCTGGGTATTGACTTTGGTGGAGGTAGTGGGGCCAGGCCCAGCCCAGGGATAGAGGAACCGCAGAGCCTGGGAGGTGACAGGCGCAGAAGGGGAGCCGCTCCAGCTGGGCCGGGGCCAAGGCCACGGCCACCCCTGGGTCGTTCACACACCCACCTCCTCTGGCCTCAGGACGGCCCTGTGAGGTGCAGGTTTTCTCGTCCCATTTGCAGGACGGGAAACCCGGGTCCAAGGATGTCGGGGCTCTTTGGGGAGCACTTTTTGGTTGGGGTAATTTCACAAGCAGGTCAGGCGTGGGCTCCCATGGATGAATCCTGGAGGGCTGCATGGGGCAGCTTTCTGGCCAGGCCATGAGGAGGCAGGGCGAGATGTGCAGGCGGCATTAAGTCCTTCCCTGCCTACAGGGGCTCATGCCATTCTGAGCAGCGGGGGCACCCTTGGGTGCTTAAGCTAGAAGGGCCCCTGGAGTTCCCGAGCCCTGATGGGGAAACTGAGGCCCAGGGCAGGGAGCCAACACGCCCCAGGGTCCCACAGTCAGTGGGGAGCACAGCCCACGCCGCCCTCCCCTTCCCCCCAGGACCACACCTCCCCCTCAGGCAGCCAGCCCTCCCTTTTCCGGACCACCTTCAAGCACCTGGCGGGGGAGGGTTCAGACCCACGTGAAATGAGGACCTTTCAGGAGGAGATTCGAGCCTTAGGTGGGAGGGACACCCGGGCGGGAGAGGGAGGCTGGGCCTCTGCCGCCTGCCACCCGCACCGCGCCTTCCCCAGCTGGTGGTGCAGGCCGGCCTCTTCCATGGCAACGAGACGCTGTGCAAGACGGTGTCCAGCTCGGAGGTGAGCGTGTGCTCAGAGCCTGTGTGGAAGCAGCGGCTGGAGTTCGACATCAGCATCGGCGACCTACCGCGCATGGCCCGCCTCTGCTTCGCGCTCTACGCCGTGATCGAGAAGGCCAAGAAGGCTCGCTCCACCAAGAAGAAGTCCAAGAAGGCGGTGGGTGGGGCCGGTCGGGAGGCGCTCCGTGATGCGCCCAGTCCAGTCCCGGAGCCCGCCCCGGGGCCACTGCTCATCCCGTTCCCAGCATCCCAGCTGGCACGCAGCCTGGGGATGGGGTCCAGGAGGGCCTGTGAACCCCGGCCTCTCCACACCGTGCGTGCGCACACACACACACACACACACACGCGCACGCGCGCACGCTAGCCCCACCCCTGCCTGCCATGTGATGGTGCTGCGTTCCCGGGCTTATGAGCACAGTGACTCGGAATACCTGGGCCTTTGGTCCTTGTGGGAACCTGGAGGGAGCTCCCTGCCCTGGAAGGACAAATGCAGTGTCCTTGCAGGGAGCGGGGTGGCCTGAGTCAGCAGCCAGTTGGAGACAGAGTGGTGGTCGAGCACTGAGTCACGGGGCCCAGGATGTGACTGACCACCGAGCCACCCTGACTCACTCGTAGCTGAGCTGGGCCAGCTCCCTAGGGCCTATGTGGTTTGTTTGAGGCTTTCTCAAGAAGCCGAGAGTGGGATGCATCCGGGAGCAGAAGGGAGTCGAGGGGTGACTGACTCTGCTAGCTGCTTCGAAGGGAGTCTGGGCAAGGGTGGGAAGCGTGGTCTGGCTGGGCCCATCCTGCAGATGAGCAAACGGAGGCTTTCTGGTGGCTGGCTGTGACCTGCCCGGTTTCTCTCCCAGGACTGCCCCATCGCCTGGGCCAACCTCATGCTGTTTGATTACAAGAACCAGCTCAAGACCGGCGAGCGCTGCCTCTACATGTGGCCCTCCGTCCCAGGTTGGCCCAGGCCAGGAGGGAGAGGCAGAGGCCAGGGGATTGGGGAGGTGGGTCCCACACGTGATGACATCCCCCTTGCAACTCCCATCTGTCCTTGTATCCAGACGAGAAAGGGGAGCTACTGAACCCCTGTGGGACCGTGCGGAGTAACCCCAACACTGAGAGCGCAGCCGCCCTGGTCATCTTTCTCCCTGAGGTGGCCCCCCACCCTATATACTACCCTGCCCTGGACAAGGTCAGTGAGGGGGCCCTCGCCATTTGGGGTCCAGGACCCACCCTGCCCAGAAACCTCGAAGCTAAAGGTTAACTGTCCTGACCCTGCCTCTGGGGCTCCCCAGGACATGGTCCCTGCACCCCGTGAGTTGCCCGGGCTGGGAGCTGGGTGCCCACACACGCTTGGGGGCTTCCTTGACTCCCTGGACTCCTCATGTGTCCTAGAGCAGTGATTCTCAACCGGGGGCCGCTTTGCCCCCCAGGGGACTTTGGGCAATGTCCAAAGGCATTTTTGGTTGTCACAACCAGTGGGAGAGATGCACCTGGCATCTCATGGGCGGAGGTCAGGGATGCTGCTAAACGCCCTACAGCACGCGGGAGAGTCCCCACCACTGAGAGTCATTGGCACACAAAGTCAGCAGTGCCAAGGTGTTGACGCCCGCCCCGGGCCCCCCACCCCCACCCCCGGCCAGGCTGGCGCAGGCCCCGGGGTTGCCGCTGACAGCAGGGTCGCTCTTGCAGATCCTAGAGCTGGGGCGGCATGGGGAGCACGGGCGCTTCACGGAGGAGGAGGTGAGCTGGGGGCCGCGGGCGGTGGGGCGTGGACCTGGCTGCAGCCCTCACCGCCCCTGTGCCCCTCAGCAGCTACAGCTGCGGGAGATCCTGGAGCGCCGGGGCTCCGGGGAGCTGTACGAGCACGAGAAGGACCTGGTGTGGAAGATGCGGCACGAGATCCAGGAGCACTTCCCCGAGGCGCTGGCCCGCTTGCTGCTGGTCACCAAGTGGAACAAGCACGAGGACGTGGCCCAGGTGGGCGGCAGGGCCGGGGCCGGGGGAGGGGGCAGAGTCTGGAGCCAGACCGCAGCCTGCGCCCCCTGCCCTGACCACCGGCACCCCCCAGATGCTCTACCTGCTGTGCTCCTGGCCCGAGCTGCCCGTCCTGAGCGCCCTGGAGCTGCTGGACTTCAGCTTCCCTGACCGCCACGTGGGCTCCTTTGCCATCAAGTCCCTGCGGAAACTGACGTGAGTCCCGCGGGCTTCCTCATCTTCAGAGGGCGGCTTTGCCCCAATGGCCCGGGTCTAGCCGCTGGCTGGGGACTCTCCCCTGGGGGCCTGCTCAGGTGAGGCTGGCCTCCCGCCCCTACCCTGCCCCCTCGCCAGCTGCAGACCCTCTCCCGAGCCGTGCAGCTCCGGGCCCAGCCGCCCCCCTTCTCTGCAGGGACGACGAGCTTTTCCAGTACCTGCTGCAGCTGGTGCAGGTGCTCAAGTACGAGTCCTACCTCGACTGCGAGCTGACCAAATTCCTGCTGGACCGGGCCCTGGCCAATCGCAAGATCGGCCACTTCCTCTTCTGGCACCTGCGGTAGCTGGACTCACCTGGAAGGCCACGGGGAGGAGGGGCCTCTTGCCTGCGGGCCTTGCGTCTCCGCCGGCCAGCCCGGGTGTCCTCGGTGGCTGGGTCCTGCGGGGCTGGGAGGGGCTGTGTGGCCCCGCCTGGCGAGGCGAGGCTCAGCCCCTTCTTCCTCTCTCCAGCTCCGAGATGCACGTGCCCTCGGTGGCCCTGCGCTTTGGCCTCATCATGGAGGCCTACTGCAGGGGCAGCACCCATCACATGAAGGTGCTGATGAAACAGGTGAGGCTCGGGGCTCCCGCACCCCTGCCTGGGCTCTGCTTTGGGGCAGAGTTGCCCCGGCCCCTGTAGAACCGCGTGGGCCAGGCCGAGGCTTGGAGCCTGCCCCTCCCAGCCTGCCCATGCTGCCCTCCCATCCTCCTGGCCAGGGGGAAGCGCTGAGCAAGCTGAAAGCCCTGAACGACGTCGTCAAAGTGAGCTCCCAGAAGACCACCAAGCCCCAGACCAAGGAGCTGATGCACCTGTGCATGCGCCAGGAGACCTACCTGGAGGCCCTCTCCCACCTGCAGTCCCCACTCGACCCCAGCACCCTGCTGGCTGAAGTCTGGTGAGCCCCAGGCCCCAGGCGGGGCCTCCCCACCTCCTCCCCTCCCCCCAGGCCCTGAGGAGGGCCCGGTGCTGACTGCTGTCTGGTCCGGCAGCGTGGAGCAGTGCACCTTCATGGACTCCAAGATGAAGCCCCTGTGGGTCATGTACAGCAATGAGGAGGCGGGCAGCGATGGCACCGTGGGCATCATCTTTAAGAATGGGGACGGTGAGCAGGCCGGGCCCCGGGCAGGGACCCGCTGAGGCCTTGGCTTCCCCTCGCCCTGCCATACTACCCTCGGCGGGGGCACCTTGCAGTGGGGGCCAGGGGCAGATCTCCTGGAGGGCGAGCTGACGAAAACACAGAGTCTTGGGGCTCCGGGGCCTGGGCATGGCTGGGATTGGAGAACCCACCAGAAACTCATGCCTTTCCTCCCCGGGGGCGGCTGCACAGACCTCCGCCAGGACATGCTGACCCTGCAGATGATCCAGCTGATGGACGTTCTGTGGAAGCAGGAGGGCTTGGACCTGAGGTGAGAGGCCCTCCCGTCATCCACTTGTGCCTGCACCAGGCCTAGGACCATACCCCGTTGGAGGGGTCCCCTGTCAAAGCTGACATTACCACCTCAGCTGGAAAAAAGACTGGCTCTTCTAAGAAGAGCAGGGACCAGTTTGAAACTCGGGGTCAGGGAGGCGATAGGGCCGCAGGATGAGGGTGGAGAAGGCCAGCCCTGGCCCTTTGCACTGTCTCCCTCCATTGGTCCCTTTCCCTCAAGCATCCCTGGCTTCCTGCCCCATCATCTTCCAAGCCACCTGGATTTTTCTTTCTGAGCAAACATGAGTTCAGCCAAGGTGCCGACTCTTCCTCTCTGCATCCTGGGTGCTGGTGTGACCTCTCCAAGGAACCTTCCCTGGAGCCCTGGGAGTCAAGGGCTCGCCCCTAGTACCTGCCTCCTCTTTTCAGCAACTTGAGTAGCATCTCCTGCAGCCTTTTTGGGTTAAGCTCCTCGGGGTCAAGAAGCCCCTGGGACAGCCCTTGACCACTGTGTCCACCTGCCCCTCCTCCCACCTGGCTAGGATGACCCCTTACGGCTGCCTCTCCACCGGGGACCACACAGGCCTCATCGAGGTGGTGCTTCACTCAGACACCATCGCCAACATCCAGCTGAACAAGAGCAACATGGCGGCCACGGCTGCCTTCAACAAGGATGCTCTGCTCAACTGGCTCAAGTCCAAGAACCCTGGGTAGGTTTCAGGCCCAAGGGACAGATGCCCTCTCCTTCCCAAGAGGCAGACCTCGGGAATCAAAGGCAAGGAGGAGGGACTTTGACTGTCTCTGTGGCTTCTTGGCTCAGCTGAGGGCCATCCCATAGATGCTGTGGGGTGGGGGGGTGGGGGAGTGGGTCAGGTCTCTGTTCCCACATGTATCAGTTAGTTATTGCCGCATAACAACCACCCCGAACTTAGGGGCCTAAATCATAAATCTGCAACTTGAGCTGGCTCAGCTGAGTGGTTCTTCTGCTTTAATCGCTCACACAACCGCTCTCATCTGGTAGTTTGACTGGGCCTGGAGGATTGCACGTCTGAGGCTTCTCTCCATGTGGCCTCTCATTCTAGCCTCAGCTTCCTTCCATGACAGTAGGGGAGGTTCAGGAACTGCAAGGTGTCTTGAGGCCCAGGCTCTGGAAGGTGCCCAGCATCACTTCCTCCATGTTCTGTTGGTCCAAGCAAGTCACAAGGCCAGATTCAAGGGCAGGGGACATAGACACCACCTCTTGGTAGAAGAAGCTGCAAAATGGTGTGGCCGTGGTTTCCATCCCTGCCCCCCAGGGAGGCCCTGGATCGAGCCATTGAGGAGTTCACCCTCTCCTGCGCTGGCTACTGTGTGGCCACATACGTGCTGGGCATCGGCGATCGGCACAGCGACAACATCATGATCCGAGAGAACGGGCAGGTAGGGGTGGTGTGGGGCTGCCATGAGCATGGTGCCTGCCGCCCGGTGCTGGCCCGCTGGCCATTCTGCTCTGCACACGGCTGCTGGCAGAGCCCCCTATCCAAGCCCTTCCAGCTCCCTCTCCCTCCCCAGGCTCCTCTGTGTGAGGCACCCTCCTTTTTGACTCCTTTTGGGTCTTTGCTCTTCCCTCCCCTCAGCTGTTCCACATTGATTTCGGCCACTTTCTGGGGAATTTCAAGACCAAGTTTGGAATCAACCGTGAGCGAGTCCCATTCATCCTCACCTATGACTTTGTGCACGTGATCCAGCAGGGGAAGACGAATAATAGTGAGAAATTTGAAAGGTGAGGGTGCCTCAGACCCCCGAGATGCTCCTTGGTGCCAGGGGCGGTCAGTCAGAGGACGCTGGGGCTCTGTGGGCACGGCTCCTTCCAGGGTGAGGGCGGGCTGGCCGGCTGGCTGGGGTGCAGGGGGACGGGAGGACCCACGGCCCGCTCCCTGACCTCCCACTACAGGTTCCGGGGCTACTGTGAAAGGGCCTACACCATCCTGCGGCGCCACGGGCTGCTCTTTCTCCACCTCTTTGCTCTCATGCGGGCGGCAGGCCTGCCTGAGCTCAGCTGCTCCAAAGACATCCAGTACCTCAAGGTAAACGCCAGGGCAGGGCCCCGCCAGGCAGGAGACCAGGGAGCCCCGGACTCCTCGAGGCACCACCCCCCAACCCCCGAGCGTGGTGGACCCACAGGGCCCTCCTGACTCGTGTGTGCTCACACCGGCCTGGGACCCAGGTCTGGCAGGAAGCCACCGGCTCTGGCCCACCCTCCTGTCCTCCACAGGCTGTGGGCGTTTCCACTTGTACAAGAGGGTTCCCTCCATGGTTAAAAACTGTCTTTCCTTCCTGCGTCTTTTCAGTTTATGAGACGCTGGGGCGGGGACTGAGGTGGGGGGGGCCATGGCCCCCGAGTTCCTAGGAAGAAGCTGCTCCCTCCCTTCTTCCTCTTGCCAGCTTCCAGTGGAGAAGGCCAAGCCGCCTGCCTTCGGGGCCAAGACCTCCGGGCTCAAGTTGGCATCTTATTTTGAGGATGGGGCGGGGCGGGGGCCGCCTTGGTTGGGGTCGGAACGAAGAGCTCTTCCCGGGGGAGGTGCTGGGTGGCGCCCTCCTGGCTCCCTTGGTGCAGTTCTCTTAGGAGGGAGCGTTACCTGCCCAGAGAGGGTGGAGGTGCAGGGAGACGGGGCTCCCTGCTGAGCAGGGCCCAGGCCCCTCCGTGGGACGCCCATTGCTTCCATCTTACCTCAGGATTCTCTGGCATTGGGGAAGACGGAGGAGGAGGCTCTAAAGCACTTCCGGGTGAAGTTTAACGAAGCCCTCCGGGAGAGCTGGAAAACCAAAGTGAACTGGCTGGCCCACAACGTGTCCAAAGATAACAGGCAATAGCAGCCCGTCCAAGCCCTGGGCCTGGAGACAACCGAGCTGCCAGTCTTGGGAGCCGGGCATCCTCGGCCACCCTCCGGGACCTGAAAGGCTGGACGGCATCCTTGGGAAAGAACCTACACAACTGCCTTTTGTTTACACTGGTTATTTATTTATGACTTGAAATGTTTCGGGAACTAAACAGCCATACATGGAAATGTACCCTAATGTGGGGAGGGGCACCGTCCTCCCACTTCCCCATCCAAGCCCTGGGCTTTGATGGGAAGACACTGTGAACCCGGCACCTCGAGGCCGCATCTCGCCGAGGATCTGTGACCTCAAGTCTTCCAGCTGGTGGGTCTGGAGCCGGCAGAGATGATTCTCCCGTCTGGGAGCTGCCTCCTCCCCAGGCTCCTGCCGTGCTACACCGGTCTTGGTGCCTGGCAGTGACCCGGTACCTGCTGTCCAGACAGGGCACCCACGCCTGTTCACCCCCTCCACCTGCGTGCCCTCCACTGACTGAGTTCTGGGCAGCCCCCAGAGGAGGCCTGGGTACCCTCTAGATTCAGGGATGATTGCTTTCCACTTTTTTTTTTTTTTTTTTTTGCGGTACGCGGGCCTCTCACTGTTGTGGCCTCTCCCGTTGCGGAGCACAGGCTCCGGACGCGCAGGCTCAGCGGCCATGGCTCACGGGCCCAGCCGCTCCGCGGCATGTGGGATCCTCCCGGACCGGGGCACGAACCCGCGTCCCCTGCATCGGCAGGCGGACTCTCAACCACTGCACCACTAGGGAAGCCCTGCTTTCCACTTTTAAAGCGACTCCTGGGTACGGGAATTCTTCTCTGCTGTAAAGTGATTTTGTTTGCGGGTGAGAAAAAAAATAGCCAAACTACTTTACTGAACCTCTACGGCTTGGGAGAAAAGCCCCAGCGCCCATCACATATAGCGCACGCTGGTCGAGACACATTAAAAAGGCCTGAGCTTGATTTAGCTCATCCTGGTCATGGATCAAGACACAAGCAGGTGCGAGTACTTTGTGCAATTGTATGCAACCTCCCTCCTCCTAAAGCAGGTTTTAGGTCATGAAAGACCTGATCTCCTCTCCAGAACGCTCACCTTTGAGAACCTGCTCCCAGTACCCAGGCAGCAGAAGCTTGAGAGTTAGGGGTGTGGTGGCATCTTGTCCTCTGACGGTACTTAGCTGGAAATGATTCAGGCTCAGCCTTAGGTGCATCTGAGGAGCTCGAGAAATGCAGGTTCCCAGGCCCCCCCTCAGCCTTCTGGAGCCAACTCTGGAGATGGGGCTAAGAACCTGGGCTTCTGGAAGCCCACAGGTGAGCTTCATGTATTAGCAGCCGACTCGGGACCCGCAGGGGCGACACCACTTACCTCTCAAAAGGCTTTGCACGGCTCAGCAGAGCCAGAAGTAGCTGCCCTGTCAGCAGCCCCGGTGCACGGCTTCCAGAAGAGTGAGTCCAGGTGCCAACTCTGTTTCTTGGTTCACGAGAGGTGGCCGAGAGGCACTGCCCATAGCAATCCATGCCACCCACAGAGCCCCACTGACCAGACTCTGGTTCCCAACTAAGTGCTGAATTCCTCAGACCCATCCACCTGTTTGGAAATAGGAAAAGCCGAGTGTACGTCTACTTGTTATTTATTTGGACGAGTCTGTGCTTCGTGGTGTGGGCAGCACACTGCATATACACAGCAATAGCCGGTTGGGTGCATGGCCTGTGTGCCTGACGAGAAGAGTATTTTCTATTTTTTTTAAATCATTTGATGTTTCTGTATGGGGAAGGTGAGTTCAGCGTAACTGATGTAGGTTCAACAGTCTGAAACATTGAAATGAGAGGTAAAAACAGATTAAAAGAAATAAAATCCTTGGTATGTTATGTTCTTGGCTCAGAAAGAAACAAGAGGACGCAGGATTAAAATGAAAACAAGACCAAAAACAAACCGCTCTCCCACTGGAGTTAGAACAGACTTTATTGTATGTATACACTTTCTGACCTGTCATCAATATACACATCTGAAAAGTGATACCACGGCGGCTACAGACAGCGCGGAGGGTCCCGTCTACGCCTTAGTGTCTATCCACGGTCTAAACAGAGCAGCGACGGTGACAGTACATGGAGGGGTGGCCACACACGACACAGGACAGCTGGCAGTGTCCTCGAAACGAGCAGTTATGATCACAGAAGTGTTCAAAATTATTTTCCCCCAGTTTTAGAAATCTAAAAATTTACACGTAAATTAAAAACCACGTGCTGTAGGGGTTTTCGCTCCTGACTGCGGTTCTCTCCCTTCACCACCTACTGGGCATGGGTTTCACCCCCCCGGGGGCTCTGGGGAGGAGGGGCGCAGGTGCTCGGGGAATCGAGCACTGCCTTCAGGCCATTGGGCGTCATTTCCGCCAGGTTCTGAGTACGGATCCCCCAGGCCTGTTGCTGTCTCCAGACCAAGTGGTCAGAGGGTCTGCACCATCCACATGATCGAAACATACTCTCACCAGCAAGGAAACCTGCATCTATTCAGTATGGACCCCAAGGCTGCACCTGAGTCCAGGTTCCTGCATGAGGAAATGCCAGTCCTTGGAGAAGGGAGCAAACATGGCCAGGGACCCCAGCTCCCCGCAGCCCTCAATGGGTAGAATCCCAAAGAAAAGACCTGGCCGTTTCCAGCCTCCAAAGAGGGGTCCCTGATCCGGTCCCCTCCTGCCGGGCAGCAGATCAATGTCTGTGCTCCTTTCTCCTCATCTTGGGGCGGGGTGGGGGGCGGGGTGGGATGGGCAGGGTCTCCGGTCCCTCCCCTCCCACGCTCAGTGTCTCCGCTCCACTTTGCATCCAGTCCCGGATTATGCTAGCACAAAAGACACGAGGAATCCCAATTTATTTACAAAATATTAAAAAGTCAGTTCATCATCTACATATTAACCCCATTCTGCCATTTTATACATGCACTAGTTTGGAAAAAATAAAAACTTTTTTTTAAAAAAAAAAAAAAGAAGAGGACTACCAGGTAGGAGCGAGCAACTCTAACCCTTTGTCAAGGAGTCCAGTCACTGCAGCTTTGCTGGAGTTGACATCAGCCACAGAGCGAGCGTCAGCTCCTCACATAACTTAAGAGCGAGCAGGGCGGACGAAGGGAGGGAGCAAGGGGGAGCCTATGGTCCTATACACCAAGCGTGGGCGGAGATCGGCGACGGGGAGGCTCTGCAGACCTACTGGCCAGGATGACTCTGTACATCGTGGACCCTTGGGGTGGGCACAGGGATGACAGCAGAGCCTCCTGAAGCAGGAAAGAAGGCGACGGCGGGCGGGCACGGCCGCAGCTCAGTAGCTGAGGGTGGAGTCGTCCCACTCCAGCTGCTGCTGCCGGCTCGCAGTCTGCCGGTCGCCGGGCTCCACCCCCTCCTCCTCGCTGCTCTCCGACTCGGCGCTGGTGATGTCATCCTCCTCGTCCCCGGCCTCGCTCTCCTCCTCCTCCTCCTCCTCCTCCTCCTCCTCGCTGCTGTGCTGGTCCTCGTATGTCTGACAGAGAGACACGGCGACCAGGCGATGAATCCAGCCCCTCCCCCGCCCCAGCTGGTGACCCAGGGTTTGTCCACCGGCTGGAAGCCACATCCCACGACCCAGCAAGAGGGGCTGGACTAGGCTCCTCACCAAAGACGAAGGGAAGCACAGCTCCGGGCACCAGCCACAGCCGGACCGTGACCCTAAAGCAGGCCCCCCCAGGCCTCAGTTTGCCCACGCGAGGTCATGGTGCGGACCACGCAAAGCATGTGAGCTTGAAGGTGAGTTGAGCCTCCCTGGGGCCCTGGCCTGCAGGGGTTCTCAGTCGGCGCGTCACCGCCCTCGCCTACCTCCATGGGGTTCACGGTGATGGTCAGGGCAGAGTCGTCCCAATCCATCTCGTTCTCTTTGCCGCTGTCCTGGTCCCGCATGGTCCTCTGGTGAGCAGCCCGGATCCGGAACACTCCCAGGATGATCATGAAAACCAGGAAGCTGACGCACACCACGATGACGACGGTTGCGGTGCTGGGGACGACTGCGGGGGAGAGGAAACAGGACGGCTGTGAGGACGAGACCCGACCCGACCCGCCGTGTGCCCTCGGCCTCCACTGCTTGCTCCGTCCGCCCCCCAGAGAACGGGAGGAGCTCCGAGAAAAGGCTCAGCACGGGTTCAAGTCTGGGTTCGGGCCCCCACCGCCCCGTCCGTGCTCCGGTTTCCTCGTGTGACGTGGAATAACAGCCAGGCCGCTGGTGGCTGTTCCGAGCGGCGGTGGGGGAAGAGGGGGGCTGAGCTCACGGCAGGAGTCGGGGAGGGGCGTCCCAGGCCTACCTGCGAACGGGTGGGGGTTGGCCAGGTTGTGACCTGAGAGGTCAATGAAGGAGCGGTGCTCGGGGTGCACGAACTGCGGCTGCGCGGCCATGTGGCTGGCGTGCTCGACGGGGTTGGCCGTGTGGATGACGTTTACCTGCAGCGGAGACACAAGGGCAGCCTGAATGTGTCTGCGGATGGAGTGGACATGCACTTGACCAGCACCACCGAAGTGGGCCCTGGACCGGTGCTGGCGGGCAGAGAGAAGAACAGAAGCGGCCAGGGAGGCTGCTGTGACCATGTGATGCTGTCACACAGCCAAGAACATTCTGCTGTTGGAATAGCTCACTTTTATTGTATCTAATAAAATAATTCATCCACCACAGACTGGAGAAGACACAGCACCACCACTGGCCCTTCACCACGGGTGGTTCGAGAAGCCCGGGCACACCACATTGCCCCTCTTTTCCCAAAGCTACAGCCACGTGAAAGAGAGCACAAATCAGAGCCTTTAGTTCCTTTCAAATCTGCTACCCTTTGGCTCAAAGAAAACACTCATGGGCTCTTCAGCCCTGTGAGTTTAATTCTGCTGCTACGGGGTCACAACGGAGGCGTTCAATTGCTGAGAGTAACTTTGGGTCCATTTCTCCAGGGCACAGAAGCTCCGAGTGATACGAAAGGTGTCCCAGCAGGACGAGTGCCCTCTGGCCATTGCGGCCTAAGTCCCCACGACCATGTTCAGTGGACAGCAGCCCTGCCGGTGCCGGCAGCAACCCTCGCCCTGCGCCAAGGATCTATTCACGGCAGGGCCAGCCATCTGCAAAGCCCCGGCTCCCCCGGTGAAAGCAGTGTCAAATCTCAAGAAACAACCTTGCCCCTCAGCCCGAGGCACGGACCGCCACTCGGTCCTGACCACCTCCCTCCAGAGGCCCCTCTGACTCTCAGGCTAAGGCAGCCTGTGAAGGGGGGGCACCGTGCTGGGCCCCAGCCCACCCCGTGTATAACCTGTCCCCCCAAACCTCTGCAGGTCTAATGGGGAGCAGCCCCCCGGCTGGGAAAGGCAACCCACCCCAGGATGAACCTAAACACGAATGCTCTAAAAATCGGCATTGGCAAACATCAGGGCCGTGAGCCAGGCACCCGGTCACCACGCTGCTGCCTTGCTCAGCACAGCCCGGCACCCACCTCCACCTGGAACTCGTTGCTGACGTAGCGACCATTCAGCTCGGAGCAGACGAGCTTGAACTTCCGGTCAAGCAAGGACCTGGTGTGCCAGTTCCGATAGCGCAGGAGGTGCAAGACCTCCTCGTAGCTAGCCATGGTGTCGACACCTGCGGGGAAGACAGCAGTGGCTGAGCTTAGGGACACAGGCCGAGGGCGAAGGCAGGCCGCAGGCGGGCCCCAGAGCCACCCGGCCGCGCGTCTGGCTTGCCAACTGCGGGGGCGTCGTCCCCTGCTGAGGGGCAGGTACCACACACGCCCAAACTTCCACCCGTTATGAGGACTGGACACCAGGCAGAGCTGTGCTCCCCTTCCCGTCTGGGAGAAGGTGCGTGGCCACCACTCATCCTTTCCCACCTCCTCCAGGACTGTCTCCAGCTGCTGAGCTGGGAGGAGGTGGGCGCTGAGCTCTGAGCCTTCACTCTCCCAGTCTGGGGTCTGGCCTCTCACCTGTGAAGACCACACCCAGGTCAGAGCTGCTCACTTCGATGCCCTTCTGCTGCAGGCGGGCCGTGTCCACTTCTAGGCTCTCCTGCTCTCGGTTCAGTTCCTCTCCCTCCACCGTGACCTCGCAGGTGTCTAGGTCGTGGACAATCTCCTCTGACACCAGTGACTCTTGAACTGCAAAAATGACCCAACCGGAAATAGCAGAGGCTGTGGAGCCCAGGGAGGTGCTCACAGCGACAGCCTGTCTGCTCATCCTCCAACTCACAGAGGCCTTTTAGGGACCACGGATGGAGGTACAGGACAGTCATTTTCAAGAATTGGGGGTGCTTTATGTGTCTAGGAGGACTGGCCACCAGGAAGGCCCGAGAATGGGGGGCCAGCCAGCAGGAGCACCCCTACAGCAGCAACCCCTGCCCTCTCAACCCACAAGAGCCATCCCAGATACTGACGTCAAGCTGGAAAAAAGATGAAAGGACCCTCTAGGTGGGTTTCCAAAGATCATAATGAGCTCTAGCCCACGGGTCAGATTCCAGAAGCAGGCCCAAGAACAGCATTAAAACATTCAAGTCTACAAAATCACAGAGGAAAAGGGCCAAGAAATAAGTAGCAGCAGTGGGGTTTCAGCCGCCCACTTTTGGGCGACTGGTCTAGGCTGTCACCTGTGGGGTCCTCGTCCCCTTCTCCTTCGGGCTCCACCTCTCTCGTGATGGTGCTAATGATCCGAAGCTCGGGGAAAAGGAAAACCCCCTCCGAACTTTCAAATTCGGAAGCCGCTCGAGCAAAATGGTGGATGCCACTCAGACTGATCTTGGGCTCTTCCGGCTGCAAAACCATCACGTAGCCATCCAACACGGGGACTGAGAGGCAGGTGGCCTCGTTAAAACACCTGCCAACAAGGAAGGGGATGGAAGGGTCAGGGCCTTAAGAGGCGGCTTCTCAAGCCACACAGACAAAGGCGCTCGGAGGTGGACCACAGGATTCCACAACCACCTAGCGGACAAGACGCCGGCCACTCCCAGAATGTGCTTCCAAACATCACTTAAACTTTCTGGTAACGAGGGACAGATCACCTTTCCTTACAGAAGGGAGGCTGGGTTGACTTAAAAACCTAAATACACACATTTTCTCCTCAAGGGTCACTGAGCAAAGACAGGTTTATTGTTAAAAGCCAGGACATACTTGACCACGCTGGTGATTTTGAGTCTTCGGATCCCGGGTGTGGGGAACTGTCGTGAATTCAGGTAGGAAATGTGGTGCATGGCCTTATCCAACTCCGCTACATCCTCTCCCTCCAAGGTCAACACTGACTGACTGGGGCTGGCTTGGATCTGAAATGGCACCAAAACAGAGAGACAGGAACAGAATAAGGTTCTAACGGCAAGAAGCTGAAACCACAAACACTTCAACAAAGAGGATTAGCTTGGGACTGATTTGAATTGGTGACTTGGAGAAGAAAAGCTCACATAATTCCAGTGACTGTGACCCTATTATATGATGGTAAATATCTAAGGCACAGACAGATCTGTGATATAATAAATATATATTTGGTCTTTGTCCCAGGTTTCTGGCACAGAGCTCCTAAAACTTTTGGAATTTCCTGACGGATAGGGGCATCTTTTTTTATTCCTAATAAGCCCCTTTCAGCCACCCCCAGAATTTACCTTAATGAGGTGACTCTTGGATGCGGACTGGTTGCCAAAGAAACCAACCACGTGATTACATTGGACCTTCAGCCTCACCTCTAAACTCTGGGGAGGGGACAGAGACTGGAGATTGAGTTAATTAATCAACAGTCGTCAATGATCTGGTCAATCATACCTACATAACAGACCCTCCACAAAAACTTCTCAACGACAGGGTCTGGAGAGCTTCTGGGCTGGTGGACACAGCGAGGTGCCGGGAGGGTGGTGCACCTGGAGGGGGCGTGGAAGGCCCGTGCACCCTCCTCCACTCCTGGCCCTGGGCCTCCCTTCCACCTGCTTGTTCCTGAGTTGTATCCTTCATAATAAACCAGTAATAGTAAGTGAACTGTTTTCTGAGCAGTTCTAGCAAATTATTGAACCTGAAAAGGGCGAGGGATTGTGGGAACCCTCGACTTTTTTCAGCCAAGTGTGGGTACCAGAGGCCCAGATCCTTGCAGCTGGCACCAGAGGAGCAGGCATGTGGGGGGCAGTGGGGCCTGGTGCCCAGTTAGCGTCAGGACTGAACTGGATTACAGGACGCCTGGGGAGTCGGGGTCCAGGAGCTGGAGAACTGGTGTGTGAAAGACACCCCACACGTGTAGTGTCGGAGATGCTGTGAGTAAAAGCAGCTCAGGGCCAATCATCGATCAATCCTTATGCCAAGAGCCTCCGCACTTGTGCTTGAGGAAGTCGTGGGTGCCATGCAGGTGGGTGCTGGTGTTACCTTGACACCGCTGCCGCTGTCTTCGGGGATGTGCAGGTCTAGCCCCTCTTTACAGGTATACAGACAGTCAATCACTTTTTTATCTGTGAGCTTCCCGGAACGGATCGTCAGGCCAGCCAGATTACCTCGGAAAAACTGAGTCATGTGCAGGTCACCACCTGCAGAACACGGGGGTGGAAAAGCAGAAGTTGTAAGTGCAGCCCAGGGCCTCCTGCTTCACTTTTCAATGTGATGTTACCGGTGGTGGCAGCCTGATGGGTGGACATGCGGGTTAGTTCCTACCAGATCCTGTTAGCCTTGCAATCGACATGGAAGCACAATGAGGAAATTAAATGGTTTATGGTCATGCACGTGGCCCGGAGAAGAGAGGAGCTGGGGGTCCCTCCCCAGAAGCCCAGAAGCCAAGAGGTCCCGTGAGTGTCCCCACACATGCGGCCACTTCCTGGTAAGGGTGGCCCTCGCTGCACCCGTCATCATGGTACACAAGTGATGTCCTACCAGCGCCAGCCTCTTCAACCACTGCCTGGATCCGGCGCTGGGTTTCTTTTTTTTTTTCTTTTCTTTTTTTTTGGCTGCACCGCGACCAGGGATCAAACCCCGGTCCCTGCACTGAAAGCGCCAAGTCCTAACCATTGGACCGCCAGGTAATTCCCCTGGGCTGCTTTTTCTAACTGAGCACACTCGGGGAATACACACAAACTTGGGGATGAACGTACACAGGCAGGAGTAGAAAGATAAGAGGAATGCTAAAATCCTACCCTGCACAAAGCCTAGTATCAAGGCCGCCTACACGGGCTATTTTGTTGAGTCCCAGTGTGCCTGTCTCCTACTACTGAGGATAACTGGGAAGAGTGAAGATGTTACAAGAAAAAGCCAGAAGGTGGCCCTTGACAGACTGTAACAAAGAGCCAAAACCAGGAGGTACTAAACCCTGTTCTTACACTGGAGGAGGAGGAGAGACCAATTGTCAGCAGCATGCCTCACTCCGGATAAGGGACGTTAGACACTAAATCGTCACTAGGGATCGAGATTTCTAAGAAACATTATTTAAAACTTATTATCAGTCAGGACAGAATATCTAGCCACGAGTCTTTTCCTGTCTCCTGGTTCAGACACACGAGAAGCAGGAGGTGGCCTCCCAACCAAACTTAGCCTGTGAGATTTCAGCGGGGCGCCTCACGCAGTGGGATGGGGTAAAATTTGATGAGGAAAAGAAAAAATTCCCATTAGTACATTGCATTAATGAGTCATTTGTTCTCACTTCAACTGGGATCAGAATGGGCAGAAAAGGGAAATCCCATGATGCAGTGGAGTAGCATAAGGCAAAGCAGCAGCTCAAATAGTGTCTGGGACCAAAATGCAACTTGGGTGTCTCATGCGAAATGCACAATGAATGGATGTCTTGTCTTTAAATGAAACACAATAGTGAACCGTAGGCAAGGAAGTCCAGCAACCTGCAGAGGCCATAGGCACAGGCTCAGTTTCATTGTCATTTTCAACTCCTGAATACTCTGTAGAAAAGCAAGACAGACAATAGAAAAGGACCAAGAGATTAGGCTCTTCAAACTGGACCTTGAAAATTAGTTTTGAAAAGCTACCAAACACAAAGAGAAAAATTGCCCTCCCATCCCTCCTGGGGACACACTCCACACCTGAATGAAAACTGTACTTGATCACCTTTTCCCAAAGGGATATTTACCACTCCCGTGCTCCTTTCCATTCTTTTTTTTTTTTTAATATATTTTATTTAAGTACAGTTGATTTACAATATTGTGTTAATTTTACAGCAAAGCGATTCAATTATACATATATATATTCTTTTTCATATTCTTTTCCATTATGGTTTATCACATGATACTGAATATATTGTAGTTCCCTGGACTACACAGTAGGACCTTATTGTTTATCGCTTTCCATTCTCTTATTCCACCTTCCGGCAGCCTCCTTGCCAAAACACAGGTCAGATTCAAAATGAGATGAGTAACAGCTGTGCACTGAATTCACTGATCTCCTCAACCTGTCCAGGCAGGACACTGGGAGGTGGCAGCTGGCGCTGACGGCAGAGACGTACCTGGTGCAAAAGGCACCCACCCTGGACCACAGCGCCAGCCTTTTTAATGGGGAAGACACATGTCAGCGTCCAAAGCCTGGTATGTAGTGAACATTTATGTCTTTTTTGAAAGCTCAAAAGGAGTTCAAATCGGTTCACACTTGGATGTCACTCACATCCAAGTGACAGACGGAAGAAGGCATTTTTAACCAGTTTTTCTGAACAGAAAGGGAGAGTCGGAGGTTAAGGAACTCACCCAGAGAAACATAATCGGTGATGGGCCTGGGGACAGCGGCTGTGGTTCCCGCCCAGCGTTCTGGGTCGAGGCACCCGCCCAGCGACGGAGGACAGAATTTCCACTCTCCAGACCACGCGGTGGGTGCACTACTTCCCTCTCCCCGCCCCACCCCACGGTGCAGGCCTCACCACCTTTCCTGCCGCGGCCACATGGGGATGAGGCCAGGTGTGCACAGTTGAGCCCCGGAGCCCACACGGCTCCTACGTCCCCCTAACACACAGTTACAACTGACGTTTCCGTTGATCCCATGAAGCGGGCCTCCAGCCCAGGCTCCCCACGGTGAACTTGAAGGGAAAGGGACTTCAAATCCCCTGAAAGGAAGAAAGGAGATCTTCTTCCCCCATTAACTAAAATTTTTAAAACTTGTGTTTGGTTTGGAAATTTATAGGCAGATTCTTCTGGCTGAGGATGCTGAGAGGGCTGAGGTAGAAAGAGATGAGAAAGGATGAAAACTGATTGCCATCTGATGGCAGAGACACTGTGACATGGAGAGGAAGGCAGGGTGGGACGGGGTGGTGGGGGTGGGGGTGGGGTATTTTAACCCATGTAACAAAGTTTCCAGAATACAAAATAACATTTAGGTTCACACTTGTATTCTTTTTTTTAACATGTAAATATCATGCCTTTTTAAAACTTTTTATTTATTTATGGCTGCGTTGGGTTTTTGTTGCTGCGCACAGGCTTTCTCTACTTGTGGCGAGCGGGGGCTACTCTTGGTTGCGGTGCGCAGGCTTCTCACTGCGGTGGCTTCTCTTGCTGCAGAGCACGGGCTCTAGGCGCGCAGACTTCAGTAGTTGCAGCACGCAGGCTCAGGAGTTGCGGCTTGCAGGCTCTAGAGCGCAGGCTCAGTAGTTGTGGCGCACGGGCTTAGCTGCTCCGCGGCGTGTGGGATCTTCCCAGACCAGAGCTCAAACCTGTGTTCCCTACACTGGGAGGAGGATTCTTAACCACTGCGCCACCAGGGAAGTCCCCACACTTGTGTTCTTATTCTTTGTGTTTTTTTTGGCCGCGCCATGCAGCATGTGGGATCTTACTTAGTTCCCTGACCAGGGATCAGTGGAAGCGCAGAGTCTTAACCACTGGACATCCAGGGAAGTCCCTTGTATTCTTATTCTTATTTTTAAAATCCTTACTCAGAAATTATTGTTTAATTTGGGAAGGAAGTTTGAACTAAAATTTTAAGAGTAACAACTACAAGCTTCCTGAAATTTTAAGGGTAACAACTAAAAACTTTCTAATAATTTATTCCTCATTCCTTGGTCTCACGTTCTACTTTCTCACAGATGGACTGTCACCAGTAATAAATCTGGGAATTTGCTGAAGAAGTTCACTGTGAAATGCTGTCTTATTCTTTTTCATATGGAAGGATCTGCAGGAAAATTATGAAATTCAAATTCTCCTAAAAGCAGCAAAACTGTCTTGGCATTTAGGCTCTTTCACAAATTTCTAACCTAACTCAAGGTATAATGTTTCCAAAGGGAAGGAAAAAGAAGGCCTATTTAGCAGGTACATGTAGTGATGGTGACACCCTGAAGCGACACAACACACAGTCATGGGCAAAGTTGGAGGGGGGGCCCATGAACCTTGAGAGCAGACCAAGGGGTCTGGGAAAAATCACATGCTTAATTTTTACTAACTTCTAAAATTTAGTTTTCCCTTTGGTTACAAATGTCAGCTACAAATCACAGGAATATTAGAAGAAACTGTGACTGTGCCGCCAGGTTATCATGTCCTACCAGCTGCTCTGCTGTAGGTACACGGCATGGTTACAAAGCCCCTCCTGCTCTGCCTCCTGGAAGTTTATGGAGGTGCCTGATCTTCATGAGTTAATAAAGCGGCACAGGTGTTACTACTTTACAAATTTATCCTTTTAGTACTTTGATAACTGTATTTCAGTTTAATTGGTCGCCTCTGAAATCCTATGTGTTTCATTTTGTTTCACAGACTAATAAGAAATTATCCTGAGAAAGGTCCACAGGCTTCACAAACCACCAAAGGACTCCGTGGCACAGAAAAGGTTAGCACCCCTGGTTTGGTGGGTCAGAACACTGGGCCTGAGTGCACTGGCTCCAGTGGTTCAAATCCTAGCACCACGTAACCAGCTGGTAACACAGCTCACTACTTCTCTGAGCCCCGGTTTTTCAGCTATGAAATCGGGATAAAAAGAGCTGCTGCCCCGCAAACATACTATTAGGATTAATGAGATAACGTATGTGAAGCCATTGGCACACAGCCTGCCACTCAGAAAACAAGAATAAAAGGTGTCGTCTCGCTGGTGGCTGTCATCACATCCCGTCCTGGTCTTCCAGCAGAGATGGCCACGGACTCTCCCCCAATCCTCACTGAAGGTGCTCCCGCCAGGTTATCAAGTGCTAATCACTCTGACGAGCCCTCCTGGCCGGAGCAACTCACGTGTCTGTGCCTGACGGTTGCCTCCCTGTTTTTGTAAACTTTCCAACGAACAGGTTAATTTATAAATAATTTATAAACAAGGTCCTCAATGACACTCTCCCTCTGCATATCTCCTCCTGGACCCCCGGGAAAGGAGTTCCCATCCTTTAACGCCTTCATCAAGCATCGTAAATAGAGCCCTCCTTGAGCCTGGCAGCAGCCGTGCCCCCCAGAAAGGCTACACCAGGCAAAGGAATGAAGAGAAAGGAGAGGACAATAAGGGATGTGAGACCCTGAGAGGAGCCTGTTTCCACCAACAGAGCAGAGAAGAAGTACTGAATTCTCGAAGCCTGGAGGGGACGGGGTGCCGACGACCGTTACCTTGCCAGCAAGCTCCAACCATGAGCTGGGTTTCGATCTTGGACGCATGAAGCGGGTAGTCTTCAGTCACAGAGAAGGGCTTGTGAGAGACGCCGTCCACGTAAAGAGTCACGTTTGGGATTTCCACGTTGAGGACATAGTGATGCCATTCCTCGTCACAGACCTACAAGGCCAAGGGGGTGGGTGGTTAAGTGTGAAACGTCCACCTTCCCTCTCACCCAAAGACGCAGCCATGAGAGCGACATAACTGGACACAAGAACAAGTCACCCAGAATGAACCTCTGTCTTCCTAAAAAGGAAAAGACTTAAAATGACAACAACAAAATACGTCTCATCCCACCACATCTCACCCCAAAAGGTCAAGGTGACATTACCATCTCTAGGACACTTCAGACTTGGGGGCGCTACTCATTTGTCATGTGACAGGACCCCAGACAGGGAGCTGCCCGATTCCCTTCTGCCAAGAGCATGACACCAGGAAATTCTATTATCAGCAGGATGGACACCACCCAGGGGGCTGGCCATTCCTTTTCTGGATCAAAATGAAAAATGTGGCACTTCCACATTAACCACTGTGGCGCAGTGGTTAAGAATCCGCCTGCCACTGCAGGGGCCACGGGTTCGAGCCCTGGTCCGGAAAGATCCCACATGCCACGGAGCAACTAAGCCCGGGCACCACAGCTACTGGAGCCTGAGCTCTAGAGCCCGCGAGCCACAACTACTGAGCCCACGTGCTGCAACTACTGAAGCCCGCGCACCTAGAGCCCGTGCTCTGCAACAAGAGAAGCCACCGCAGTGAGAGCCCACGCACCACAACGAAGAGTAGCCCCTGCTCGCCGCAACTAGAGAAAGCCCGTGTGCAGCAACGAAGACCCAACACAGCCAAAAATAAATAAATATTTTTTAAAAAATGAAAAATGCCTCCAGTTTCTGAACGAGGCCCACTACAGCACATGTGCTTTCTTTTTCGGTTCAAAGGTGATGGTCTAAATAAATACGAACATACAGCTCAGATGGCCAAATTCAACTGAGCTCCTCTCCTATCATGAAGGAGCAGCTCCCCAATATCTCCCTTGTTGTCACGTGGGGTGCTGGTCTGCAGTCTCCAAGGCCTGGCTGGTCTGGCATTCCCTGATTTCTGGCTTTAGAGGAAGAGGCAGACATGCAAGAACAGGGACAGGCAGAGAAGGAGATGCTATGGGATGAAATTTCTAAAACTGTATTTTTAAAAAGCCTGCCCAGGGACTTCCCTGTGTGGTCCAGTGGTTAAGAAATCTGCCTTCCAATGCAGGGGACGTGAGTTTGATCCCTGACTGGGGAACTAAGATCCCACATGCAGCAGGGCAACTAAGCCCGCACACCACAACTACTGAGCCTGCACACCGCAACTAGAGAGAAGCCCCTGCATCACAACTAGACAGAAGCCCACGTGCCGCAACGAATAGCTCGCGTGCCACAACTAAGACCCGACGCAGCCAAAAATAAATATTTAGAAATAATAAATAAATAAAAAGCTTGCCCAATTTACCTTTAAATTCTAAGAAACTGAACCAAGGAGAAATCAAGAGCTAAAACAGACCAGAAACATCAAAATAAATGAAGAAATTACCAAAGATTATCCCCAAAAGAAAAGCAGCTGCTCTTTATAAGTCTGAGGAAAAAATTCAAATCTCTAATATCGTATATATGTTTCTTATATACGCATAATGTATGTGTGTATAAATGTATAATCACATATTTCTAAATAAAGAAATTGCACAGGGCTTCCCTGGTGGCGCAGGGGTTGAGAGTCCGCCTGCCGATGCAGGGGACACGGGTTCGTGTCCCGGTCCGGGAGGATCCCACATGCCGCGAAGCGGCTGAGCCTGTGGGCCATGGCCGCTGGGCCTGCGCGTTCGGAGCCTGTGCTCTGCAGCGGGAGAGGCCACAGCAATGAGAGGCCCGCGTACCGCAAAACACAAAAACAACAACAAAAAGACATTGCACAGCAATTCACTTTTGAGACAGATAAGATCTTAATTTTAGTTTCTTTATTTAAAACAAGTTCTATAATATATGCTGCTTCAGAAAGTAATTTATATTACACCCCCAGTTTTTAAAATAGTACGGGTTTCTTGGGAAATACCATGAGCATATCTTGAGAAGAGAGTAGGAGAATTAGTATAATTTTTTAATTTCCTTGAAAACACGGTGATTAGGGTAGTAAAACCCCAAACCACAGACAACACCCACGACAATACTGGTGACAAAGTGACTACATGAATGCTGAAACAAGTCGGGTGGAGGAAAGCAACAGGGCTTCTGATCCAGGTGATACCAGAGTGTGTGAAGCCACATTTTTAAAAAAATATTTTATGAAAACAACAGAAGGGAGAGATCAAACCCTAAAGCTGGAAAAAAAAAAAAAACTCATGCTTTTCAAAGTGTAGGAAAGCTAATTTCATGTAAAATTGAGGGGGGAAAAATGATCACGACTCAATCCCAAAAAGTTTTTAAAAGAAAAAAAAAAAGACAACCAAAGGGAATAACCTCCCTTCAGATAATGAAACCACACCTGAAAGACATACCTAACAAAAGAGATGAAAATGATAATCTGTTATTTCAAAACACGCTAAAAGACATGAGGAAAATGACAAAACAGAAGAACATAGTTTGTAATTAGAGCAACTCAGAAATGAGGTGACAAAGCACAGGAATGATTTAAACAAAAGGGAAAGATACAGAAAACAGGTAAAGAATATCAACAAAAGACAAGAGGAGTCCCCAGAGAGGAAAACCAAAGCAATAGAAGAGAATACTAAAAACTATAACAAAAACTTTCCTGAAATACCAAAACGTTTGAAACTAGATACTAAAAGGCATACCACATATTCGGGAAAACAGGCCTAAGACAACCAAGACATATTCGTAAAATCAAATGACCTTAAAGAAAAGAAGAAGAAGGAAAAAAAAAAACCCACACATCCCATGGTCATCCAAACAAAAAGACTGAGTGTTTTTCTTTTCTTTTCTTTTTTGCGGTACGCGGGCCTCTCACTGCTGTGGCCTCTCCCGTTGCGGAGCACAGGCTCCGGACGCGCAGGCTCAGCGGCCGTGGCTCACAGGCCCAGCCGCTCCGCGGCATGTGGGATCTTCCCGGACCGGGGCACGAACCCGTATCCCCTGCATCGGGGGGCAGACTCTCAACCACTTCGCCACCAGGGGAAGCCCAAGGCTGAGTGTTTTATAAAGGAAAGAAAATCAAGCTGTTGTCAGATTTTTAACAGCAACATTTTACATCAGAACTCAACGGAGAGACAGATTTTCTGTTCTTGGAAATCTTACGTCGGAGCCAGAGATGTTATATCCAGCCAAAGTGACCTTCAGTATAAAGGCCATATTAAAACAACACGTAAGAACTCAGGAATTAACTGTTTCCATGAGCCCTTCCTGAGAACACACTTCCTACGACCCGAGTGACCAGAGATCAAGTGGTGACACTGACCACGGACGGCTGCTAAAATCACAGAGAAACAACCCGACGGAGCTTAAACAGATCAGAAACATGCAAACCCCATTCTGATCAAGCCTTTACAGCCCAGTCCCAATTTACAGGGTATAAGGAAGAGAGAGGAGTGGTAAATGACACCACAGAGAGAGGAGCATGTTCTGTCACCAAAGAAACTCCAAGAGAGAAGAGGAAAATCTACAGATTAAAATAAACTCAAAAGGTCCATCAGCCAATCCCAGTGTAAGGCCCCTTATTTGGATCCTGATTCAAACAAACAAATTTGTAAACACGAAAACATCTATGAGACAATTTGAACAAAAAATTCTTAATAGTGGAAGTAACAATGAAACAAGGTTGACCAAGAGCTGATAATTATTGAAGCCAGGGTGTGTGGAGTTGTTCCTTACACTAATCTGTCCACCTTTACCTATGTGTGAAATTTTCCATGATAAAGTTTCCAAAACATGTCATCAGAAGAAACTGAATATCTAAGTGTAGACTGTGGTTACTAAAACAGAACTATACCTAAAATGTCTACCTACATTGCAACTTTTTTTCTGTATGATACCTTTCTTAGTTTCTTGAAAAAACTGATGACAAAAGTTTCCGAGAAAGAAATGATCTATGTAAATAAAAATTACACCAGTAAGAGATGAACACTGCCGGACAGTCACTTCATCTTTCCACCATCACATACTTTTTTCCTTTCTCATATGTGCTCTTATGTATCTATCTTGTAACTGTTTCAGACAATGTTATATTTTACCAACTACAGGCACATATAACACTATGTCAGCTCTTATCCACAAACTCCATGAGGCAAACAAATTAAGCTCAGGTTTCCTTCTTGCCCCAACTCTAAATCACAAGAGGAAATGACCTGCTGTGATTTTAATGAAAAGGCTTTCTCAGTTTACAGCATCTCCTCATTTCCTGTAACACATTGATTCTTTGCACATGACACTTGATTTTTATCACAGCAACTGTTAGGAAATCAGCTTTGCAAAGATATGACATCATCACAAGAAGTATAATGTGCTCTAACGTTGAAACTATAAATTCCCACGAGCTAACAGTTCATGTGATGTCTGAAAGATGTCAAGATTGCTGGTTCCTTGAATATTTAAAATATCGCGTCGCACCCTCGAATCTGCTGAGGCACCCAGGGTCCTTGGCACAACTTGGGAGGCAAGGCCTTAAATAACAAACAAATACAAGGACCTCAATCCCAATTTTGAAGCAAGTGCTGCTTATCTCAAGAAATTATAACACGATATTTGGGATTTAAAACATATCATTTCTTTATACAGGCACACCTTGGAGATATCACAGGTTTGGTTCCAGACCACACCAATAAATCGAGTATCACAATAAAGCGAGTCTTACGAATTTATTTTCGTTTCCCAGTGCATATAAATTTATGTTTACACTATACTGTGGTCTATTAAGTGTGCAACTGCATTATGTCTAAAAAATAACAGTGTACATACCTTCATTAAAAAATACTGCTAAAAAATGCTAACATTATCTGACAAGGCAGGGTTGCCACAAGCCTTCAATTTATAAAAACTGCAATTATCTGTGGAGCGCAATAAAATGAGGTACGCCTGTATTAATATTTTATGTATAAAACACGTACAGGTAAAAAAAACAAACTTCGGCTTTCAGTAAAAAGGAGTTCAGTGGATTTAATTTGCTGTCCTATTAGCCACAGACACAGAAATCATAAAATCGTAAATAAACCCCGCCCATAAACAGCTGGTCCTGTTCACGGTCGCAGTGCCCGTTTAATCTCTCTGAAAAACACCCACAGCAGTGAGTTTTCCATGCACTCACCTGATTCAACTTCCAGTGGAATTCTGCAGGTCTGTATTTCTTCTCTTCTGAAGGATCCTGACGGAGGAGGAAAATAAGCCGGCAGCCGTGGACATAGACTGAATAATGGTGTCGGTTCATATCTGCGAAGAGTAATTCTACTAGTAAACTGCCGACTTAAGACCCAAAGGAGAACTAAAAGCTATTTCTTGAATGCATCTTGAAAACACAGTTTTATCAGCATGGGTGAACTCTCCATGGTGGGCCAAGGCAGGGTTTAGGAAAAACTACGCTTGGGCTTTACTGAGAAGAGGGGCCCAATCCACTGAGTAAAGCTAACAAACGCCCAGAGACCAGTGCAGTGTCTTGAGCACAGAACAACGGGTGTCACCAAGAGCGTGTGGGAGCCTTTAGGGTTAGAATAAGGTGCCCACCTCCAGGCACCACTACAGCGGACGCCCCTTACAGCGAAGCTCACCCACCTGTTTTGTCTGAGCTGCAAAGGACCGTCTCCTTCTTCCTGCCAAACGGCCCGTGCCTCATCCACACAGAGATCGTAAAAGGCTCCTTGGGGTTGACGGAAACGACGCCATCTGGGACCCTCACCCCTTGAGTGCCATTGAACTCGTAGACCTGGTCGCTGTCGTGGCCATTGTCAGTGGGGAGGCCGATGGTCCAGTTCAAGGAGCCGCCCGGGGAAGGGAGCAGCTCAGCTGTGCCAGACGCAGCGCCTAAGCAACATGGAGACACTCACTATGTATCATGCGACGAACTCAAAAGGGATAAGCATTTCAAAGCCACACTAAGGTACTGTCTTTGTTTTTTTGTTTTTTTTAAATTGAACTAGAGTTGATTTACAATGTTGTGTTAGTTTCAGGCGTACAGCAAAGTGATTCAGTTATACATACATATATAAATATATGTATTCTTTTTTTTACGTTCTCTTCTGTTATAGGTTATTACAAGATATTGAGTATAGTTCCCTGTGCTCTACAGCAGGTCCTTGTTTATCTATTTTATATATCGTAGCGTGTATATATTTATCCCAAAGTCCTAATTTATCCCTCCTCTCCCCACCTTTGGTAACCATAGTTTGTTTCCTATGTCTGTGAGTCTATTTCTGTTTCATAAATAAGTTCATTTGTATAATTTTTTTTAGATTCCACACATAAGCGATAGCATATGATACTTGTCTTTGTCTGACTTACTTCACTTTGTATGATCATCTCTAGGTCCACCCATGTTGCTGCAAATGGCAATATTTCATTCTTTTTTATGGCTGAGTAATATTCCACTGTGTGTGTGTGTGTGTGTGTGTGTGTGTATACATATATACACACACACATATATATATATACATATCTTCTTTACCCATTCATCTGTCAATGGACAGTTAGGTGAGTTCCATGTCTTGGTTATTATAAACAGTGCTGCTATGAGCACTGGGGTGCATGTATTAAGGTACCACTTTTATCTTAGTGGTTATACAGTTTGCTAGTTCCAGTTTACTTTTCCTCAAAAATAAGGGCTTTTATTATTAAAAAGATTCATAAATAATAACCATGGATTTTTTTTAAAGGAAGAAAAAAAGAGGAGTATAATCTTTAAAAACTGTGAATCACTATGTTGTACAGCAACTATACTTCAATAAAAAAATAAAGAAAAGAGAAAAAAAGAAGCATTACTTGTGATCCCACCCCAATATATCCCCTATTAACATGTGGGTATAAACACTTCCAGTCCTTTCTTTAAGAATGTACACATATTATTAAAATATGTATAATACGTACGAATATATGTCATAAAATATGTATAATATGACTATATTATAAAAATGGAGTCCTGCTATGTACATACCTACATATATTCCCAGTAATATTCTTTTTTTTTTTTTTTTTTTTTTTTTTTTTTGCAGTACACGCGCCTCTCACTGTTGTGGCCTCTCCCATTGCAGAGCCCAGGCTCCGGACGCGCAGGCTCAGCGGCCATGGCTCACGGGCGCAGCCGCTCCGCGGCATGTGGGATCTTCCCGGACCAGGGCACGAACCCGCGTCCCCTGCATTGGCAGGCAGACTCTCAACCACTGCGCCACCAAGGAAGCCCTCCCAGTAATATTCTTTACAGCATAATTTAAAATGTCTGAATAGCATTTCACTGTATAGAATTTGTGCTGTGATATATTTAACTGATCTGTCCTGTGCACACGGAGTTGTCCCTATTTTTTCTCTGTGACAAACCTTGGCTTGACCAGGACTTCTGTGTGTCTCCATGATTATTCCCTTAGGATAAACTCCTAGAAATGGGATACTAAGCCAAAGAACATGAAACAACTTTTGTTACACATTGCCAGGCTCGATTTTCTTTTAAATTCATCCACAGAGGATTTTGCAACCTTTCACAGCCACTGGGCCCTTGACTTCTCTATTCCTAGGGGCAGCATGACTTGGCTGGGACAGCCTGGTCTTTTGAGTATCATACGATCTTGGTCCAAATCCCAGCTCAGCCACTTCCTACAAGTGTGACCTTGGGCAAGCGACTCAGCCTCCCTCAGTCTCAACTAATTCTTCTGTAAAGACAAGGCCAATGCTACCACCTTTGTAGACCTGATGGGAAGATTAAATGAAATAACACATGTGGAAGGACCTAGCGTACAGTAAGCACTCAAATATAAAATTCTTTCTACCTTTGAACTGTTCTGCTGACAGAATGTTCATTTAATACCATAGAAAATAACGGCATTACGAGAAAGTACGTTTTTTTACACTATACTTACATAGTATAAAATAGAAAATATTCCAGACCTCTTTACTTACATACATTTAGGTACATGATTATAAATATTTGGATTCAGAATCAGGATGAGCCACAGAGAATATACTTTTTCCCTTTTGCTTGTTCTTCATATGACAATTTCCAATTATGAAAGAAAACTGGTTGCCTAAATCTAACTGTCATTATCACTTAGTGAAAAGACGGATGAGAACTGGAAAATGCTCCCTACGAAAGGCCCTTCCGAGCATCAAGAGGCCACTGAAGTTACTGGTGTTTTACCACCGGCCAAGCGGAACATTCCTCCTCAGCATCTTCCCCAAGAGGCATCCATACCTCACCTTTGCCTCATTCAGACAGACCAGGAAAATATCCAAACCGACGGTGAAGATGGAGAACTAGCCTTGGGTCAGATCTGCGATCATTCTGTCTCTCAGCTGCTCCACACCTTGTTTGTGGGACATAAAGACTATAAATTCGATGCAGGTTTCCTTAGTTTCCATTTTCTACTTCACGTTTGCCAAAAGCTATTGCATTACCTATAGCTTTTTTTTTCCTTCAGTCCTTACATAAACGTCTCATTTCATTTAAAGCTCACTCCATCCGCCTGCCGATGAAGGGGACACAGGTTCGTGCCCTGGTCCAGGAGGATCCCACATGCCGTGGAGCGGCTGGGCCCGTGAGCCATGGCCGCTGAGCCTGCGCGTCCGGAGCCTGTGCTCCGCAACGGGAGAGGCCACAACAGTGAGAGGCCCACATACCGCAAAAAAAAGCTCACTCCACTTATAGAATGCCTATTTTGATGATTCTCAATGCATGTTAGAGAAATACTTGCTTCAAATCAGTGGTTCTTAAAATGCACAGACACACACACACTCTTCTGAACAGACTTTTAGGGGTTCAGGGTCCCTCTCTCGCCTCCTTACCACAGAGCCGGTGGAGGGACTTCTCGGAGTAGGTGTCGCGGTCACAGCCCTTCCCTATGTGGCTGGTCTCCAGCTCCACCGTCACCTGCACTGAGGCCACCGATTCACCACATGTCTCCAGGTGGACGTTTGGGAAGAGCGCCAAAGCACCAGTGCCAGGCTCGTACTCGACCCTGTTGTTCCATCCTGTGTGGGCCCACACACGGGCGGCGGGGGGGGGGAAGAAAACTCCTGTTAGGTCTCCGTGGTGAACAGATTTTCAGAGCAGGTGTGACAGCAGCAGAGAGACAGTGAGGCTCACCTTGCCACCCAGGGGTGCAGGTGGGTTTGATGCTGATCTTCACCAAAACATCCTCTGTTGCCCTCTTCTTCCCGCAGTCGTAGGCCGTGACTGTCAGCTTGTACTGTTGCTCTTTCCTGGAGTTCAGCTTCTCTGTGTTTTTTATATAACCTTCCAAGAGGAAGAACAACAGTGAGAACCCAAACCCATTCTGCTTCTCTCTTCTGACTTTTTTTTTAATTGACGTAGAGTTGATTGTGTCAGTTTCAGGTGTACAGCAAAGTGATTCAGATATATATATATATATATTTTTTTTTTCCCCGATTATTTTCAAACCCACTGTTTTTGACTTCTGTCGTCCTATGCTGAAACACAAAATGCACGTTGTTTCAGCCCTGGAAACACTGACACAGAAATAAACTGATGCTTGAGATAATTAACATCCATGCTTTCCTGAGCTTGAACGCACACTAAATCCACCTTGAAGGATTATTTAAGCAGAGGAGTGAGTCTACAGAATTCAGCCTCCATTTATTCTTATAGTTGTATTTGGTTTTATATTTAAGATTTAATAGTTAACATGTAAGAGAATAAAAGAGACAAAATAATTCAAGTATTTCAAATATTAAATACAAGATGGAGGGCTTCCCTGGTGGCGCAGTGTTAAGAATCCGCCTGCCGATGCAGGGGACACAGGTTCGAGCCCTGGTCCAGGAAGATCCCACATGCCGCGGAGCAACTAAGCCCGTGCGCCACAACTACTGAGCCTGCGCTCTAAAGCTCACGTGCCACAACTACCGAAGCCTGTGCACCTAGAGCCCGTGCTCCACAACAAGAGAAGCCACCGCAATGAGAAGTCTGCGCACCACAATGAAGAGTAGCCCCTGCTCACCGCAACTAGAGAAAGCCGGCACGCAGCAACGAAGACCCAACACAGCCAGAAACAAAAATAAATAAATAAATAAATTTATAAAAATACAAGATGGAGCTGCATTAAATACTTCTTGCTAAAAGATTTACTTTGCTAGAGAGAGATTTCCTACCCTCAGCCAGTAGAACAGAAGCCTGCTTTTTGAACGTGAGTGCAAATGTCTGCAAAGTCTTTTCAATGTCCATCATTTCATCGAAGATTCTGGACTACGCATTAACAATGGAGACACCATAGCATCATCAAGAAGCCATAACCTAATAAAGAAGCTGCGCTCCAGAATAAGTTAATTCTAGTCAGTTACCAAGGATGGCGGGGTGTCTGGCAGCGAGGTATCAACCTTCATCTTCAAGATGAGGCAGAAAAGCCAAATCTGATGGAGAACAGAAAACGAAACTGACTAAGAGGCAGTCTCATTCGGATGCACGCTGACTGAAAGGTAGGGAGATAAAAAAATAAAAACACCTTAGGTGGGGGATTTTTATTAGATTTTGGTGGGAAAGGAAATAGAGGATCACCCTATAAGAGAACACAAGATTTGGTGCCAGAAAAGAGGCTTTCAGGGGACAGAGTAAAAACTTAAACATGACCTAAGTAGACACTTCTCCAAAGACATAGATGGCCAAAAGGTACATGCATGAAGAGATGCTCAACACTGCTATTTATTAGAGAAATGCAAATCAAAACTACAATGAGGTATCACCTCACACCAGTCAGAATGGCCATCATCAAAAAGTCTACAAATAATAAATTCTGGAGAGGGTGTGGAGAAAAGGGAACCCTCCTACATTGTTGCTGGGAATGTAAATTGGTGCAGCCGCTGTGGAGAACAGTATGGAGGGTCCTTAAAAAACTAAAAATAGAATCACCATATGATCCAGCAATCCCACTCCTGGGCATAATATCTGGGGAAAACCACAATTCAAAAAGATACAGTGCACCCCAATGTTCACTGCAACACTGTTTACAATAGCCAGGACATGGAAGCACCCTAAATGTCCATCGACAGATGAATGGATAAATATGTGGTATATGTATACAAAGGAATATTACTCAGCCATAAAAAAGAATGAAATAATGCCATTTGCAGCAACATGGATGGACCTACCAGTTATCATACTAAGTGAAGTAAGCCAGACAGAGAAAGACAAACATCATGATATGCCTTAAATGTGGAATGTTTAAAAAAAATTATACAAATGAACTTACATACAAAACAGAAATAGACCCACAGACATAGAAAACAAACTTATGGTTACCAAAGGGGAAGGGGGGGAAATAAATTAGGAGATTGGGATAAACATACACACACTACTATATATAAAATAGGGCTTCCCTTGTGGCCCAGTGATTAAGAATCAGCCTGCCAGTGCAGAGGGCAAGGGTTTAAGCCCTGGTCCGGGAAGATCCCACGTGCCACGGAGCAACTAAGCCCACGTGCCACAACTACTGAAGCCTGCGTGCCTAGAGCCCGTGCTCCACAACAAGAGAAGCCACCGCAATGAGAAGCCCGCGCACTGCAATGAAGAGTAGCCCCTGCTCACCACAACTAGAGAAAGCCCACACACAGCAACGAAGTCCCAGTGCAGCCGAAAATAAATTAATTAATTAAAAAAAAAAAGTTAAAAAAAAAAAGAGATAACCAACAAGGACCTACTGTATAGCACAGGGAACTATATAGTCAATATTTTATAATAACACATAAGGGAAAAGAATCTGAAAAAAAAAAAAATATATATATATATATAAAAAACTGAATCACTTTGCAGTATGCCTGAAACTAACACAACACTGTAAATCAACTACACTTTAACTAAAAAACAAAACTTAAATGTGAGACAGACACGCCAAGTTAGGTCTTGCTATGGACTGAATGTGTGTGTCCCCCCAAATTCTTATGTTGAACTCTTGACTCTCAATGTGATGGCAGTAGGAGGTGGGGCCTCTGGGAGGTGATGAGGTTTAGACGAGGTCATGAGGGTGGAGCCCTCATGACGAGACTAGTGTCCTTACAAGAGAAAGAGACTAGAGCTTTCTCCCTGCCACGGGAGGACACAGCAAGAAGCAGGTCCTCACTGACGCTTGGCACCTTGATCTTGGACTTCTCAGCCTCCAGAACTGTGAAAAGTAAGTGTCTGCTGTTTCGGCCCCCCAGGTCTATGGTATTTTGTTAGAGCAGCCTGAACGGACTAACTGTGAGTTTCACCGAAGTGCAGACAAAGTTTGGGTTTGAAGCCGATTGGCATAGAGGGGCTGCCTACCCCACCTCCCCCACAGTGAGGAAAGAACGCTCCTGGGTGCTCACCATCTTTGTCGACAGCAAATGGCACATCCGGGGTGACAATCTCATAGCTGCAAATCTGGCTGAACTGGGGGGAGCAGTCTGCGTCCACTGCCTCCACCCTCAGGATGCTGTCATACTGCTTCCCCTCTACCACCGTGGCTTTGTAGGACTTCTCCTTGAATACAGGTGCATACTCGTTCACGTCGTTCACCTGAATATGGACAGTTGCTCTGGAAGAAGGGGGGAGGAGAAAGGCTGTGTGTTTTGCTTGTTTTTTTACCCCAAGAATAAAATTCTGCCCTATTCTTAAATTTCCTTTGACTTTTAAAGTTAAAATAGGAATCTGGTTGATTCTTCCAAGTCCTAGCGAATAAGAGAGCTGGTAAAAAGGCAGGAATATGAAATAAGAGACTTGGGATTTTCTTGACAATGTGTGGCAGGGCTGGCAGAAGGGAGATAAACTATATTAGATTTGCTCTCCAATCAAAAAGTTAAAAATGTTTTGTTGCAAAATCTGGAAAAAAATTAGGAAGAAGGGTTAAGAAGTACAGATAGAAGATGGGAAATTATGAGCATTAAAACAAGTTCTGCCCTGCTTCTAAGGAATAGAGGCCATCAGGAACCCACTGCTGGGATAGCACCCACTGCTGACCCAACAAATGAAGGACCTCTACTTGCCCTTCCTGGTTCCATGTTCCATCTCCCCAGCCCGGGCACAAGAAAACTAGGGCATCATCAGACCAGGCTACAAACAGAAAACTGTCAGTCTCATGTGCTACTGACCAGGGCATGTTTCTGAATCAGACAAGGTCCCTGACTGAAATGAGGTCTTTTTCAGGGAAAATGATAATATCACATTTTGTAAAAAGGATGAGGCATGATTCACTGGCATGCAGCACTCCCACTGTTCACCAAGACCCTCCACACCCCAATGCTACCCATCCATCCTGACCCTCACAATGGGTTACACGACCTCACCTCACCTATGTGTCCTCCTTCCTTAGCCAATACACTAAGGAGAAACCGAGACACGACAAAATTAAATTTGCCTAATGTCGAAGGGCTAGTAAGTGGCGGAGAAAAGACTAGAAAAAGGCTAAATCCAAGTCTTGTTCAATCTTCTCCGTTACACCAGTAGTCCTCAACTGGCAGGAACGATGTGAACACACCCAGGATGGGGTGCAGAAGCCAGCTCTCTTCCACCAGCTCAAAAGCATTTCATGCCCTTTAAATTTACAGAAAAAAAAAAAAAAAAAGATAAACGTAACAACAAAATACCTTCCTCTGGGTAAAAGTAGGCTTTTTGAATTTTCAATGTAAGGCCCTAGTTTCTTTACTAGAGTATCTGGTGGGATAAAATTACTCATTTATTCAACACCTACTATGTGCCAGGCACTTGCTGGGAGCCATACACAAGGGTAAACAGGATACCTGCCCTCAAAGAGCTTACAATCTCACTGGGGACAACTGGGAACTAGCCTCTGCCTCATGTTTCAAAAACAAGAAGTCTTGGGGCAGCGGCAACTGTCACCACTTTCCTTACACACACGCGCTCTCTGTCCAGCTCACTTACTTATGAGACTTTTTCACGTTGGCCCCGTCAGGCCCCTTCCCGCAGTCGTAGGCCTGGATGGCGAATGTATAGTCCTTCTGGAGTTCACAGTCCAGTTTCTCTTTTGAGCGAATGATTCCCTCGCCAGTGGATTTATCCACCACTACTGCATCAAAGGGGACATTCTGCCCATGAATTTTAAATCCACAAATCTCACCTAGGGAGTCAAAAGAGCATGGGTTAGAGCTTCCGCCACACAAACCAAGGGCACACTCCCCTCCTCCCCCAAAGAAAATAAACAACAACAATTTGGCAGCCAGGGGTTTAGGGGGTCTGTGAACAAAGCAAGGGCACTTGTGCTTGGACAGGGGGTAAGTTCTGGGGCTTTAGTAAAAAGAAGCATGTTCTGGCTTTCCAAGCAACTTGTTTAAACTTTGCATCCATTCATGCAGGAATACAAAAGAGAAAGAGAAAAAATATAGACAGGCATTTCACAGGAGTACTTAAGAGAGCTCCAGGGCAAAGTAGTTTCATTAGCAAACAGCCAAGGCCTGATAACACGGAGAAAACTGCCCAGCTACCTGGGAGGGCTGGAGGCTATTTTGATTTGGACCAGAGAGGAGGCTAGAAGGCACAGTTAAGTGTTGAGAGAGGAAGAAGCAGTGAGGCATAGGTTCAGCACCATTATTACAGAAAGTCTGTCAAAAAATATATATATATATCGAAGAAACAAGTCTTCCTGTGCAATGAGCCTGGCTAAAATTAGGGAATCAAAACAAACTACTGAATGAGAAAACGGTAGAAATACCAACTTTTCAGGCATCCATTTCAACAGCTATCAGCTACAATTAAGATACAGTTTCCATTCTCGGGAGGGATTTGCTAGACTTGCCTTGTTTCGGACTTTATCCTATCAGACCTGAAAAAGAAGCCTGCCTGGGAACGTAAGCACATCCAAGTTGGTCTACAAGCTTATTTAGGAGTTAAAACCTAGGTTTCCATTCTGGCCCATGGGAGAATACATATAAATACTTTGATGTATGTATAAAACTTCACAGAGTATATTTCACGTAAAAATAAAACTGAACTCTTCCAAAATTACAACTAGTAGAAAATGGTTACAAAGTGAATCTCTTCAATCCAACTTTAAAAAAAGGAACAGGATTATCCATATAGTTCAAATGGATGTCTGATTTCCAGATATTTCTAACCAAGGGTCTGGTTACATACAATTTCCATCAATATACTTAAAAATAGAAATAAAGTAGGAGAATAAATAGGGGTAAGAGAACATGACAGTTCCTTCTGTTTAAGGGCTGATTCCCAATTTTATAAACAAAGTTAGTGGGTTAATGTTCATAAGAGGCATAGAAAGAACCCTTTATCACCTTCTTTGGTGACTGTCACCTCAAAACTCTCTAAAGGGAGAAAAGATAAACCCATGTCAGTAATACAGGAAAGAAGGAAGCCGAAACAATAAGGAAAAAAAAAGTCAAAGATGTACATATTACACAGAAAAGCGTGACATAATTTAACAACAAGTTCAGTAGCCAGCTTTAGCAGAACTGCATCTTCAGTAACAAAACATCTCTATGAATCCGACTTACCACAGATTACACTAGCCTAGTGATGAAATACTGCTATAAAGTCTCCTCACACCCTCAGGTGTCATGAGGATTTTTCTCTTCATGACTGCTTTGATGATAACGGTTTCTAAGTAAGTCTACTTGTTATTTTACAGTTTTCGGGTTTTCATTTTCATGCTAAGTTCTCAGTGGCTAGATTCTGGTAACTTTCAACTGGTCCTTAGATTTAACAGAACAGTTGGAGGAAAGGGTTTTACTTTAACCCTTTGTTCTTGAGCTGAATAACAATGTGTTCTCACCTAAAGTACCCAACCAAGGCAACAAACACAAAGCCCTCTTCTAATGGAACATATACTTAAATGCGAACTGAAACCAGATTCGGTACTAACTGTAGCGATGCTACAACGATCATGGCTTTTATTTTGTGAAAACAGCTCTTCTCCCAAGTCAATATAAATCCTGCTCACCTCACCCTGCGACCCCTACAGAGCAGAAACGAGACGATCAGGAGTCCCTCTCCCCGGACGGACGCAGCGTGGCTTCGCCGGGGAAACCGTCCCTCCCACCAGAGGTTACAGCCTCAATTCCCTGTTTTTTGTTTTTTTTTTTAATGGTTTTACCACATATTTGCATATCCCTCAACAGTGTTGTTTCATTTTGTTTATTTTTGAGTTTCAAAAAATGGCCATCATATGGTGCGCAATTTTTGTGACTTGCTTTTTCACTTGACGCTTTCCAACCGTGTGTGTCTGAGATGCCTTCGTCCTCGTTGGCATATGCAGTCACATAGTTCACTCACTCTCACCAGCACGCACAGGGAGAACCCAGCGAGTTAAAACATAAGCTCTTAAAACACTGCCCGGCACACAGAAAGCGCTCCGCGAACGTTTGCTGTCACGGTAATTATTTCCCATTGTGTGAACACATCGTAACTCCAGTGTTTTGCTGTGTATGAACAAGGCTACGGTGGGTCCTTCTGTCCTGCTTCCTGGGCACATACACAGGCTCTCTCCAGATCTGTGCTGCCCGGTACCGGAGCCACTAGCCATGTGGGGCTGCTAAAACTTGAACTAAAATTCATATTTTAGTGCGTGATATTAAAAACTCAGTTCCTCGGTCGCAGTGGCTGCATTTCAAGAGCTCAGCGGGCACACGTGACTAGTAACTACTGAATGGAGACGTGGACAGGGAATCCCACCACCATCACAAGCTCTACGGGACAGCACTGCTCAGAGTGGTAGGGGCAAACCCGCAGGTCAAGTCCAGCCAGGGCATGATTTTGAACGGCCTGCGAGCTGAAAATGGCTCCTGTGTATCACTTCAGGACACGAGAAAATTACATGAAATTCAAACTTCAGTGTCCATAAGTAATGTTTTATCAGGACACAGACCTACTAATGTCTTGTCTAGGGCTGCTTTCCCCTACCCCGATAGTGGCACAGTTGGGTCACTGCCAAAGAGACCCTGTGGGCTGCAAAGCCTCGAAATCTCACTACCAGCTTTTGACAGAAAGGCTGGCTGATCACTGCTCTGGAATCCACCATGAGCACAACTGCTGGGTACCAGCTGCGTCCAACTGTTTTCCAGAACGCTAAGTCACTAGCTTGCTTTCACACTTTTCGGGTGTATACTAACACAGCATAGTGCACGTTAAGGTAAATCAGGTTGCCCTGCTTGAATTCACAGGTTAACGTCTCGGTTTTTGACTTGGAGTTTGCTGTTCCGAAGAGAAAACGGTGAGGCCGCCCCACATCGCTCTCCGCGACAGCACGTGCTTTGCCGACAAGGTGGCTGTGTAGGGAAGTGAGATTTAAGACCCTGGGACGAAGCGTCTGACCTGGGTGATGCCGCCTACTTGGTGCATTGCTGAGTAAGAGTTTAAAGACACTCATCATTCAGGCAATGTCCTTGAGACCCTTTCTGGGATTATGAGGAGAGTGGAACTGTTTGCCAAAAGCTGAAACTCCCTCAGTCACTCCTTCGGGCTATCAGGCTAGGAGGAGGGGGAGGGAGGACTCCGAGGGTAGGAAGGCACCAGGGTGTTTCCAGTCCATATTTCAGGTGTCCGGGGAAGGCTGCATTGATAAGTCAGAGTAGAAACCAGAGGAAACTAAGGGAGCAAACCACATGCTCATCTGGGGAAGAGTTCCACAGAGAGGGAACAGTGAGTGCAAAGGTCCTGAGGCAGACCTGGGCCTGGCCCGGCTCAGGAACAAGGAGGCGTGTGCTGCTCAGTGGCTGAGCACAGGGGAGGACAAAAGATGAGGTGAGATACAGACAAGCAACCTGAAGCTACGGCAGCTACTACACAATTGCTGCTTCTCCCCCAAGTGAGGAGGGCATGACTGGAGAGTTCTGAGCAGAGAAATAAATAAATATGGCTCACAGTCTGAAAGAATCCATCTGACTGCTGTGCCGAAAATAAGTCTGTCAGAGGGCAAAGGTGGAGATACTGGAGTGACCCAGGCAGAGATGCTGAAGGACAGAGCAGGGAGGACATGGGACTCTGGGAAGTGGTCAGATGGGTTTTGAAAGTAAGGCCAAGGCTGAGGGATTCTGAGTGAGAAACTGCAAAGGATGAAGTTGCCTTCAGCCGACATGGGGAGAAACCATGGAAGGAAGGTCCGGAGGGAGGAATGGGGGGTTGTACTTCCGCTCTGAGCACGTGCCTCTACCAGGATCTGTTACGGAATAACACCTCAAACGGATGACTATCAAATCTAAGAATAGACGTTATTCTGAAACTCATGTATTTCCAGGCTGCTCTCTAGAAGACAGGAACTATTTACAACGAGAACAGCAAAAACGCACACGTGCTACCTTCGCCACATACCCCACCGATTGTACCTAAGTCACTACTCAAATGGGCTACATCATTAGGATCTGGTGCCTCAGATCCACGGTGCTCATTACACAGCTAGGTCAACTGGGTCCTTTTGCCTGGAATGACTTAAAAACCATCTCGCCGGCTGGCAGCTTGATGCAACAGGAGCAGCATGAAGTTCACCCCGGGCAGACCTGGGCTTTCCGTACCACCTGCGTGGCCTTCGTGTCTCTGCTGGGTCTTCTAAGCCATCGTCTGCACACTGGCCAGTACACACATTTCTCGGGGTCCATCTACTCGTCCAACCAGGGACCCCGATTCTAATGAGGAAGACGGATCCGACTGGAGCAGGCGAGGGGCGAGTGAATGAGTGAAAGCAACTGCAGTATTTCAGATGAGATCTGATGAGGGCTAGACTAAGGCGGTGTCAGCAGGAAATATTTAAGGGATTTCAGGAGGATGGACAGGACTTTGCAGCCCACTGGGCAGAGAGTGAGAGGGTTGGGAGGAACACCCGGGTTTTCAGCTGATGGTGCCCTTTAGGGAACTGAGGTGCAGAGAAAAGAGGAGAAGATTCACGAAAAAGGTGTTTGGCCTGTTTATCCCAAGCAAACTTCTCGCTTGTTTGTTTGTTGGAGGATTTTAAAGCCCCACATTAATCTCTTTCATCCATACAACATTCACTGGATGCAGATAAAGACCTTTCTCTTTAACATAACTACAATCACATTACACAGCCAACAAAATGAACAATAATCCCTTGGATATTTTCATAGGGAGTATCCTACTGCCTCTCGTTCAGTTTATGATTTTCCTCCTCCAAACCAGGGACCAATTTCTGTCAATAATTCTCCTGGGAGCTGATCTTTCTAAACTTTCAAGTGGTCGTTGATTCATTCTTCTCCCCTCTCCTTCGCACTTGTGCATACAGTTCTCCTAGTGACACACGTATGACCATTACATACATGTGGTTACGTGGGAGCCGCATGTATCAGGTGGAGCTGCACCATGGTGATGACACAGAAAGTGCACCTCTGCCCTCTGCATCCTCAGGCTGCTCTCCCAGACTCAGCCTTCTCCCAACCTCAGCAAAGAAGGACCCCTCAAAATCACCTCTCGTATTGTTTTCTTTCTGTCCTGTTCCTTCCCACTCAATCCAGACCACGTACCATTGCTCCGCTAGATGAATCCCGTCATATCTGAAATGCCCCACCAGGTTTCCTGGACGACCCCTCTAGCTGTGATGGCCTCAGAATGCACCAAACCCTCCCCTGTCTCTCTCCACTCTTCATTCCCTTTAGATCATCTAAAATAGTCAAAAGAATTTTTAAAAAGCAAAACATAAAAATACAACAATGGGTGAACCCAGCAAAGTAGAGATATGACTTCTCGCCATCCAGCTGCATCCAGGTTCTTGGCCGACAGTGTTTTCTCTTCTGTCCCTTTGGTTTCTGGCTGGCCTGGCATTCTTTCTCCGTCTTCTTCCAAATCTGAATTTGGTCTCAAACTCTTCCCCAAACGAGAGGGGTGTCTCTAGAGCCTCTCCTGCAGCCTCACCAGCTCTGGTGCCGTCCTGCCCTCACACCACACTGCTAATGGAGATCATGGGCACCACTCCAACACTTAGGGCTCAGGGAAGCCCCTGGAGGTCCAGTGGTTAGGACTCCACGCTTTCACTGCAGGGGAAAACATGTCTGGTCCCTGGTCAGGGAACTGAGATCCCACAAGCCATGACGCAGGGGAAAAAGAAAAAAAAAAAAACCCATCCTCTGGTGGCAACAGATATCCATTCCAGCTAACTCAGCGAAAGGGCCTTCACTGAAGAGCCACTGGGAACTCATGGAATTGACTGCAGGCCAAAGAAAGGGACTTAGGAAACTGTCAGAAACCAAGGCAGCTTGAGAGACGAGCAAAGAGGAGCCACAACAGTCCCAGAGCAAAATGGTCTGGACAGGAATGAATGTGACCACACCTGGTATCAGCGCCTTTGTCCCTCTGCTCGATATTCACATCCCAAGAGGGAGCATCCGGTCGGCCCTGCTAGGCTCATGTGTGTGCCTGGCTGGGGAAAGCAGGGTGACGGGTTGTAGAGCCACCGACCTGGACCCGACAGGAAAGAGACCAGGGGCTGTTAAGGGAAAATGGACATTTCCTGAGCAGCAAGTGTCCACTACAACGTCCCCGCTAATCCAACTCTCCTCCCTTCTCTCTCCTTGGCGTCTCTCCACACCCACCAGCTGGACATCCAGGCTGACTCTTATTTATGGCGACTTTTGACTTCCTTGTTTACTGGTCCAGGCTTGTTTCTACAACAAGCTCACGTGTGGCTCTAATCAGAACAGGTTTTCAAGATACCTTAAAAGTACAAAAAGCATACACCCAAGGGTTATGTCCTCCAAGCTCCTCAGACTACCGCAATGGTTCTCAAATTCCAGTGTGCCAAGAACTGCCTCAGAAGCTCGTTGAAAATGCAGTCTGCCAAGTCCCATTCCCAGAACTTCTGGCTCAGCAGCTCTGAGGCAGAGCTCAGTAATCTGATAAGCACTGCCAGGTGGCTCCAATGCAGATGGGCTGCAGAGTGTACTTGAGAGACTGGCCCATCAGTGGTTTCCAAACCTCACGGGCTGGTTACAGATTTCTAAACTGTGCTCCTGCAAGTACAGACTCACACAGGCAAGAGTAGAACAGGGGAACCTGCACTCAACGGATGGGCCCCAGGACCATCTAGATGAATGGATTAGGTTAAGCCACATGAATATGCCATTTTTGTATGTTGAAAATGTCAAAATATTTGAGAAAATGGAATGTCAGATATTTTATGTGATTCAGCCTGGTATAAGGCAGTAATCAGCTGAGTAGCCGTTTTAAATAGGTATGGATCCGGATGTCAGGACAGAAACTTGATTAGAAAACCACGTGCAAGGTAACACCCCGTCCATTCAACTTAACAACAGAAACCGTGCAGCCCTGAGCTCACTTCCAACCCTCTGCTCCTCCACAAGCCACACGAGCTAACTATTCACCCACCTCTTTGGAAGCCCTGCCAGCTCCCACCTCTGCCCCAGCCTCCCCTCCGCCCTTCACTGCCCTTGGACCTCCTTCCCATCCTTGACAGGAGCTCAAGCCTACCTTTGGAAATCACCTCCTTTCCTTTTTTTTTCTTTTAATTTATTTATTTATTTTTGGCTGTGTTGAGTCTTTCATTTCTGTGCGAGGGCTTTCTCTAGTTGCGGCAAGCGGGGGCCACGCTTCATCGCGGTGCGCGGGCCTCTCACTATCGCGGCCTCTCTTGTTGCGGAGCACAGGCTCCAGACGCGCAGGCTCAGTAGTTGTGGCTCGTGGGCCCAGCCGCTCTGTGGCATTTGGGATCCTCCGAGACCAGGGCTCGAGTCCGTGTCCCCTGCATTGGCAGGCAGATTCTCAACCACTGCGCCACCGGGGAAGCCCCCCTTTCCTTTTTTAACCCCCATCACCTTGCCTTTCCATGAACTCCAGTCCACACCGCTCTGCCTCTCTCACCTGACACTGAACTATAAACATCCCGGCAACCCTGCTTAACTCTCTGACAATGCTGGTTTTGCCTTCCCACCTAGATGATCAGTGTTTTGAGAAATGCTTTTTTGCATTCTCTGGAAGACTTAGCAAAGCTACCTCATATCTAATGATTATTGATCTCAAACCTTTCCTGGAGGCAAATGCATCCAACATGAGTTCACTCTAGTCAGTAACTGTTAATAGGAAGTTTTTGTACTGACATCCGGATCCTTACCTAGTTAAAACTGCTACTCAACTGATTATTGCCTTATACCAGGCTGAATCACATAAAATTTCTGACATTCCATTTTTTCAAATATTTTGACATTTTCAACATACAAAAATGGCATATTCATGCGGCTTAACCTAATACATCCAACTCACTGCTGCAAACACAATGCCAGCCCAGTTGCACATGCTGAAAAAGCAAAACTGGGCAGAGAGGTGTGGTAGTGAAGCCCTACGGAGAAAAGCAGCACAGATCTGAGTTGGTTCTAATATCAACAAAAGTAAACTTCCCGTTCTCGCCCTGAAATTTCTTTTGGATTCCATTCGTATCATAATTGTTTTAACTAACCTTGTAGAATGTCTGTACTCAGTCTAGGAAGGCAGGAAAAAGAATGCTTCTGGAACCACCTACTAAAGGGAAGAGCTTCAAAAAGGGGGACGGGGGGCTTCCCTGGTGGCGCAGTGGTTGAGAGTCCGCCTGCCGATGCGGGGAACGCGGGTCCGTGCCCCGGTCCGGGAAGATCCCACATGCCGCGGAGCAGCTGGGCCCGTGAGCCATGGCCTCTGGGCCTGCGCGTCCGGAGCCTGTGCTCCGCGACGGGAGAGGCCACAACAGTGAGAGGCCCACGTACCGCAAAAAAAAAAAAGGGGGGGGGAGGGGGTTGGGGAGTGCAGGGTGTTCAGCTTCCGATACAGGCAGTGAAGAAGGGGTAACCGTCAAAACAGCAACAACGTGGCCTGTGAAGTGGTCCCAGCTTTTAACTCCCCATTAAATATATAAAACGTACATGTTCTTACCCTCACCTCTACTCAGGCTTTCAGCAGATTAAGGAAAAGGGGCTGAATAAGGAATTGAGTCGTTTCGATTTCCTAAAATACATGACAAATAGCAAGACTTTATTCTCTTAGTTTTACCCCCAAGAAAACAATGTGGGCCAGACCCTGTGGGCTCCACATGAATGTCTGATGAGTGACAACTTACAACACTTTGGTGACCAGGCTTCCCACATTACACAGGTATTTATTTCGGAGGCTGCATGAGTAATCTCCGGTGGTTACCCACACACAGGTCCTGTGATGGGATGAGACTGTGGACCAGAATGTTTACAACGTGGTGAAGTCAATATCACGAGAGCTGACCCGGTGAAACTAAAAATCACGCTGCAGTCTGACCGCCTGGCTCGAAGGCAGCGCGGCTGTTTGTGAGCTGTGCAATCTTGGGCAAACTCACTCGTTCCTTCTACAAATATCTGTGGAAGCGTCAACTAGTCTCAGGTGCTGGTCTAGGGACCAGGGATTAAACGGAGAATACGGTAGTCATGCTGCTGACGGGCATGCTCTGAGTCTCCGTTTCTTCATACGGAAAATGGGGGCATGAGAGTACCCACCGCGTGAGATTGCTGGAAGGAATCAGACAGAGTAACTGTGCAGAGCCCTGAGAACACCCTCGGCCACACTGAAGAGCTCAATAAATGTCAGATGTGCCCGCTGCCTCCACCACCACCATCATCATGGTGTTAAAATAAACTCAACGTTGCCACCAAAACCAACCTAAGATCAAAATGAGGCTCCGGACCTAGCCTCTGCTTTACACAAAAGTTATTTAAGAAATCAGTGAGAAAATGGAACACTATGAAGACTATTAGAGAAAGACGGAAAAACAGTTCTCACAGAACATTAAGTAAAGAAACATTTTTAAAAGATTCGTAACAGCAGCAGCAGACACTGTACACAGTACCTACTACGTAGCAGGCATTGTTTTAAGCTCTTCATATTTATACATAAATAAGTTAATATTCCCCAAACCCTGTAAGGTATGTGATATTATCCTCATTTTACAAGAGATGAAAAGTGAGGCACAGAGATGTTACGTAATTTGCCCAAAGCCACACAGCCAGTAAGTTTCAGAGCCAGGATTCAAGCACAGGCTGCTGGCCCTAGGGTCTGTTTTCCTACGTACCCGTCTGCTACAGCCTCGTGGGGGCAGTGTTCTGTATAGCAGCTGGATGGGTACCATGGCAACAGAAGAGGGAAGGAGACAGGTGTTCCCTTCCCTGGACTGTGCAGCTCATCACTTTGGTAGGATGAGGACCATGCTTCAGGAAGAGTAGATGAGCATCAATTCCACCCCTGGGTGTATAACCAAGAGAACTGAAAACTGATGTCCGCACAGAAACTTGTACACGAATGTTCACAGCAGCATTATTCACAATCACTACAAAGTGGAAACAATTCTGATGCCCATTACTGATGGACGAATGAATGAAATGTGGTCCATCCGCACATCGAAATATTATTTGGCAATAAAAAGGAATGAAGGGCATGCCACAACATGGGTGAACCTTCAAATCATCATGCTAAGTGAAAGACGCTAGTCACAAAAAGCCACATGTTGTATTTATATGAAATGTCCAGAAAAGGCAAATCCATAAACAAGTAGTAGACTAGTGGTTGCCAAGGGGAGTGATTGCTAGCAGGTGCAAGGGTTTCTTTTGGGGGAGATGAAATGTTGTGGAACTAGACAGTGGCTGATGGCTGGACAATCTTATGAATATACTAAAAACCAGTGAACTGTATACTTTAAAAACTGTATACGTTATGGTACATGAATTGTATTTTTAAAAAAAGAATATAAGAGCAACTGTGCTCCCCTGTGAAAATCTCCAGAAGGAAAATACTTACTTTTTCTGTCCACTATGGCAAATACAATCAAGTTACCACTATACTTGGCTCTAAAGTGCTTCTCTATATCGTTTTTTAAAATCCCAATATATAACTTTGGCACATCAATAAAAAAATACCTGAGAATCTCTAAAAACATAAAACTTTATAAGTATTATTTCATTCACAGTAATACATTAAGTTTTGATAAATGACCCAATAAAATTAAATCCAACGAGAAAGAAAAACTAAGTTAACTTTATTAATATGACTTCAAAGTTAGCATTCAATGTACATTTCATTTCCTACTTCCCTTCCTTTGTACCTTCCTGTGGTGCCATATACAGCATCAGAGTGAAGAGCCATCCTGCCTGGGTTGGAATCTGGCCTCTGCCACATACTAGCTGTGTGACCCAGAGCAAAGTTAGCAGCTCTGTGCCTCGGCTTCCTCTTTTTAAAACAGGGGTGGCAGGAAGCATACTTACCTCAAAAGGTTGCTGTGGATTAAACACAAATGCGTATTTGTAAAGCACTTACAACAGTGCCTGGGACACAAAACGCTTTATAAGTGTTATATATCACGAGTGATGTAATGGGACAGAGCTCCACCAGCAACAGGACTGGACACAGATGAGAATTCATAAAGAGAGGCCTGGGGGAGTAAATACAAAACTCCTGACAGCAATCACTTCTCAGAATGTGTGAGATGTCAGAGATGTACAAGTCCCCTCAGAAACATGAGCTAGATAACCCCATTAAGGTTATTTACAAGGCACTGAAACATCACACCCATAAGGAGGAACTGCATATAATAACCAAAGGTGTTGCATGCAAAGTGTGTGTATATATGTATATGCAAACACTCAAAAATCTAGCTATTCACAGAGGAAACCACTAGGTAATGCTAAAAATGATTTTAAATCGGGGGTGGGGGGGAACAAACAAACAAAAAAATCCCCTTGGCTACCAGACAGATACTGTACGCCTAGCACAGAGCACTTCCTCTACCATCCATCTAACTGGATTTCTGTCTAAAAACCAATAAACAAGTAAAACTAACTGGAACTGACTCCAATACCATAAGCTGCTTCTCAGGTTACTTTCCTGGAAATGGGATGTGGCACTTGAACAGAAAGAAGAACAAATTTATTTTTTAAATAGCTCTTCAGAGGCAGCCTCACATTCACTGCCGCCATTTACCATACTAAATTTAATGTATGGAATGATCTACAAGAGCTACTGAACTTTTCTCATTTGTCCCGAGGCAAACAGAACAAACAGAAATTTTGTTCTGGAGAAACATCATGCAGAAACTGCTCTTCAAAAATTAACTTCGCGACGTCAATTCTGACTATCAGAATTGACAGTCAATTCTGACAAAGAAAGGGTGAAGCAGCCCGTTCCTCCACCAGTTAAGGAAGTTACTATGGCCCCACGTAAAGCAAGGACAGTTCTGATTTGCAAAGTGCTACTGAATGCTAGCAGAGCAGCAAATCTCCAAAGCAACCCTAGAAGATTTGTCCCTATAAACACTTAGCTGACAATCTTATAAAGTAACTCAAGTTAAAAATTTACTGAAAGTAAAATCTAAGCCCAAAGAATTCATTTATAAAAGATTGCTCAATGTCTTTAAATAAGTCTTTTCAGGTAACTGAAACCTAGGCAGTGCAAGGAAAATCTTAAGCTGTAATTACCTAGATCCTCGCCGTGCATGGACCAGTAGCACCAGGGAACAGGTTAGAAAGGCAGAATCCCAGGTCCTCCCAGACCCACTGTATCTAAACTTGCTTTTTTTTTTTTTAAGGTTGCATTTTAACACGATCCCTGTGCTCTGCATGAATGCTGAAGTTTGAGATGCACTGGTCTAGATGCTCTCTCTCTGGTTACATCCAGACAAGGAACACAGTGATGCAATTAAATATTTTGCTTTTCAACAAGTACAGGCTTTTGGGGGGGGGTCAGGTACCCCAACTCTTAAAATTAAAAGGAAAAAAAATGGTACGTGGGGGCCACACACAACCCTTCGCTATCAAGACATTCTCAGAAAGGCTCAGAAACAACCCAAAGGGGATGTGTGAAATGCTTCCCACAAGCCCAAGCTCACGGGGAGTGAACAAAGACACGCGGGTACCTGCAAAGCGTAGAGGTGCATCTTTGTCCAGGGCGATCAGTGGCGGGTCGAGGAGCACGGTGCCGTCACTCTCCATAACTAAGCCGTGATACGTGGGCTCCAGCCACGGCTTGTGCTTGTTGACTGTGTTCAAAAATAGAAAAAGGAGAAAGGACATAGGCCAGGTTAGAATTACTCTTTTCAACTCGACTGCTTTTGAAGACACACATCCATTATTAAAACAATAAAACTCTCATCAGTTCGGAAGGCCACGCTGCTATTTTTTGTGGCCAAGTTTGGTATCAACGCCCAAATGGGATGAAATTCTAAAGTGATGTAGAAATTATCTGAGGCCATGAAGCAACCAAAAATAAGAAATAAATTGCTCTAGAAATTGAAAGAAAGAAAAAAGACTGATGGTTCTGGACGGTATCATATCTTACTATCTCTGTTTTCTGCCTCTCTTAGAAAAGTTACAAATAAAATATGTTGTTTCTTGGATTAAGAGATACAAACTAAACAAGGTCCTACTGCATAGCCCAGGGAACTATATTCAGTATCTTCTAATAAACTATAATGGAAAAGAATCTGAGAAAGAATAATATATTTAGTTGGACAAAAAGTTTGTATGGATTTTTCTGTAAGATGTTATGGAAAACCCCGAATGAACTTCTTGGCCAACCTAATATATAAAGAATATATATATAAAAGAATATATATATATATACATTTTATATATATATATATATATATAAAAAGACAGAATCACTTTGCTGTATACCAGAAACTAACACATTGTAAATCAACCATACTTCAAAAAAAAATTTTTTTAAAGACATACAAACTACCACGTATAAAATAGATACGCAACAAGAATATATTGTACAGCACAGAGAAATATAGCCATTATTAGGTAAAACTTTATTTTTTTAATTTATTTATTTATTTTTGGCTGCTTTGGGGTCTTCGTTGCTGTGTGCAGGCTCTCTCTAGTTGTGGCAAGCAGGGGCTATTCTTCGTTGCAGTGCATAGGCTTCTCACTGCGGTGGCTTCTCATTGTGGAGCACAGGCTCAGCAGTTGTGGCTCGCGGGCTCTAGAGCACAGGCTCAGCAGTTGTGGCACACGGGCTTAGTTGCTCCGCAGCATGCGGGATCTTCCCCGACCAGGGCTCAAACCCGTGTCCCCTGCATTGGCAGGCGGATTCTTAACTACTGCACCATCAGGGAAGTCCCTAGGAGTATAATCTTTAAAGGAGTGTAATCTAAAAATTACTGAACCACTATGTTGTACACCTGAAACTAATACTGTAAATCAACTATACTTCAATTTAAAAATGTTATTTCTTTATAACAATAATAATACATTATTTATTTAAAATTAGCATTACAAACAAAAACATAAAAGAGGTGAAACAAGACTTATGAATATAAAATTACAAATATGAGGTATTAAAAGAAAATGAGGGCTTCCCTGGTGGCGTAGTGGTTGAGAGTCCGCCTGCCGATGCAGGGGACACGGGTTCGTGCCCCGGTCCGGGAAGATCCCACATGCCGCGGAGCGGCTGGGCCTGTGAGCCATGGCCGCTGAGCCTGCGCGTCCGGAGTCTCTGCTCCGCAACGGGAGAGGCCACAACAGTGAGAGGCCCGCGTACCGCAAAAAAAAAAAAAAAAAATGCAAAATTTCTGAAAAACTTGACTGAAAACGCAGTGTTCAAGAAAAAACCCCTTTTGGGATTTCCCTGGTGGCACAGTGGTTAAGAATCCACGTGCCAATGCAGGAAACACCGGTTCGAGCCCTGCTCCGGGAAGATCCCACATGCTGCGGAGCAACTAAGCCCATGCGCCACAACTACTGAGCCTGCGCTCCAGAGCCCGCAAGCCACAACTACCGAGCCCGCGTGCTACAACTACTGAAGCCCCCGCGCCTAAAGCCCGTGCTCCGCAACAAGAGAAGCCACCACAATGAGAAGCCCGTGCACCGCAACGAAGAGTAGCCCCCGCTCACCACAACTAGAGAAAGCCCGCGCGCAGCAACGAAGACCCAGCGCAGCCCAAAAAAAAAAAAAAAAAAAAAAACCCCTTTGGGATCGGGCCAGCTTGCACTCAGAGTCCAGCTCTCCTCTGTTACTTGCTGCATGACCTGGAGCATATAACTGACCTCTCCTGATCTCCATTTCCTCTTTTATGAACCAGGGACACCCCACAACCCACAGGGCTGGGGTAGATAATTGGAGAAGTGGTGTTTTTCCTACTCAATTAGGCACTAGCACTGTTACTTTTGTTTTTAAGGTAAGAACATCTGCTCTGGCAGTCTGCTTACCTGAGAAAATGAATTTGTAGTTTCTGTCCATTTCGTTCTGCCCCGGGCTTTGCCCCCGGGGGGGGGGGGGTCTGTGCTGCGACTTTCCCTGGTTGTGGCCACCAAGCCCCTCCCCGGGTTCCTATCTCCACCAGCTTGTTTTGGGCTCATCTCACAGTTGGAACCTTTCCATTTTCCTTTTACTTTCACCTTCTGAATGTTCACATTATAACCTCAGGCTATGTAATTAACCACCAAACGACTCCTGAAGCTGATCTGATTAAAAGGGATGTTATGAAACTTTATTTCCACATAGTTGGTGCCTATTTCTTGAATTAACTACCCAGATTCTCTTCAGTAAGTTTAAGTCAACCCAGAAGTAACTGAAAATAAATTTAAATGTTTAACCATCTTTAATACAATGTGACCATGATGTGATACTACTTTTTTTGCTGTCATGTGATGATGGGAGAAGGTGAGGGTCAGAAGCACCTGAGCCTCACCTGCACTTAACTCCCTCGTGACCTATTGGAGGAGCAGTGCGCTCACATGTGAAATCCCAAACGGGCAGGCGTGTGTAGGCCTATGTCTGCAAGGCGGAAAAAAAAGCTACCATCTCTCTACTTAATGACGCATCCACCAGACATTTTACACATGCTGCATCCAAGCCAAGAGCAAATCCTTCTGCCTTCATTTTCGAAGTAAACCCAGACCCACGGGGAGTTGGTTAAAGAGTACAGAGTTTCGGTTTTGCAAGACGAAAAGAGTTCCAGGAGTTGGTTGCACAACAGTATGAAAGAACAAACTCAACACTACTGACTCGCACACTTAAAAATGGTTACAGGGCCACCCTGGTGGTGCAGTGGTTGAGGGTCCACCTGCCAATGCAGGGGACATGGGTTCGTGCCCCGGTCCGGGAGGATCCCACATGCCGCAGAGCGGCTGGGCCCGTAAGCCATGGCCGCTGAGCCTGCGCGCGTCCGGAGCCTGTGCTCCACAACGGGAGAGGCCACAACAGTGAGAGGCCCGCGTACCACAAAAAAAAAAAAAAAAATGGTTACAATGGGAAATTTTATGTTACGGGTATTTTTCCACATTCTTTAAAAATCCACACCCACAAAATAAACGCAGACGCAGCCATTTCTCATCCTCTCTGCTGCCCACTTAGATCTACTACAAAAGCCAAGTAACCGCTTCATCCTTGCCTCCTGCACTGACTCTTCCTTCCCACGGTAGCTGGGCGACCACTTCTCACACGGGGGTGGCTCAAGGCCTGTGCTCTCAGAACCTGTCTACACCAAAGGTACTGAGGACCCCAAACAGCTTTGGCTTAGGTGGGGCCCATCTATCTATCAGTATTTACTGTGCTGGAAGTTAAGCAAAATGTTAGTATTTATCAAGTCATTAAAAAAAAAACCATTGTAAGTTATCATAATATTTTAATGAAAATAACTATTTTTTAAAACAGAGTTTACTAAGAAGACTGGCAATGTTTTATACTTTGCAAACCCTTTCACCTTCTGGCTTAGTAGAAGACAGCTGGGTTCTCACCGCCACTCCTGCAGCCAATATGCTGCTTATGACACGTCATGCAGCCTCTAGAGAACTCCGCTGCACACTCATGAGAAAATGAGGAAAAGGCAAGTCATATCTTAATATAATTAAAATAGCTTTGAGGGCTCCCCTGGTAGCACAGTGGTTGGGAGTCCGCCTGCCGATGCAGGGGACACGGGTTCGTGCCCCGGTCCGGGAAGATCCCACGTGCCGCGGAGCGGCTGGGCCTGTGAGCCGTGGCCGCTGAGCCTGCGCGTCCGGAGCCTGTGCTCCGCGGCGGGAGAGGCCACAACAGTGAGAGGCCCGCGTACCGCAAAAAAATAATAATAATAAAATAAAATAGCTTTGACCTCTCAAATGCCCTGACAAGGTCCCTCGCTTCAGGCCTCTTCAAATGTTTCCTCCTCCAATTATAACTGCACCTGCTGCTCTGCCCTCTAGCCCCCCACTTCCTTCTTCTTTTCTCTGCTACTCCTCCCGACCACAGGCAGTCAGCCTGAGACGTGGGGCAGATTACCTGGCTTCCCTTGGCCTCAGTTTCCTCACCCGTAAACTGGGGACAGCAACAGTACTCACCTGGTAGGTTCCTGTGTGATCAAACCAGTCATGTGTAAAATGCTCAGGACAGTGTCTGGTGCTCAGTAGATGCCACAAAGGGGTTGTGTTGTTACTTCTCCTGCACACATACTGGTACAAAACCAGAGATTCCAGGAGGGTGTGACCTTTGTTCTCTGCTAATTCCCAGTACCTCGGGCCACAATAGCATCTCACTCCTCAGGAAATAGCTGGTAAGTGAGTATATAAGGAACCCCATGTAGAGTACAAATAAAATCAGTGCCCTGGTTTATAAATTCTCTCACAGAGAAGAAAGTTTTGGTGCTGAGGATTTAAAAAAAAAAAGGTACGATTTGGTGTTTTAGACATTGGGAAGATGTTTTTTATTTTTTGTTTCTGGAAGGTGGATGTTCTAAGCAAAGGAGACAAGAATCCGGAGGCATCGCATACATCAAAATACCAAGGGGTCTGCCTGGAAAGTAAGCTGAGCCCAAATCCAGGTCACAAGGGCCAAAAGTTTATAGTGCCTCTGGAAAACATCTCCCCTCACAAGAGCTGCTCCCGGGACAAGAGATTTGGTGGAGAGAGTTCAGCTGGTTGTGGTACACCTGCCCTTCTCCTTCTGAAATACCGCCCAGGACAGTGGTAAGTTAACTGGCACAGTGCTCTGCACGGGCCGCACAGCTGGCTGCAGCCTTTGAGCTGAGAGGGCTCCAGTGAGCACAGAAAAGAGCCTCGCTTTGCAATCAGGTTGAATGTTTTCCCTAACTGCTGAAAGTCCCGTCCTCTCCAGGCCTTGTTAAACTATCCTACAAGAGAGGCTGGAACACTGCCTGGAGTTACAGACCTAATACAGATAAACAGGCCATTTTAAAGAAAGTACTCCAAAAGTAAAGGAGCTGTTACAGTGGAGGATTCCTGGACTGAATGTCAATATTATGACATAGTATGAGCGTGTTTCGTGTTTGGTAATTGCAATCATTGTTGATTCTGTTGTGGTCATCCATTTACAATGCTTGGTGTCAGTTTATTTATCTCTTGTAAAAATAAAATACAGTGTGTGTGTGTGAGTTGTGAAAAAAAAAAAGACCATCAAAGAAAACTCCAAAACCTCTGTCGTTTGTCACTAATTTTGAAACAGAGAGGCTATTAGTTCAATTCACTATTGATAATGTACTATTAACAGCAATATTCAATTCCAATTTATTTTCACGTTTAAGATTTTATTAATAAAATTATAAGCACATCAAATAAAACTGAAGAAGACTATTCCAATATGTGAGTCCATAAAACCCCTGAGACTTAAACTAAGTGGATTTATTTAGCCTAGTAGGAAAGTAAAAATACTAGGCAAAGCGAATTGCAGAAAACCTGTGATGCATTTCTGCCTACCCTAACGGAAAGGCCTGCAGCTGAAAATGGCTAATGGTTCAAGGGGAATAATAATTGAATAGCTGGTCCCCGTTCTTTTATTTTTCCCCACTATTCTAATTTTATAACTCAAAATTTCTAAATTGCTCCTTGAGCTGACAGTAGAATGAAGAGATTTGGCCAGTTCCATTGACTGAGCTTTTAAATATTTAATAAATGATATTTTTAATATTTCATCACATTCAATTGGCATTATAAAACATTTATGGAAACAAATGACTGACGTTCCTGTAATCAGCAAAAAACAGTCATAAAGAAAGACATGAGACTACAGGCCATAAGTCTAGGAGCAGGTCACCCATGTTCAGAGTCTTTACCCAATTCATTTCATTACATTCTAGATCATAAAAAAGCCAACTAAGTTTTGAATGGCATAGCATTAACCAAAATCACAGAATAGCAAGGCTAAACCATATGATCATCTCAGTAGATGCAGACAAAGCTTTTGATAAAATTCAACACACATTTATGATAAAAACTCTCCAGAGGGCTTCCCTGGTGGTGCAGTGGTTAAGAATCCGCCTGCCAATGCAGGGGACACGGGTTCAAGCCCTGGTCCAGGAAGATCCCACATACCGCAGAGCAACTAAGCCCGTGCACCACAACTACTGAGCCTGCGCTCTAGAGCCTGTGAGCCACCACTACTGATCCTGCGTGCCACAACTACTGAAGCCCGCACGCCTAGAGCCCGTGCTCCGCAACAAAAGAAGCCACCACAATGAAGCCTGTGCACCGCAACAAAGAGTAGCCCCCACTCGCCACAACTAGAGAAAGCCCACGCACAGCAGTGAAGACCCAACACAGCCGAAAATAAATAAAAATAAAAATAAATTAAAAAAAAAAAACACCTCTCCAGAAAGTGGGCACAGAGGGAACCTACTGCCACATAATAAAGGCCATATATGACAAACCCACAGCAAACATCATACTCAATGGTGAAAAACTGAAAGCATTTCCACTAAGATCAGCAACAAGACAAGGATGTCCACTCTCACCACTCTTATTGTATTGGAAGTCCTAGCCACGGCAATCAGAGAAGAAAAAGAAATAAAAGGAATCCAAATTGGAAAAGAAGTAACACTGTCACTGTTTGCAGATGACATGATACTATACATAGAAAATCCTGAAGACGCTACCAGAAAACTACTAGAGCTCATCAATGAATTTGGTAAAGTTGCTGGATACAAAATTAATACACAGAAATCTGTTGCATTTCTATACACTAACAACAAAAGAACAGAAAGAGAAATTAAGGAAACACTCCCATCTACCACTGCATCAAAAAGAATAACTAGGAATAAACCTACCTAAGGAGGCAAAAGACCTGTACTCAGAAAACTAAAAGACACTGATGAAAGAAATTGAAGATGACACAAACAAGATGGAGAGGCGTACCATGTTCTTGGATTGGAGGATTCAATATTGACAAAATGACTCTACTATCCAAGGCAGTCTACAGATTCAATGCATCCCTATCAAATTAACAAGGCTAGCAATCAACCCTATAAATGTAGGCTATACCTGGGGAACACACCTATCATTTTAGGACACGGCTAGTTTCGGTGGCTGTGGTAGACTTTAATCATTAGAAATTGCCACCAATTTAAAAATCAAAATGAAAAGAATGTAAGAGTCAATTTCAGGATTAACTTGAAATATAAAACTTTCATCTCCCTAAGTACATCCCAACTCTCTGGACTAAAGAGAGGATGGCCCCTTACCCAGGACACACAAATCACAGACTCAGGCAAGGTGGTTCCAAAGCCTGTGTGCAGTGGCCTTGACATCAATCCAGTTTGCCCCTCCGCATTCCAGAACACTTAGCTTGGTCATATCGGGCCAATATTGATATCATAATAAATAATGACAGGTGACTTAGTTTTAAGGGATTATAGGCACTTTGCTGGTATATCTTAGATGCTGTTCCATGTTTTGTTTGCAGATTCAGTGTTTAACCTCAATCTGCAATTAAGGAACACTGACACTAGGTGGCGACAGGTGCCTCCGATTCCATGCTGCAAATTACCGGGCTTCGATTAAAAATCTAGCTCTTTACTTACCAAAGGAGCAGAATGTAATCTGAGTCAGCAGGCCCTTTGTTAAAGATGATATGTATAGAAAAGTGTCTTAAATTATATGCGTATAAAATCTCCAGCCGATTTTTTTCTCGAAAACTATAATAAAATATTCATAGGGCCCAAAGCAAAATATAAAAAGGCATACATTCTCTGGGACTCTCTCAGTACTGTCCCGGTTGAATACTCTTATTTAGATCTGACCATCCCTGATTCTTCAAATCAGCTTAACATCAAAGGTCCTTTCAGCTTCACATCACCACTGACTTGGGAGTTTGTTCCAAGAGATCTTCCCTGAACACCTGCTATGCATAAGCACACGGCAAGGTGCTGGGCTCTCGGGGAATCATGGCACAATCTCTGGAGAACACAATCATGTCAAAGACCGTCTACATTCTAAATGATGTGGCTAAAACTAAGGGGTTATGAGGTGTGCCAGGAACTTCATCAATCAGCAGGGACCAGGATGACCAAGGAGCCACCATCCCAAATGTGGCCACGCCCCTTGCTAGAGGGAAAGAGAGAGCTCTGGAGGGTCTCCCGGTGGGAGCTGAACCTTCCACCCAAAAGGGACACAAGTCACTTTTGCTCCTAATTCATGGCCAGAACTAGTCACACAGCCTCACCCAAATTCCCCAGGGTGGCGGAAGTGCCATTCTACGTGTCTGGAAAGAGAGCTGGAAATATCTGAGGTCAACTCTAGGGACTGCCAGAAGTACAAGTGGAGACAGCCCCAGGGACACCCCTAAAAGGGTAAGTGAGGTTTCTCAGCTGTGAGGGAGTATTTTAAACAGAATAAGAATACATATAAGCGTTTCTTAAAAAGCTAAAAAGAGAGTTGCCATATGATCCGGCAATCCCACTCCTGGGCATATATCCAGAGAAAACTCTAATTCGAAAAGATACAGGCATATCAATGTTCACAGGGCCACTATTTACAATAGCCAAGACATGGAAGCAACCTAAATGTCCATGGATATGTGAATGGATAAAGAAGATGTGGTGTATATATACAATGGAGTATTACTCAGCCATAAAAAAGAATGAAATCATGCCATTTGCAGGAACACAGATGAACCTAGAGATTATCCTACTAAGTGAAGTAAGTCAGACAAAGACAAGTATCATATGCTATCGCTTATGTGTGGAATCTTAAAAAATTATACAAATGAACTTATTTATAAAACAGAAATAGACTCACAGACATAGAAAACAAACTTATGGTTACACCAAAGGGGAAAGAGGGGAGGGATAAATCAGAAGCTTGGGATTAACAGATACACACTACTATATATAAAATAGATAAACAACAAGGGCCTACTCTATAGCACAGGGAACTATACTCAGTATCTTGTAATAACTTATAATGGAAAAGAATCTGAAAAAGAACATATATATATATATATACACACACACATATATATAACTGAATCACTTTGCTGTATACCTGAAACTAACACAACATTGTAAATTATACTTCGATTTAAAAATAGTTATAAAAAATACATATAAGGCAGAAAGGTAGAGAAAGATGTGGCTCATTCTGGGACTAGCAAGACTGCGATGAACGCATGGCTCTAAGCGTATAAGGAGGTACAGCTGGACGGGGGCTTGGTCTGTGATTTTAGGGTAACATGGGGAGCATCCCTCTTCTGTGCTACACCAATGAGCTCTCTCAATTCTTTAGACAGTAAGAAGCTGTTAAAAGCTATAAACAATGTGGTCTGGCAGAAAAGGCAGGAACTTTGGGATCAGACAGAACTTAGTTAATGAATAAATTCTGTTTCTCACTCCCTCTGTAACTAGGGGCAGATTATTTAACCATCCTGTACCTACTTCTTCATCCTAAGTGGGGGATGAGACCACCTTCCATAACCTTGTTTGGAGGATTATAAATGAGGTAAGTGAAGGGCCCACTCTATGCCTGACACACGGGCGTTCAACAAACACTTGCTGATAAGTTGATCATAAGCAATAGCTATGTTTTAGAAATAACTGCGAGGGCAGAAAGACCAGAGCTTAGGAGACTCAGGAGGTGTTTCCATGACGACCTCCCTACCATCATCTTCCTGAATACAACCTACAGCAAAAGGAGATCCCTACAGCCTCAGACCCTGCATTGGCCTCATTTTATCCTCTTTATTTGGCAAAAGAAAAGAGAGAAGTAGCATTATACAGAGTGACACTGTTAAGTGTAAAACAAAAAGCAAACCAAAAACACCTGGCGCTTTTTTTTTAACCAAAAAAGGAAACTTTTTAATCAACCAAAGTTACACGGCATGAAATTTATACACAGCTCTCTTTTTCAGCTGAGGTTATTCCTGGTAATGGTTTTAGCTAATACAGCATTAGTTTCCTCTGACTTTGTAAAATATATTTTGTATTACTCTTAGTTTTTTTCTAAAACTGAATACTTCCCTGGAGAAAACCACAATCTGAAAAGATACATGCACCCCAATGTTCACTGCAGCACTATTTACAACAGCCAGGACATGGAAGCAACCTAAATGTCCACTGACAGAAGCATGAATAAAGAAGATGCAGTGTATATATACAATGGAATATTACTCAGCCATAAAAAAAGAACGAAATAATGCCATTTACAGCAACATGGATGGGCCCAGAGACTGTCATACTGAGTGAAGTAAGTCAAAGACAAATATCATGTCTTTGACATGAAATATCATGTCTCTGACATGATATTTGACATGTCTTTGACATGTACTTATATGTGGAATCTAAAAAAAATGGTACAAATGAACTTATTTACAAAACAGAAACAGAGTCACAGATGTAAAAACAAACATGGTTACCGGGGTAAAATGGGGGAGGGGAATAAATTGGAAGATTGGGATGGACATATACACACTACTATATATAAAATAGATAACTAATAAGGACCTGCTGTAGAGCACAGGGAACTCTACTCAATATTCTGTAATGACCTATGTGGGAAAAGAATTTTAAAAAGAGTGGATACATGTATATAACTGATTCACTTTGCCGTACAACAGATACACAACAGCGTAAATCAACTACACTCCAATAAAATATTTTTTAAATAAATAAATAATTAAAACTGAACATGTCCAAAGAATCTCTAGACAAATTCTGTAAGCAGTCTTAAGGGCCTCTTCATCGCAATCCCAAATAAATTTAATGTCAAAGTGTTGGAAAAATCTATATGCGTTAGATATTGTTTAGATCAGGGTTTCTCAACCTCAGTACCGCTGATATTCTGAGCCAGATACTTTTCAGGTGTGGCCCATTCTGTGCACTGCAGGATGGTTAGCAAAATCCCTGGCCTCTATCCACTAGATGCCAGTAGCACCTCCCCAGCTGTGACAACCAAAAATGTCTCCAGACTCTGGCCAAGACTCCACTGGGGGCAAACACCCTCCCCAGCTGCCCTAGAGCCATTGACTTAGATCCACCACCTTAAGGAAAACCAAGGTTTTTCCACATTAAAATCATCTGAGGACTTCAAAAAGAATTTGAATTATTTTTTATAATTTGTGTATTACATCAATATGAAGTTCATTTTTAAAATAAAATCACATTTCAGTGTAAAATAAATCCTTAAAAAATAAAAATAAAATAAATCCTTAAATTAAGCAAACGAACAACCGTTTTAATGGTACAGTGAAACATTGCTTGTGTTTATTCACATTTCACCTACCATGAACATGCAGCCCTACGTGTTAAGCGGTGCCATTTTACGAGAGGAGGCTGGTGACCTGCCCGTGCTACCTGTAGTTCCACGTGTCAGGGAACAGGATGCGTGTCACTAGGCGAGACCAAAGAGTAAGGAAGAGTGGAACAGGGAGGAGCCTGGGTGCCCTTCTCCCAAGTTCAAAATGCAACCGCCCTCCCCAGCTGCCCTAGGGCCACTGACTTAGATCCACCACCTTAAGGAAAACCAAGGTCTTCCACATTAAAATCATTTGAGGACTTCAAAAATAATCTGAATTATTTTTTATAGTTTGTGTATTTTATAATATTATAATTTATTTGTATTACATCAATGTGAATGGGCGGAGCAAATGCAGATGGAAGCAAAGGAGACCTGATGGGGCACCTGAGGGAAGACCGCCTGCCTCAGGCTGGAGGTGACAGGAAGGGGCAAGAATGGAATCAGGGAAATCAGTAAAAGACGTCAGGACAAGATAAGAAACAGTAAATGGCTGAAGGGGCTGAGCCAAGACTGTGGTTTGGTGTCTAGGCTTCCATAGCACATGGCTGATGGGACAGCTGTTCCTATCCTGGACTGACAGTTAAGGAGACGACAGCCTGGGGAGAATCCAGCAAAAGGCGCTTCTTTCTTTTCCCTTCCTTCTATCCACAGTCCATCCATCCACCATCCATCCATCCATCACCCATCTGTCCACGGTCCACCCATCCATCATCCATCCGTCCACCGTCCATCCATCCATAGTCCATCCATCCACCGTCCATCCATCCATAATCCATCCATCCATCGTCCATCCATCCATCATCCATCCATCGTTCATCCATTCACCATCCACCCATCCACCATCCATCCATCCATCACCCATCTGTCCACCGTCCACCCATCCATCATCCAGCTATGCACCGTCCATCCATCCATCCATCATCCCATCCATCCATCTCTATTGAGCCCCAGGTAGTCTTCTAAGTGCTGAGGAAATAATAGCGAAGAGAACACTCCCTGCCCCCCCTACAGCTTATGTGATGGATGACAAGTTTTAAGTACATGCTGCAAAAGAATTCATTCATAGGGAGCAAAATTACATTTTCTACAATTCCAACTTTTCCAAGCTTAAAGGGAGCCTTCTATTTATTCCTCCAAATTCCAAATTTTTTAAATTGTTGTAAAATACACAACTTAAAATTTACCATCTTAACCTTTTTCAGTGTACCGCTCGATGGCATTAAGTACATTCATCTCCAGAACTGTTTTCATCCTGCAAAACTGGAACTCTGTCCCCACTGAACAATGATTCTGCACCCTCGTCATTCCAGCCCCCAGCAAATACCAGTCTACTTTCTGTCTCTTATGAATCTGACTACTCTAGGGAGCTCACATAATCGGATATTTGTCCTTTTATGACTGATTTATTTCACTCAGCATAATGTCCTTGAGGTTCACTGATGTTATAGCATGTGTCAGAATTCCCTTCCTTTTTAAGGCTGAGTAATATTCCACTGTATGTATATACCACATTTTGTTTATCCATTCATCCATCAATGGGCACTTGGGTTGCTGCCATCTTTTGGCTACTGTGAATAATGCTGTCATGAACATGTGTGTACATGTATCGAGACCCTGCTTTCAATTCTTCTGGCTACATACCCGGAAGTGGGATTGATGGATCATACAGTAATTCTATTTTTAATTTTTTGAGGAACTGCCATCCTGTTTTCCATAGTGGCTGCATCATTTTACATTTCCCACCAGCAGTGCACAGGTTCCAATTTCTCCACATACTCACCAACACTTGTTACTTTCTGGGTTTTGATAGCAGCCATCCTAATGGGTGAGACGAAACAAGTTCTGTATCATGTAATTTTATCTTTTTATATTATGTAAGATATAAAAGTAGACAGACTAGAATAATGAACCCCACGGAACCATGATTCAACCACTACAATTATCAACAAAGGGCCAATCTTGTTTGATTTATACACCCCCATTCCTATCACCAATTTCAGATATTTTGACACATATCCCAGACATCATATAACTTCACCCCTCAATACTTCAACATACATCTCTAAAAGATGACTCTTTTGGAAACCAACCATAATGGCACTATCACCTAAAAATTCACAGTAATTGCTTAATATCATCAAATATCCAGTCAGGATTCATACTGATCTGTTTTGGTATATCAAATAATTTAACTCAATACATCTCTCTGTCTGTGATGTTTCATCATGAATTTGACTGCTATGAAAGAAAAAAACTTTAAACCATTGATCACACTTAATCAATAAGGCTTTAATGGTTTCCACAACCTCCCAATTTTTGTTTCACCATTAAGTATGTTTATTTAAGTAGGTTTTTTTGTAGATGTTATCAGATTGAGAGAGTTCCCCTCTATTCCTAACTTGCTGGAGTTTTTACCATGAACGAGTGTTGGATTCTGTCAAATGCTATTTCTGCACTGACTCATACGATAATGATTTTTTTTAACCTGTTGATAAGGTGGATTACTGATTTTTTAATGCTGAAACAGCCTTGTGCACATAGAATAAATCCCATTTGGTCATGGTGTGTCATTTTTTTTTGTATTGATATACTGTTGGATTTGATTTCCTGATGTTGTACAGAGGAATTTTACTTTGTATTTGTTTATTGAGACTGTCATTAAAAATTTTTTTCATCAATATATTTCAATTTGCTTCCGTTCTGACCTGAAAATTCTACTGGCTTGAATATATCTAGTTCTGTAGATTCAACATCAAATACAACACTTATTTCCTGAGCACTGACTATGTGCCGGGCACCGTATATGCTCAATTTTACTCACCACTGAGACTGATTTCCTAAAAGATGTAGCTACACAATGGGGCAGGAGACAGCAACAGTCACAATGCTGTTTTTGAGCAATCAGGGTGTGACGATCTCAAATGTGCTTTTGAAAAAGTAGGATTAAAAAAAAGCCAACTGGAATTTCTGATATTAAATCTGGCTTAAACATAGCATCCCCACACACCTAAGAGACAGATAGCTGAAGGTCTGTTAGTAAAGAGGCAGGTCCTCCTAAAACAACGTTCAGGACCTTTTCAGATCATGGACTCTTTTGAGAATCTAATGAAAGCCACGAACCCCCTCCCAAGGTAAAAATGCGAAAACACACGTGGCACATGGCGGGAGGTTTTAGGGGCTTCATACGACTGCAGACACCAGTCCAGGTAAGAATCACTATTCGCAAACACAGTGAAATCTCTATCAGCTGACCCTCAGAAACCTGGCGTCTTCACCTAGCACCTTGACGTAACTGGAAATCGAAGTGTAAAACTACATTTCTTTTATGCTTGTGGTTCTCAGATTGTACTTGTATTTCACAGTCTTCAGCAGCAATATCTTAATAGTTCATGGAGGGCTTCCCTGGTGGCGCAGTGGTTGAGAGTCCGCCTGCCGATGCAGGGGACGTGGGTTCGTGCCCCGGTCCGGGAGGATCCCACATGCCATGGAGCGGCTGGGCCCGTGAGCCATGGCCACTGAGCCTGCGCGTCCGGAAAAAAAAAAAAAAAAAAAAAAGTTCATGGAGACTTCCCCACATGACCCCAGGAGAGAGCCAAGGAAGAAATACAAATTAGGAAAGACACTTGACGAATTTTTAAAGAAAGTAAAGGCTAGTGACACAGAGAGGCTGAAAGTAATAAAGAAGTTAATTTGAAGCTGAAATGATAGAGTATGCTTTGAATAATGGTGAAAAGCCCAAGTGATAAAGACAGAAGCCTTATGCTTTTATTGAGAATAATAAAAAAAAATAACTTCTAAGAGGGCTGCTTCCATCTTGTTCCCCTAATTAATTTTATAGAAAAGCATCTTTGTTACACTAGTCAGGAGGTTACATAATTAAACATTCTTACTTCACTGTTATGAGAAAGATGAAAAGGAAACTGGGTGGGTGGGTGGGCAGATGGGCAGATGGATGGATAGGCAATAGAATAAGGATATCCTTCTTCAAACAAGTTCCAGGTCTGCTCTCTAGATGGGTCCACGAAGATCTACATGTACCATCCACAACACAGTATAATAACCGATCCGAAGCCATTAAGGGAGGTATTTAGCATATTTTACTCACAATTATCAGGAAAATGTAAATATTTTAAAGCAGCCTCCAACAAATATTTTTTTAACATTTAAATAGGCTACCTAGGGACTTCCCTGATGGTCCAGTGGTTAAGACTCCACGCTTCCAATGCAGGGAGCACAGGTTCGATCCCCGGTCAGGGAGCTAATAAGATCCCACATGCCGCACAGCATGGCCAAATAAATAAATAAATAAATAAACATGAGGCTACCTACCCTTCAGTTGCCCATTATCTCATTTTTCTAGCACTCTGATTTTCATAGTAAGTTGGATTTAACTCTCCAAAGTAACAATATCACATTCACAGATTTTCTAGTAAGCAAATGGAAACACTTCCCTAACAAGAAGTGAAATCAATTACTTTTCTAATCAAATTCTGTTTTACTCAATATTGAGATTTACCCCATCACATGAACAGGCCAGGTACCAACCTAAAACATAACCCGCAGGTCTAACTATAATAATGCCTGTGTTCCACTGTTGTCTCCTGAGCTTCATGGACAACTATCCCACATGCTGAGAGCCTCTCTTGAATGTCACAAACGTGACGCGACAGCCACTCCAGCGTGGGAGCCTCGTGTTCAGCTGCAACACAATTTCCAACAGCAAAAGCTCTTGCCCGACTCCTCCAGAAGTTCCAGGTGATGGGCGAGATGCACAGGGCAGACAGTCCTCAAACTTCTGGGAGGTCAGGGGTCTCCCTCAGTGTTTGCACTGGGAGGGGTCCAGGCGGAAGTGCTCTGGGCTCACAGGATTCCTCCAGGGTCCTGGTCATGAATACTCTGCAGCCCCTTGTGCGGGGAGCCCTGCCTTCAGCTGCAGCATCCCTGGGAATGGAGGAGGCACCTGGCCCGAGTCCCACAATACCCCACAGGTGGGCGGTCGGCAGGCTGACATCCCCAGGGAACCTGGGGATCTTCTCTGACCAGCGTGGTGGGTGCTCGGGTTAGGTTCAGGGGGCCCTATGAGCTTTTCTTTTTTCTTTTTGCGGTACGCGGGCCTCTCACTGTTGTGGCCTCTCCCGTTGCGGAGCAGAGGCTCCGGACGCGCAGGCTCAGCGGCCATGGCTGATGGGCCCAGCCGCTCCACGGCATGTGGGATCTTCCCGGACCGGGGCACGAACCCGCGTCCCCTGCATCGGCAGGCGGACTCTCAACCACTGCGCCACCAGGGGAGCACCCTATGAGCTTTTCTCATGCTCTGTTCCCTCTGGTGGTGACTATTCGTGCATGATTATTGAGATATCTCAGAATGCAGCTTTGTGACAGGAAGAAGAGGTGGGAAACTGGAGGAACTTCTTAAAATTTGTATCCTAACAGATGAGGGGAGCTCAAACCACAGAGGGCAAGGAATACACTGACTTCATGCACCACAGCAGTGCTCCATAACCAGGGTGCGGGCCACATCTTCCAGACCTTGTCTCCTGGGCTGCACCCTGGAATCTGAGCCAGTCAGACTGACCTGGGGTTGGGCAGGTTTGGAACGGGACGTTCTCCAGGAGATTCTGCTGCACTCCCCAACAATGAACGAACGAATCACGTGAGGCTCATGAATAGAGGCATTCGGAGAGTTCTCTTTAAGAGAAACTGGGCAATTTCCACTTTTGCTCTCTTAAATGCTTTCCTGCCCTCTGTACGCACCCCTACCCCACCTGATCCCCACCCCCAGAGAGCTATTTTGGGAGGCAGCTGTCTTTGGATTCGCTCTTCTAGGATACTTACAACTGGTACCACCTATGGCCACTGGTTTTGTCTTAGCACAAGAGCCCTCCTTAAGCAAAAGCATCTCATGCATGACTTAATTCGCTGAGATGTAATATACAGCATTTTTCACAGGCAATGCCATGCAAAACTGTGAACTTTATCTTCAGGTCACTCCACTGCCTTTCTGCACACGCAGGGTTACCAACATACACACCTGCCTCGCTCCCCACCCCGCAGCCACCCCCGTCAGTGTGCTTCCAGATTTTCCTGACCTCTTCATTTGTACCAAATCTAAACTCACCTGCTCCAACTTTCCATTTTCTCACAATCCTGCTAGGACTGGCCTGCTAGTCTGAGAAACTAATTTGAGTTGGGTGCAAATGAAGGATAATGACAAGATAGCCACATTTGCACTGTGCCAAGGATTTCAATGATTTAATACAAAAGTAGAAACTAAGGTAAGAAACGCAGGCACCCTGCCAGCTGGTGGAGGAAAATATTTTTGGAACAGAGCCCTTTAACACCTCTCAGTTCATATCTTAAGTGCATGGAAGTTATTCAGAGGACATATATTTTTATGCAGTTTCCTACAGAATTAAATATACAGCATGACAGGAACAAATCTACTGCCAAACCACTGTTAGAGCATTTCAAGTTGGTGATTTGTACACATCCATTTTTCAATTAACGCTTACAATGCAAGTCAATCAGAAATCTAGTTATGCAAAAACGTACCTGTCATGATTTCCTTAAATTTCCTTTTTTTGCTATGTTACCAGAAAATACAGGCCGGGTTTGCCCTTTTCTTTCTTCTTATCGTTATCACATTTGTCTTGAATTAAAATAGGACAGGGCGCTGTCCTGAATCGTAACATAATAGTCCGGTGGCGATTTCCAAGTTCTGTTGTGTTTTTTTAGTCTCCTGACCTTCATATACAATGGAAAACTTTATCATATATAGTTCAGAAAAGGCCACACAGTGTTCAAGACCTTCTGACATTCACTATCAATACAACATTCTTAACAGCTGTTACCCAAAGTACTGTCATTAAGTTGACTAGAATTGCCTAAAAAACACAACAGCTGACCGCAAAAATATAAAAATCCCGTCCTTGCTCCCCGATTGTTTGCTCCTTTATTAACTTACGTTCCTACAATACCAACGATAACAAGATAAATGCTTTTCCATAGAATTCTTACCCTATTTAAAATAAATGTAAAGGTTTTGTGATCAACACAGAAAATGAAACAGCTCAATCTTATTTTTCCACCGAGTCTCTCAAGAAGCACATTTACACGAAGAAGAGCAGAATCGGGACTTCCCTGGCGGTCCAGCGGTTTAGACCCTGCACTCCCAGTGCAGGAGGCCCGGGTTTGAGCCCTGGTCAGGGAACAAGATCCCACGTGCCACAACTAAAAGATCCCGAGTGCCACGGCTAAGACCTGGCGCAGCGTAATAAATAAGTTAAATAAATATTTTTTTAAAAAAAGAAGAGCAGAATCAATATAATGATGAGACATGAAGGAAGACGACAAGGACATAATTCCCCTAAGTTATTCTGGGTGTTTCAAACCCCAGGACATTGAGAAAACTTATAGATAGAATTGCGGGGGTGGCGGTGGGGCGGGGGGGAAGAATTTCGAGCCTACACTGTGGCTGACCTTGTTTTTTTTTTTAATTTTTGGCCGTGCCACACGGCTTGTGGGATCCTAGTTCCCCGACCAGGGATCAAACCCAGGTCCCCTGCAGTGGAAGCGCGGAGTCCTAACCAGTGGCCCGCCAGAGAAGTCCCATACTATGGTTGATATTTAAGGAATCTGTGAAAGATGATAACCTGGTTCAAGAATTGGAAGAAGATGGACGTTTTTAGCTATACTTCAATGAGTTTGGCACTGACCATGGACAAAATTCTAGATTGGTTTCTGTGCCTTTAGAGAAGGAAAGAAAAATCACAAAGAGCTGGTGACCTTATTCACAAGAACAAGGTATTAAACATTTTCTCTTTTGAGAGGGTTATTAGGAAAGTCACAGGAAAGCTGGAAAAATAACATCAGCTTCTATTTCCAAAGTGCC